>NC_062566.1:78740000-79050000 GCF_022837055.1 Prionailurus viverrinus
GAAAGGGAAGTTACCTGCCCTCATGAAGTATATGTATCAGTACCTACATTTTCAGGGGAGCTAAGTATCAAAAAGTAATTAATTATGTAGGTGCTTAGTGCCATGAAGGAAGAAAGCTGCAAAGGCTGTTAGATCATCTAACAGGAAGAGCTAATCTAGTCTCAGTGTTTCCTAAGGAAATGAAGTGTTAGCTGAGATCCAAGAGAAAGGTAGAATTTAACCAGGCACAATTGAGAATGGGGACCATCCTGTTTTTCCCTTTATTAAAAAAGAAGGAAGGGAGGAAGGGAAGAAACAAAATTACTTATTTTATGGGCTTTGTTTTACTCATTAGATAAACATGATACCAGGCTTACAAAGGGATAGGGGAAATGGTATCTATCAGAATACCTCCATTAAACTTAACTTTAACTTTTCTTAAATTACCTTGAGGCTGAATCTTCAACACATTCCATCCATAACCTTGAGTCTGTACTGTCAGCCACAGAATTTCTGTGCACTGGCCGTTCATTTTGCCTAGTAAGTGCATATCTGAATAGATGGTTGGTCGATCCAACTAAAGTTATCAAAATAATCTAGCAGTACTTCTGGCTCCAACCATCTTTATATTTTATAACATGTTTAATCACGAAATGTAGAAATAAGATGCACATAATCATGTGCTCTCGTAGTGATTCATGGCTTCGTCCTGTGTAAGACTTAGATTTCTTATCACAGAGGTGTTCTACCTCTTCCATTTGCAAATTGTCAAGACTTGAAGATTCCATTATAACTACATCCCGTCTTTACCAAATGTCTCCTAGAACAACTTAGAAAATGTCTTTGTGGTCTTTGAAGCCTATGGCCTAACAGAGAAGTACTCATTGTCACTTCACCATTTGCTTACATACTAGCAATTCTTTAGTACCCAAAAATTTGAACGTGGCCTTTTTATTACAACTGTAATTGTCAAATTACCATTTTAGTATTTTCATGGCAGTCATTAGACCTCTGTGGATGCAGGGACTCAAAAGTATGGGGTTCATCACACTGTAATTATACTTTCCTTGTACGTACTTCCTACATGTTCAGTGTGGAAAGGATTATTATTGTGCCTGTATATACACAGTGATAGTGATAAGGGGACAGCTCTCCTTGCAGTTTGAGCTATCCTTATAGTAATGGTGTTTAGTGCTCTTAAAAAAAAGTGCTGTTGACCAAAATGATGTAAAAGTTAGATATATCATTTTCTCGTGGAAGCAGTGTTTATGTCTTTAGGTACTTATGCCCAACTATGTGGCGTAAATGACTACATACTAACTTAGTAAACTAGATAGTCTAAGTACCTGTAGAGCACCAGTCCTTCTAAAATGCATGAAATGGAATGGCACAATAAGAACATTCGTTTACTCATTCAATTTAATGTATTATATCGTTTCAATTCCTATGTTATATTTTTCTGGATAAATGGTGAGGGGATGCCTGTATCCAGGTCACGAAAATAAGACTTCCTTTAGTAATACTTTTGACCAGCACCTTCAAAGTGTGTGTATTGGGGTCACTGTCCCTCTTTCATACACTAAGCTGCCTTCTATTTCTTACTGCATTTTCCCTCTAACAAACCAAAAGTCAAGATCCGGTTGTTGGTCATTCTACTGAATGACCAAGTGTTCGTTCTTTCCTGAACTACCATCTCGTTAGCACCTACTGTTTTACCTTGGGCCAATTTAATTTTAAATGCATGAAACAACTCCTATTTACACCGAACATTTCACCCTCTGACTCAGCGTCACATTGTTATTTCACAGTGTCAAGGATGCCGCGGACTTGTGGTTTAAATGGTAGCCAGACTTGGAAGCATTCAGGGGCGGGCTGAGTCCTGAATCATAAAGTCTCACCTTTCCACATCCGGTCTTCTCTTCATGTTCCAGTATATAATTGACTTCAGCCATCTCTGCTTGTTCCTTCCATTAACTTTTTTTTTTTAAGTTCTAAAACTCATGCACCCAGATAAACATCTCTCAACCTATATTTACATATGCACTCAAATGACAGCCCCCATGGTACATTTAGCTAACTCCTCTTTTGAAATTACCTTCAAAAATAATTTTCCAGTGGGGTGCCTGGGTGGCTCAGTTGGTTAAGTGTGCAACTTCGGCTCAGGTCATGATTTTACGGTTCGGTTCATGGGTTTGAGCCCTGCGTCAGGTTCTGTGCTGAAGTGAGGAGCCTGGAGCCTGCTTCAGATACTGTGTCTCCCTCTTTCTCTGCCCCTCCCCCACTCACGCTCACTCATGCGTGCTTTCTCTCTCTCTCTCTCTCTGTCTCTCTCTCTCAAAAAAAAAAAGTTAAAATTTAAAAAAAAAATAATTCTCCATCTACAGAAGCAAGATGGGTTCATTAACTTATAATCACTAAAGACCATTCCTTCATAATAACCTATCTAACCTCCCCTGCCACCTTTTTCTTTCTTGGCCCTCTTACTTTTGCTTTGCCCCCAGATTATAAATAAGGCTTCAGAGTCTGAGAAGAGAAGAGTAGGGAACAGACTGAGCCTAGCAGCCTGTGGGACCCTTTCCCCGAACCACCAGGAAGCAAACTTAGTGAGATAAATTGATCTGAGGGTGCCTGCCAACAAGAAGAAAGCATGAAATCATGGGTGGGGCCAGCTCTGTGTTGTGAATGTAAATCACCAGATTTTAAGTTACTAAACCAAATTTTAGGTCCATTGAAAACTTAGATACGAAGAGTATTGCATAGACAAAAAAAGGTATACATTCTTCCAAATGTGTGGCTTTTAGGAGAAAAAAAAAAAAACTTTTATAGGTACCATTTTCCAGCTCTAACTGATTTCATGTTTGAAAACATTTTTCAGTGAAAACATGTTTCATAATACTAAACTCCTAGAAAGGAAAGGCTTTGTGGAAATCTAGTAAAAAGTGAAAAACAAATCATCTTTCAAGACACAAATTGATAGGATCCAAGTGAGCATAAATCCTAGACTTTGTGCATGGTGATGAAGTGCTATAGTTAGGCTGATGGGGACAGAAAGGGATTCTGTTCCCTGGATTGGCACAGATTTGACGGTGTCCCGGTGCTTGTATGAGAAGCGAGGCCTTCAGATCACCCCTGTGTGGGGAGGAGGGAAGACCTTTATCCCACTTTCCTCCTCAGTGGTCGTTTAACCACACCACCCTCATTTAGCCCCGCGGTCCATCATCATAAGTTAAACCCTCCAGAATCTCAATTGCCATTGCTGTTTGCTCTGAATGTACTTGGATTTGTCAACACTGCACTGGTGTTGCTATGGTGTTGCTATGCCCCAGAGGAGCATGGTATGGCCTGGTGCTGCCACCAGATTTCTAGCTGAACAGCAGGTAACTGTGAGTGCCCTGGCCTTGTAGTCTACCCTCTGCTCAGAAACTCAGGAAAACTTGCAGGAAAAGTAGCCAGGTTCCCAAGAAGTTAAAACTGGGGAGGGGAAAGGGAGGTACTTTATACAAGTAATAACTCACATTTGAGGTCATTCCAACCAAGAATGTCCTTGCTTTGTTTCCACCCCCAGAGACCTGTAGGTTAATGTATTCATTGAAATGACAATCCCACTGTACAAAACATTTTGCTTATCTCAAGGGAGTACCCAGAACTGCTAGGAATATCTCTCTCCATGCACCTCCTGTCCTAGAGGTAGTGGACAATTAACACCTGCGCGAAACAAACCTGCCGTCTCAATTATCCATGTACGGTTGTTTAACAGAAACATGGTGCTTAGAGCAGTTGGCCAGATGTTTTACCTCAAAAGGATGGTTTCAACCTGCCAGGTAACAGAACTAGCTCATGAGAAAATGACATTGGAAAACCAGTGTAGTTATGCCATAGAGGGTTCCACAGGGCTGGAAACCATTCATAATCTGATTTAGTATGTCTGGGAGGCCAACAGTATGGTACTATAGCAAATGTATAAAAGATGCCATTCCTATCTCAGGCAACAAGATGATCTTATAGACACTGTTATCGTTATTATGGATCGTGGCCAAAGGATTGTTTTATAAACTCCACTGAAAGTTGGTTATTGCATAAGTTATACTTGGGACCTTATTTTGTTCTGGCCCTTTTGTAAGGAAAGCTTCATGAGGTGGAAGAACAAAACTGAATTTTAATAATTATGTGGTAAGCAGTAAGAAAAAGGTGAGGAAAACCTGAGGTCGGTGATTATGAGCTATGAAGAAAGGGCAGAGGGACAGAATTTGGAAGAAAATGAAATGAATCAGAAGAGTCAAAGAAATAGACTGTGAGCAACAAAGGACATGACAAATGGAGCATCGGGGACAATGATAGAAATAATAGAAATATAATAATATAATAGAAATGTTGAGATATTCAAGGTGCATGAAAACAGAGAGAAAAGTTGGGGTGGGCTGGTTGTAGCGTGGAAGGCAGGGGGAACCAGGAGACAGGATTTTGAAGAATGAATTCTCTGACAAGGCTGGGGCCACCGAGCAGGTGGCTTTTTCAGACTTTAATGTAGAGACAAATACTGTGAGATTCTTATTAAAATGCAGATTCCTTGACTCCATCCCAAGACAGTCTGATTTAGTTCTATAGATGGAACAGGGAAATGTTTTTAAGAAGTACGGATGATTTTGTGGCTCAGTCAGTTAAGCATCTGACTCTTGATTTCTACTCAGGTTATGATCTCAGCGTTCATGAGTTCAAGCCCCGTGTCAGGCTCTGCACTGACAATGTGGAGCCTGCTTGGGATTCTCTATCGCTCACTCTCTCTGCCCCTCCCCTGCTCATGCTCTCTCTCTCAAAATAAACAGACATTTTTAAAAAATAAAAAAAAAGGCCAGATGATTTCGCATTTTTTACACAGACACAGGCGATCTTCAGACCTCACTTTGAGAAAATTCTACAAACAAAGCAAAGAAAATCTTAGAGATTTTCACAACAGCAACTTGCTATAAGAGAACAGAGGTGTTTGCTTGTAGGTAAGGAATATGCCACGCTAACTGGGCCAGGAAACATAGAAGACTGACAGAAAATTATGGCCGCAGAGCGAGAGAGGCTGCAGATGTGGCAAAGCAGGATGGAGCCTAGCTCCTTAAGTTTGTTTCCCAGATGTAGATGAGCCTTTGCCGTTTGCAGCGTGAGATGCCCCTCACCCCAATTGAGACCAATAAAAAAAAAAACCTCAAAGAAAATAATTAGGCATGATAATTCTGGATTATCTTTAATTAGAGGGAGGCTCTGGTGCACTCCGAGCTTTGGAGGGTCATCCTGCATTTGTTGCAAGTGATCTGTCCCTGTTCCACGTGCACATTATTCATCGCTTTCACCTCTGATCTTCCCCTCCTCTGAGCACAGCCCTCTGCAAGGCCCCTGCACTTAGGCTGCAGAATAAAAGAAATCCCCTCCCGCTGTTCCTACTGCCACTACTAGGTGACATGTCCCTTCCAGGGGGAATTCAGATCGACAGAATCTTCTCCTTTCTCTCCTTCACTCTGTGCTGGCTGACTGGTGCCGAACCCATGCCTCTACCAGGAGCGCCAGCCTCTCCCTCGGGAGGACCGGGTCCTTGTTGCTGCGGGAGCAGTACCCAGGGCCGAGCCAACAGTCTTTAAGCTAGGCCAGTGCTCGCTTCAGGCCTGAGGATGCCGGCAACGTGGAATGGGAAGAGAGGAGGTCAGGGAGTGAGGGAGGCTTGGAAAATCCACCAGAAAAAGCGAGGCACAATGCAAAGCGGAGTCAGACAAAGACTGTGGTCATTTCTTCTTCTGAGCCGGGCCGGCAACCATCTCTCTGCTTCTTCTGACTTTGTTTACAAGGCCTGTAGCTGTGCAGAAATCACCTTACCTTCTACAGCTGATACCATAATTCTTTTTCCTCTCCTTTCTGCACGAACTCAGGGCCACATGCTCAGCGCCTCTGTACTGGGGCTCCTGCATGTTGCTTTGAATCAGTCGGTTGGTTACCTGACCACTTCTCAGTGAAAGAGCAGAGCTCTGTTGTGTCCATTCTGGTTCCCTGCAGCACACAGGGTAATACCTGCCCTAGACTAGATGGGCAGCATGTATTTGTCGAATTCAGAGTGAAATCTTTCTTGCCTCCCCGAACCAGCTCTTTAAGTTGTTAAGGTTTATATTAACAAAGTCCCTGGAGACTATCTCCTCAGGTTAAGAAAATTGAAACATACTTAAAATAAGTACCATCTTAATTAATATAGCAAAATTAGGATAGAGGCGCCTGGGTGGCTCAGTCAGTTAAGCATAGGACTCTTGATTTCAGTTCAGGTCACGTTCTCATAGTTCGTGAGTTCAAGCCCCACATCGGGCCCTGTGCTGATAGAGTAGAGCCTGCATCAGATTCTCTCTCTCCCTCTCTCTCTCTGTCCCTCCTTCGCTGGTGCGCTCTCTCTCTCTCTCTCTCAAAATAAATAAACTTAAAAAAACAAAATAAGGATAAAAATTCTGTCGAGAAATGAGCGTGGCCTTTGAGGTCAGAGCTGGGTCTCTACCTGCCCCCCACCCCGCATCATTTATTTCCAGGCTGGAGTTGTGACAATTGTGCCTTTTCTCGACACGTCTCCTGCCTCCCCTGTATGTTAAGAATAAAATACCCCTTTGCACAAGGTCATTAGAAGGACTGGATAAGAAAAGTCGCACAAGAGCTCCTGATAGATATAAAAAGTCAAGTGTTTTTCCCTTTTAATTTGGATTGAGCTGCCCTTGATGTCTTGTTTTTCTGGGCTTTTATAAAATTATTTTTAACATTTACTTATTTTTGAGAGAGAGAGAGAGAGAGAGAGAGAGAGAGAGAGAGAGGTAGGGAGCAGGGGAGGGGCAGAGAGAGAGGGAGACACAGAATCTGAAGCAGGCTCCAGGCCCTGAGCTGTCAGCACAGAGCCCGATGCGGGGCTCAAACCCACGACCCGTGAGATCATGACCTGAGCCAAAGTTGGTTTTTAACCAATGAGCCACCCAGGCACCCCTCCTTTTTCTGGGTTTTATAATCTCTAGTGTGCACAAATACTAATTTGCACCCAGTGACTCAGTTTATAGCAGCCACTTCACAATAGTTATCTTAAAGTTTTAACGTGGTAAGGTTTAGCACTGCTTATGCATACACAGCTGGCCATAACACGTTCTGCCTCTCAGCCTTGACCGTATTGCATTCGTTTTATTTCAAACTGTTCACTAAAGATCAACCCAGATTTCTGACAAATAGGGTTAAAAAATCAAAAGCTAAGCTTTGGAGACATCCGTGCTACTTTTATTCATATTTAATTTGCAGGGAAAACTTACATGTAAATAGGAAAAATATCTCAGTAAATATTTGTATCTGAGGTGCATTTGTATGTATTCCTACAGAATTGTCTTAGCATCCTTCTATTTTGTTGAAACGGGCTTCAAGGACTCCCCTTGCTCTAAATGGGAATATTTACTGATCAAGAGCATTTGGTTGCATTCTTTTCTGCTGTAACCCGAGGAAACAGCACCTTTTCACCTTTGAAACCGGCGTTTCCATATTACTCATGCCAGTCTTTTCTCACTAATTTTATGATTATAATGAGGCAGTGGTGCACTAGTTAGCACAGATGACCTTCTAATTGAAAGACTGTAAATTCAATCTCCATCGCTGGGCACCGACAGAAATTTAAATAAATATAGCTCCTAAAACCCTTGTGATGGGCTGGCCTAATGACCAGGGCCTAGCAGAGCCCAAGTCATCTGTCACAGGGGGCCGCCGGCAACTTCGGGATGTTAACTACAGGAGTCATTAGAAGCAGGCTGCCCTCAGAAAGCCAAGTGAGATGAGGGACTTTTCCCCTGGCTTTGATTCAGGCATCATGCCTCGCTTTCCTGTAACACAGGCCAGATTGCTTTTTTGTCAAAACAGGAGTCTGAACACAGGAGGAAGCTCCGGTCTCGAATTGGACCGAAGCAGGCCAGAAAAGCCTTCTCGACCAGGCCCCCTCTCGCCCACTGCCATTTATAGATTTTGATGCATTAAGCTGCCCACGGCTATGTGGACACCATCCCCTCGCTTGCTATATTCACCACCATTTTTCACCCCCATGACCTTGGACAGCAATCCAATTCAGGTCTCCAGAATGAACTGCCCTGAGGATCAAGATGGGTGTGGAAATGGTCAGTCGAGGAAGGAATCCATGGAGCTGTAACACTGGCAACATTTATCCCAAATAATTGAGTACCTGCCCTTGATATGTTTCTGACCTTCCGTTTTGGCTTGAATGTTGTGCGTAACGTGTCTCTTATTGTGAGCCACCTTAATTCTCTTTGGGAAACAAGTGGTGTATAATTTTTTAACACACTGGCTGCTTTAAAATAGGTCCCTGGACCTTGACAACGACAACCTAAAAATGGCCCCATATTGCTGACAGTGCCTTAAAGCTGCTCGTTGGGCTGTCAGCATGGTGCGTCTTTATCCTGAAGATATCACACAAACACAATGGAAATTTCCCATCGCCTTTAAAGTTTTGCATTCTGTATATTTGGTTGTTAGACAAATAGAGCAAGCTTTGCCGACTTCATTTTCATTCTTGGCAGCATGTTTTTATCATAAGGCAGATAGTCATTAATTTACAGAATCAACGCTGGGAACAGCTTTTGTGATCTCATATTAAATTTTCCCCTGAATCCGCCCCTTGGCAAAAATTACTCACATCGTTAAAAAATATTTAATTAGGCTGTAGTTTATACCCAGCTCACTGGGGAAATGTTGGAATTAATATGATTTGCATGAATTCTGTTTCTCTTTTTCCGTCAGAGATTAGTTTTGAATTCAGTTCAGAGGGTCGTTGACACTGCCAAGGACTCACAATCGTGAAGGTCAAACAGGTAGCAAGTACTTCCCCTGGGTAGGTTCCCTGAAAAGACAGCTCAAAATTGCTTTTAATTATGGGTTACCTGAAAGGCCACTTGCTGTTTTTATTTTTCCACCGATCCCTGAAACACTGCATGATTGGAAGTTTTAGGTAAACCATTTTATTCCCGACTCAAACAGGCCGGTTTTTGTGTAGAGATAGAGGCGCCTAGCTGTGCAACACCCAAATCATTTTCTTAGCTGCTCACTGATTTCTGCGGGTTATTCACAAAGGAGAAAAGTCTCTTCGCTTTGTACCGGGATATGGATAAAGTAGTCTTGCAAGACAGTCAGCCCGTAGAGTAAATTTTCTACATAGCAGTGCTTCTGCTGGCTTAATTCTCGCTCACAAGATAAGACACAATGTTTAGTTATGCATTTCCTTGTTTATTCTTCCATGGGTCGGGGGGGAAAAAAACAAACCTTAGGGAATTCACAATCCTATGCCATTTTTTTTCAAAAGCAAATTTAATGGAATATTTAATTAATAATCTAATCAATTAATCTCAGTTACATAAGTGTTGAAATCTAATTCTTTTTCATAGCTATATCAATAAAAGAAGTGAAATCGCTCCCCACTTATCAGGATAATAGGAAACGGTTACAGACACAAAGAAAAATTGACATTGTATTAATTCTGCTGCACTGGCCTTGAATTTGCCAGTGTTGACGAAGTCTCCTTTGCATCCTAGACAAATTTCAGTTCACTCTCTGGGACTGCCACATATACCTTTTATGTTGTAATCTTTCCTCACAGTGAAAAAAAAAAAAAGTGATGATTAGCTTCTTGTGTGTGTGAGGTTTTTTGTTTTGTTTTTTAATTCCCAAAGCCTAGGGCTTTGGAGCTCTAAGAAAAGACATATTCCAATAATGACAGGACATTTAAACTTTTTGGACATTACCTGTCTTTATTGTGGAGTTTTAAGTTTAAAAAATTTAAACCATCTGCTCTCAAAATGTGTACAGAGCGTCCCAGGCTGCTGACTAGCCAACTGTTGATGAATAAATATTTGTATTTCAAATTATTTATATAGGGCTTCTTTCAGCACTGGAAAGATGAGAGTCAGTCTGACCCTTGATTCTAAAAACCATGAGTCGAGTTACTCACAGGGAATGGATGCCAGGTGTATCTATTGCAATAATAGCCTTGTTCAGGAACATGGCTAATGAAGATCATCACATGTTCACGATTATTCCCAACTGTTCTAAATTGAAAGAACCTTCAAATGAGAAAAGGGAGAAAGACCTAGGATTTTCTGACTACATATGTTCCGTTGGATATTGCCATGGTGACTTATGCTCACAACCTTATTCAGTCCACAAGATACCTAGGAAGGTAAATACAATTACTCCTTTTTAAAGATGAGGATGGGGACACCTGGGTGGCTCAGTCAGTTGGATGTCCAGCTTTGGCTCAGGTCATGATCTTGCGGTTTGTGAGTTCAAGCCCCGGGTTGGGTTCTGTGCTAACAGCTCAGAGCTTGGATCCTGCTTCGGGTTCTGTGTCTCCCTCTCACTCTTTGTCCCCCTCCCGCTCACACTCTGTCTCTCTCTCTTTCTCGCTCATAAATAAATAAATAAATAAGAGGAAGGTACAAAGGAGCAGAGTAGATCATCTTTTTAATTCAGTCTTTCTTTTATACACAAACATAGTGAACCTAGTGAGAATAAATAACCCCCATGCAGTAAGAGAGTTTGTCTCCAGTCTGAGGCTGGAAGCCCGTATCTCCTTCACCTTTTCTTGACTGTATGTCTGAATTTCCCCAAGACATCGTGGGAGCAGATCAGACTAGAAAAGGTATTGAGTAAAAAACAGCATAGTTTGTTTTGCTTTATTTGTTTTAGAGAAAGCCAGCTCAGTTCTTTTGCTTTCCTAAGATGCAATCATGTGGTTTTGTGAAATCTTTTACACAACAGGGTAGATGTGTACCTTCCCCACTAGTAGCAAGAAATTCATAGAAACAATAGCATATCTATAATACTCGTTTTTCTGAAGACCTTTATTAACAGGTGATTGCTGTTTGTTGACTTTTTTGAAAAAAATCAAGTTCTAAACTTTTATTACAAATTAAAAATGAGGTTCTTAAAAGTCTCCCCTTGACCAGATACGAAGCAATTAAAACCCTTTCAAGGTGTGTTGAGAAAAGCCAGACTTTAAAAGAGAGAGAGAGAGAGAAGAAAAAGTATTTGTCATTACCAAAAAGAGATGTCTTTAAGGTCAAAATAAAAACCCCATGCTGCAGAGATAATACAGGTAGTTCTCGTTATCTGGTCAGTGAGCAAAAAAAAAAGCAAGCACTTCTGATCTTTGGCACCATTTTCTCATTACTGGAATTTCCAATTCATTTCTTCTTGTTGGGTGACTAGACAGGATGATGGTAGAGATGTAGGTCGCATTTACTCAGCCCCACCCTGCTCTACCTCGGGACCAGACAAGTCCTCAGCTGGGCTGCTTTTGTGTTCCAGCCATAGTGTGGTTGAGGGTTTTCTGGGCATCTGTGACCAGCGCTGAGGTGGCTGCTGACCTTGGGCCTCATCTCATTCACTTTCCTTGTCTTCTCTAGGCAGTCTGAGGTGGGAGGGCCCCCAGAAGCATGGTGGTCTGTAACTGCCATACAAACTGTCTCACTGGTCTACCTTGTTCTTCGGCACCCAGGTATGGTGCCCTCCAGCCGTGCAGCCGCAGTGGTTGCCACCTCTCGACTCTGCACCTGTGGCCACGTGCGAGCTGAGTCCTGCCGTGCTGAGGGCTCCTGGCCTCAGAGCGCTCTCCCCACGCATCCTCCTTTCCCCACTCTGACCCTGCCAGCGGTGCTGGCGGGAACTGTGGGTGGACCCCTGCGACCTGGACGGCATCCGTAATGGTTAGGGGCTGCTGTTGCGTATTTTCCTGCCTTGTCCTGGAGCTCCACCTCCAGGGCCTGCCACATTTGCTGCCTCCTCAGGCTCTCCCCTTCGTGAACGTCAAACCCCATCACCTCTCCGACTCCCACACCGCAAAGGCACTTCCTGGGTTCCTTCTTGTTCACGGCAGTGTGGTGTACAAATGTATCTTCCTCTGTCATTCCTGTGGATGAAACCACATACGTTTCTCACATCATTGAACCATAGTACTGTTCCCAAAACCTTTGCTGCCATGATCTTCTTGTCCCGCCACCCCCCACCCCCGCCTCCCTCCACTACCCTCACACCAGGCTCCTCACTGGACGGCTGCCAGATCTCATGCTTTCCACCAGGGTGGTTCTGCTCCAGGGCTCTCCGCTCCCAGTCTAACTCGTGTAGTTACGGCATTCTTGTTTGAATACATGAACCCTAATATATGTGACTTAAAGACAATAAGTGAGACAGAGCTGTGAACTTGAAGAAATTGTACAAATGCCAGTAGGACTAGGGATACTGACTCAGCCTTGCAAAAGGATGCAGGTAACTCAGGAAGCCAAAAGAATCCTTCTCCATTTAGTGTTTTGCTTTTGCTTTCTCCTGTAGCTCCCTTATTGGATGAGCACAAAGCTGCAAGGAATCCCTGTTTAATCCTCCTCGTGTCTAAGGTAGCCAGTCTCAGTACTCCATCCCGTGGTCTCAGAAAACTGCAAAGTTTGTAAAAGTCATGCCGTTTACGTCCAGTTTTCTATGTGAAAACAAATGCCACATCCTGTTTTCCTTCAATCTGAGCAGGAATAAATTATGAGAACAGTTCCTGAGAATACGGTCTACATTCTGAGGCCACTAGTTTTCCTACTTAGCCTTTCTGCTCCGACACCCCCTCTCAGGTGCCTCCCCACCCCGTCCCTGTTCACACTGTTGTGCTAATGAGGCAAAACAACCATAGTATCAAATTCCCACTGTTTAATCAGGCTGTTTTGACAACTAGAAGGACTTGAAGAGGATTATGGTTGAGATACATTGAAAACATGAGTAGTAACAGTTTGGGGAATTTCTAAATATTTTGCAAAATATTACGCTGTGTGGCATGTATTGGTTTTTCTTATCAAATCTGACTCGGGTGAAAGTGAACACATGGGTAGTAACTATTATAATTATAGCTACCGTTTATTAACCCCTTAGTGTATGCTAAGCACATTACTCATCTCATCAATCCGAAGAGTAAGTACAAAATCTCCATTTTACAGGTGAGAAAATGGAGGCTTGAAAAGGTTAAACAACCTCTTCAGGCTCACATGGAAATGGACATAGCTAGGTTTTAAACCCTGCCCTTTCCAACTCCCAAGAGAAAAATGCAACCCTGCCTCCAATCAATGCAATGTCTCAAACAAAGCAGAGCACTAGAATATGAGGCAGGAATGATTACCTGACCTGATCCTGCACTGGATGTAGGCGTTGGCGGCCCCCTCAAGTTCTGGATCTCCAGTCTTCCTCTGACTTACAATGACAACAACCTAGGGTTTGGGGGAGGAAAGAGGCAACATACCAGAAAACATTTGGGGATCATCAGGTTAATCAAATCAATAAATATTTATTGATCACAGTGCTAGGAATCTTGGGAACTCTAACGATAAATAAGATATCATCCTAGAAAAGTGTTTAATGTAAGGGTGCCAGTAGCTAAGTAGAAAAGTATTAGGTTCCTTCAGTTCCTGGAACAAGTCATTTCTATTTCTTCTACAAGAATGACATTTTAAAGACTGGAGATGAACATTGGTTAGAGAAAATTTTCCTACAGCACATACTGAATTGTTTTAGGAAGGAGAACGAGGGAGTCAGTACATATTTTATCCATCCCCACGTTAATACCTCCCTGGACCAGTTCCCGATGACTCAACACTATTCTGGCTGCTAATGGCAAAAATAGTCCCCATAGATATATTTTTGTGCATAAAGTTGTCCAAAAACACAACATTAATTGTGTACATTATGTAAAAAGATAATAGTGTTACCTTTATAGTGGGGAGGTGGGAAGGAACACATCTCAGTGGATAACATTCTGTTCCAGATGAGGAATGTCAAACTGCCTCCAGGAGGTGACAGAAATGCTGACTTTTCCAACCAAAGATTGCCTCTTGCTCGAAGTACACACTCCTCAAAGCTCCTACAAATGTTGGATATCGATTTTCTGGGATGCCAACCACACTACTTTCCTGTTTCTCAGCCTGAAAAGGCAGTGAGCCTTGCATGAGCTCCCTGTCACTGTTTTTTTTTTTCTTCACTTTTGAGGCTTCCACTCTTAACTAGTAGGCACTGTATAAATCCAGGGGAATTTTTCATGTACTTCCATTTTATGGGTGTTTTCTAATTCACTCTCTATCACCATCATAAGAAACAGGGATTATCTGTCATGATTACAGATTTTAAAATGGAGAGACAAAAAAGGTACCATGATTTGTCCACCCTCATTCCAAGAATCAGTATTGACAAGGGGAGAGGATTAAAAAACCAGACTTTTGCTTCCCAGGCCAATGCTTGTCAGAATTGTATCGTTAAAAGTAGTGTGAGAACCACAGTTCTGGACTTGTTGCCACAGTACAGTATGGAAGCAGAGTTTTGTGAATAGAAAAAATGGAAAGACTACATTAAGGTGACACTATTAATGTAAAAAGGCATAACATTCCATGTTTTCTTTCAAGCGAAACCTTTTCGAAACACCAAAAGCAAATAAAACACACCAATATAGAGCTGTTCTAGTTGGAAAGTGATCATGTAGTGCCTCAGAGGTACCTCAGGGGCTCCTTAAGTTGACTCCAAAAATCTGTAGATTCCCTCATTATCTGCCATGTCAGAGAGAGGTTGAGGAGGGAGACTGTGCTTTTCATCAGGGTCTCAAAGGATCTGTGATCCCAGAAAGATCTAGGTTATTTATCTTTCTGCTCGACATGAAACTCGTGATCATTCCCCACTTACCTTACTTTATTAATGTGCTTCTGAATCAAACTCAAGTGGCTTTCTCGAGGTCCTAATGACTGTGCCACAGTTTTGATTGAAAGTCTCAGCAGAATAGACTTGATGGCCCAAGCATAGGCTTCTGTTAATATGATGAATAGATAAGCAAAGTCAATAAGCCACCATATTACTGTGGGACTCAAACATTTACCAAACCCTTGAAATCAGCTCATTTCTTAGTAAAATTGTAATGCTATTTATTTATTCACTTGCTCAACATAAAGTGATTGCCTACCAAGTACCAGGAGCTGTAGCAGGGAATTAGACAGAAATGGCTTCTGCCCTCAGGAAGCTTACTGCAGTGAATTAACAGATGGTTACACTCACTGATCACTCAATATATGCCATATGCTTTGTTTGGCACATTGTGGGCGCTATCTTACTTAATTTTGACAAGAGTTAGGTAGATAACATTATTTGCTGTATTTTATAGTTGAAACAGTAGAGTAACTTGCCCAAGGTGGGTAATGGTTTTGATCCCAGGTCATGTGCCTTTAGAGTCTGCATTCCTAACCAGTATTCTCCATTAGAAGCATGTAAAAGTAAGTATTAGAAAACCTTCTAAAACATAGCCCGCTTTGGGTATACCATTAGTCATAAAACTGCACCTGGCTGTCCTGAATACCTAAATAAATGTTTTGAGTCCAAGAAACATCCCTTTCTTGTCTGGCTATCCTGGAAGGTGCCTCTTTTAAATGCTCAGCAGAAAAGGCAGGAATTCATCAGTCTCAGCTATGGGACTTCTAAATGATGCAATTAAAATGAGAACAAGAGACTTTGTAATTGTGTACAGTCACCATGGCCATTAGATCGTATGAAAGGGCTGGCTGTAAATTCAGCTAATAGTTGAAGGTGCGTTTTCTGGTAACCTATCTCGATTTCATCTACAGAAGCAACCAAGTAGCATTACAGTAATAATGACTCATTAGTGACTTGAAATTGGGATTATTTGGCTTTGCTTTGTGTCCGCGGATATGCAAGGCTGATGAGACAGTAGAATAGATGCTAAGAAAATCAAAAGGATGGTCAGTGATGGAAACAGAAAGACTTGTTCCTGGGCAAAGGAACCAAGTGAGCTTCACTATTGTGAAAACCTCTGAACGTTGGGCATGGGGATTTGAGATCACCCCAGCTCCTCCCTGGGCGGGTCTCCCAAAGCTCACTGGAGAACACTTCTGCTCTCCACATGGAAGAAATGGCTAAGTAAAGGATATGCAAAATCATAAGAGGGATAGCCTTTCTAGCCTGGAGTCTAGGAAGAAAAAAAATGTTAAAGCAAAAAGGGGAAAATAAATACCCTTTATGTAAAAATGGATACAGTTTGTCCATTACGTTACTGATACAAATGGGTGAGCTAAGAAAACATACTGTGTTCTCCAATGAGCCCCAGATCCTCATGAAAGAGCACAGGTATGAGCTTACCAGTCTCTAGCAGTTAAATCTGCCAAGTCTCAGCTGTCTCCATCAGTTCATTCTTGAGCTTCTAGTCATGGTAATTCATTCCAGAACACTAACACTCTTGCCCTTGAGGCTTCCATGTTCTCCCATGGATAAAGCAAGAGCTGCAGTTGAGTCTTCACAAAAGTTCCCATGAAATCCTTGAGTCATCCTTGTTTTTGATTTGGTGTTGTGTTTTTATATTCCTCTCAGTATGGGTAGCATGAATTTTTCAATTTGCAAAAGGATTTAATCAACAGCAAATGTTTTGAATCAGATTAAAACCCAAATACTTTAAGAGCTATGTATTTATTCTGTCCTGCTGGGTGCAGTCATTTTATCTTCCTTCTGAAGGGCAATGCAAAGCCATAGATGCTCTCATGAGTTCCTTGCAACAGACAGGTGTGTTAATGGTTAACAGTGATGAACGTTTCCCGTAAAAAATCCTGGGTTCTTCCTTAGAATTTGCCCCCTTCTCCTTGATACATCAAAAAATGGGAAATCATCTCTGAGACCATTTTATTTATCTGTGTTTTCGGGACAGCACATTTACATACTCACGCAGGCAATCAATATAAGCAAGCCCAGGTCTTCCAAGAATCCTTAATTATACGTCTAAGAATGCATATGTATTCACATGTAATACTTGTGTTTCAGCAGTGTTTCCCCCCACCTTTTTGAGCTGACATGTGCTAAGACTCTTTGAAAGTAGTAAAATCAAGAGTGTAACAGGCAAATGCACAATGAGTTGTAAAATGTGATGGCAAAATAAAAAATTTTTTAAAAGGCTTCAGTCAGTACGATCAGTTAAAAAAAAAAAAAAAAAGACAGCCAGCAAACTGTCTATCATGTGATGAAATTTGACAGTAGGGATTATGGCTTTGATGGACCAGAACAGCTAATAGAAGAAGCTGACATTTTTGAAACCCTGCTAATTAAGGGTTCCTTCCTTAATATTAAAATAAAGTCTTTGTCTGGGTTTTATGGTTGGAGAATCAGGTGTTTTCATTAATATATGCCAGTCAGTCTTAATAAGCTTGGAGGGCAGAGGAAGTTATTATTGAGTGACCTTCTACAAAATAAGCATGTTGCTAAGGGCTCTAACCCTGCCCTGTTCAGACTGATGAATCTCATTTCCAATGCAAAAGCTTCACAAGAAATCCAAGTATTCTCTGTGCAATCACAGAAAATAATCCTTGTGTCTCTTGTAATGTCCAGAATTGCCACTTACTACACTACTACTGTACAATGAATATTACAATACATATTATTTTTCTAGCACAATTGTCTACATTTCTGAATTGCCCAGAATAGAAAAACTTATTGTGAA
This sequence comes from Prionailurus viverrinus, assembly GCF_022837055.1. Taxonomy (NCBI): domain Eukaryota; kingdom Metazoa; phylum Chordata; class Mammalia; order Carnivora; family Felidae; genus Prionailurus; species Prionailurus viverrinus. Next base: position 78,757,528 of record NC_062566.1, read on the forward strand.
GACACTTGTATTGAAAAGTCAGCTCATTTTAATACTTTTCAAATAGTCATCTACTCTGTTCATGAATTATAATGCTCCGAATACATCTGACAATACTGGCTTTGAAAAGGAGATATGTCTATATTATTACATATTCATTTTCAAATAGATTTCAAACAGATTTTAAACCATTCATTGAAATTCATTGAAATGATAAATTCACAGTTGGATTTTGATTGACTCTTAATCCAATTTTACTTTTGATAAGTTTTCACCCCTCTCTTCCCACCCACCCCCAAACCTTTCTCAACCAATATTTTTTTTGTTCTGCTGTTGGTTTTTAAAGCAAAACTGATGGGATATGGTAAAACTTGAAGGTTTTGATAACTATATGTAAAGCTTGTCAAATGAACTGGTAAATTTAGTTAAAATCAGTAAAGGACCGCACTCCAGGTGATTTGTCTAATTTCCAACATACCAAGCTTCTCTTATGGAAGCAGATGTGTATTCCAAACGGCTGTTTGTTCACACCTACAGCAAAACTTTGAAAGGGTCTTTCAGTTACCGAGCCATAGCACCATCTCGAAATAACGTGGAAATACGCAGATAGCTAAGGTAGCTGGTGTTGGGTTAAAAGATCACACACCTTTAGCTTTTGTGGTTGCTCACCGTGAACCAGCTGCTCCTTATCTTGAGCTCTTTCTGTCTGTCCTAGAAGGAAAAGTTGGGCAATACCTCTGCTGAATGCATGGTCAGGTGAAAAGACAACAAACCTGCTAAAGTCTCTTTGGAGAAGGAAGGAGCGGGATTCAAAGCTGCACAGTGCACTGTGGGTTTTGTGCTCAACCGTGGGAAACAAAAACCATCCATCATAAAAACAGAGTTGATTACTGTCTGCTAGATATAAGAACAAATAAGATGAGAATCTTGGATTCAGGGCTTAGCGTGGGGGACAGGAAGTTAGCTCAAAGTGTGGCAATTATTTCAGCCTTAGGTTTATAGGAGTCAATTATCTTTGACATACACACTAGAGAAGAAAAACAACATATGACACTTCCTATAAATGACTTATTGAAGTTGTTTTTCAGTATTTTAAAAGGAAAAATAAAAAGGTTAATGAACATTAGCATAGATCTATCTCCTTAGGGCCCAAATCAATCATCTAGCGTTCGCTTCCCACTGTCCTAAGGCTTATACACACACCATCCCTGCCTTTCGAAGTTCCACCGTAGACCCTGTTGTGTCTTGGATTGTTCCCATCTTCTCATCACAGCCACCTGTCCTTTCTACTTGTCTTCTCTATGTGGAACCAGGCCCTCCCAGACACTTTCGGTTTACATCCACTTGTGGACTGATCCACGCCAGTGCTTCTCAAAGTGTAGATTGTGAGTTAGCAGCGTCTACATCACACAGGAGCTTCTAAAAAATACAAAGTCTTGGGCCCTAACCTACAGCTATAGAACTAGAATTTGTAGGAGCTCGTGACACTGCATTTTTAAGGAAATCCCCCAAGAGATTTTCAGCAGTTTAAGAGGGAACGATCTATAATGCTCAAATTACACCTTATCCATATACTATGTTGTGCTGTCAGGTATTTTTTTTTTTTGCCATATCATTTAACTCTGTCTTCTCACTTCCAAGTGGATTGTAAGCTCCTTGGGGGCAGATGCTAAGTTTTAATGTTTCTTTTTATGCCCATAAGCCAAATTCACTGTCTTACAGAGAGCAGATGGCTGGTAACTACTTGAGTGACTAAAGTCTTTTAATTAAACTGTAGATCAAATCTAAAAACTTAGGTCTCTTATTCTAAAGACATTCCTCTGTTTTGATTTTTTATTCTCTTACCCCTTTTCCCTTTAATACTAATTTCACGGTATTCTAATACTACATGTTCTTCTCCGGGGAGTCTAAGGTTCTAGAGCAACACTGTCCACAAGAAATATACTTCAAACCACGTGTGTAATTTTCACTTTTATAGTAGCCACATTTTAAAAAGTAAAAAATAAGTGAGATTAATTTTAATAATTATTATACTTAATATACCAAATAATATGTAACAATATAAAATATACGGTATTACATTCTTTTCATTTTTTACACTAAGTCTTAAACCTAGTGTTATTTTATCCTTATAGCATAGTCTAATTCAGACTGGCCACATGTGGCTACCATATTGGACTGCACAGCTCCAGAGAATATTCATGGATAAACTCCAGGGGGGTCTGAAACTCCTAAGATGAAGTGCCAAATTTTATATGTACCTTACCGGAGCATTTTTCTGGTGAGATAGAAGCTAGAATTTATCAGATTCCCAAAAGGGTTTATTTCCCCCTCCACCATCAAACTCCCACTCTCAAATATCTTAAGAAACACAGCACTGCTTTTAGCCTGTGGAATGACTCATTTTCTCTACTTGCCAGTTCTATTTACATTCCCTATTCTAACAAGACTAACTCACAGTCTGTTATTAAACAGTTGTGAATTTAACTTATTCCTTTAAAATAGCACCTAGAGAGTGCTCCAGGTATTGACTTGCTTCATAGAAAATAACCTCAAACACTACCACAGTTGGTAGTTACAACAACCAAAATAAAATAGAAGTGTATTAGGCCTTTTCCTTATGGTAATTCACTAGGAATAAATGATGCACTAGATCCATGTGCCCACATGGCTTTCAGGAAGTTCCCAAGATGTACTAAACCATACCAACAGGAAATGTTCTGGAAGGGTCAGTAACTGATGACAGCACAGAGGATTTTATTCCTTCTTGTTCTCGTCATTGGGTTATGAACTCCAGATTAATTTGACACCTACTTTCTATAATGGCTCAAGTATTTTTGTAGACCTTGTGATTTTCTTGGATGAGATTTTTTCAACACCCCCTCACAGTGACATGGAGGAGAGCCAGTTGTTTCAATTATGGCAGCTCTGGCATGACCTAAATCTCAGAAACCAAAATGTCAGTTGAACAAGATCCTCCTCCTGTTTTGCTTTCTCTTAAATCATAACTATCTCTTGAGATGTACAGATTGTCTTTCTTTAACCTTTCAGGTTTTGTTATTTGTTGCCATCATTGTTTTTCTCAACAGCATCACTTAAACGCTGTGACTTAGCTCCTGGTGAGGGCTTCCATCGTAGAGTAGCCCCTTTAAAAACAACCAGGTGTGATTAACTCCGTTATTTGTGTGCAAGAAACATATCCAAAGTCTTAGTCCTATAAGCTGCCTTGGTTTTCTATGACTACAATAAAATAATACTATGAAACTTTCAAAACACAAATGGAGCGGCGTGTGGGGGGCTCAATCAGTTAAGCATCCGATTTTGGCTCAGATCACGATCTCACGGTTCACAAGTTCGAGCCCCACGTCGGGCTCTGTGCTGACAGCTCAGAGCATGGAGCCTACTTCGGATTCTGTGCCTCTCTCTCTCTCTCTCTCTCTCTCTCTCTCAAAAATGAATAAACATTAAAAAAAAATTCAAAACACAAATGGAAAAGTCAACCCCATAATTATTCCTGTTGTCCTTATCCATTTATCTTTCTTAAAAATAAAAGGGCTGTTTAGAATCAGGGAAAAATTTTAATTTCATCTTAACTTGCAAGTATTTTCTACTTTTTCTTGTTCGTGTTGCCAAACGAAGGACAAAATTCACTCTGAGAATAATAGTAAACAAAAATGAAGATATGTTGATACCAAAGTCTGGCTATGTATAACATGCATTTCAATGTTATCTACATTTAAATGACAAATATTGAACCATATAAAATTTGAGGATAATGGATTAACTTTGCCAATATCAAGTATTTTATGTTGATTGCTCTCCTTACTACCAAGGTAATGAAGAAGTTTTGAAAGTGACATCTTACTATCTGTGTGATCTTCAGAAAAGGGAGATTGACTTCATTTTCTTTTAAGATTGTTAATCCTTCTTTCTTGGCATCATCTCACTCTTTACTATGATGTAACCTTTAATTGCATCCTTTTTTCCTTTCCAGCACTGTGAGAAACAGTAAAAAGTTGGCCTTTCCTACCCTCCAGACACTTTAAAACTTCAAAACTATAGGAACCTTGTAAAGCCAGGTTTTAAAATTTCTTGATTTCATCACTTTCACAAATCCCTGGGCTCATTCCTGTGATGTACTGTCCCTTCGGTATCGCAGCATTCTCGGGGTTCTTCTTTTAACCAGTGTCTCTTAATGAAAGAAAAAGGATATTGACATATCAAAACCATTGTAGGACCACTGCTTTCATAATACCCGGTGATGGAGAAATACCTGAACCATAGGAAGAAAAAATGAAATACAGTATATATTTCTCAAGCAGGAAAAAAAATGGGGGAGACTTCAAAAGTCTGGATCTGTTTTATACCCAGACTACTTCTAGAAGTATTCAAATATGCTCAATTGTATTCTAAGTAATGACCCATCTAACACTTTTGAATATTTAACAGTGTCCTTGATCAATTCAACTGTTGGGAGTGATAGTCATAAAAGCAGCATGCTGTTCCACATAACTGTGCCTAAATTTGAAGCAGTATCCTCAATTTGTTGTTTCTCCTTTTGTTCCATTTCTCCAACAGCTTTTTTCTTTTTCTTCTCTGAGAACTAAGAAATCCACTGGAATTATCTCCTGGCACTTCTTAATCAAAGTTCAGAACTAGGTGAGGCTGTAGTCTCTTTGGATGCTGTGGTTGCAAATTCTCAAGTCGGGCACTCCAGGGGTTATAGAAAAGCATACAAAAAACAACAACGAAAAAGTACTTGGCCTCACCGATTCCCAAAGGAGCTGAAATGTTTATTTCTGAAGATAAAATAAACACATGATATGGTATCTTTTAGCTCAAATTCTTCTAAGGGAGAGCTCTGTTAACACATCTGTAAGAAGAGAGTTGGATTCGTTTTCTTATTTGATGACATTGCAAGGATGTTTCATTCTACCTCATAGTTCTGATATAGAACCTTTCTTTCTTCTTGTTCTACTAATTTATACATGTATTTCTGTAACAGACCCAATGCTTTTATGCGTTTTTCTTCAGATAAGTCAGCAAATACATAGAATGAGACAGAGCAGTAAAGAACATCAAGTTGCTGTCAAAACAGTTCATAAATATTCAGTAGAGTTCTGCAATACGTAGGAAGTTATGAAGATGGCATTAAGATACCAGTAAATCCAAAGAAAACCTATGCTAATCAAGCTATCACATCTTATTATATTTTATTCTTTTATCACTTTATTATCCCTCAATAATATAAATGGGACCCCCAAAAAACTACAAATCCTAACCTGCCATGCTGAGATAGAATTTCCATCTTATCCTGGGTATTTTCTAACCAGGGTCTTACAGTAGATCTGAAAGCCTAACCTGGGAGTTCATTCTCCAAACCACTTGCCACTAACATATTTTTCTCTCAGGTCTGACCTTCTGTCCCAATTTTGCTGCCATCCTCTGTAGGAGTGGGGCCCAGCTGCAAAGCCCTCTGGAAAAAGGGCTGAACCCAAAATGCCTCCAGTCCTCCCAGCAATCTCAATGCTCTCAAAAATCTCTTAAACAAAAATTACAAAAGGTTTAGGAAATTGTATGTTAAATGGAAGGTTTTAAGTGATATTTTTTATGTGCTAAAAATGAACGCTGTGTTATTCTTAAGACTGAAATATTTTTAAAGAAAGAAAGAAGCATCTTCCTTAAGCTGTTCCACTATGGAGATGACTGGCAACATTGCTACCTGTTCCTCATTTGTACCCAGCCATCTCAGTCAAAGGGGCACCGAATTCAATGAGTTGCACTGTTAGTACATCGCTGTACTTAAAAAGTATTTGCTCACCCCAGGGGGCCAAGCGAAGGCTATTGACATGCTTGCTTGATGTATGAGAAGACAAATTAGTCCCCCATCCTATCTACCAGCAGGGTACAGTGACCCTACATGGAAAAGTCAACTGAAACCACTGTATAATATATTTACATTTTTTTCCAGGAAACTTCAGAGTTACCAAATCAACTGTGTCTAGTGTGCAAATTGCATGCAAGCTAACAGAATGTGAATTAAATTTGAGGAAAGCCATGGTTTAGCTTGACTATGCAGATGTCACTAGTTGCTACAGTCTTTTCTGGAGGAATCTATGGTAGCTTGGAGTGGGGAAGCACAGGGAGAAAGGAACTTAAGTGAAATGCTGTTCCTGGATCTGACTGCTTATTACTCATTGGCTCTCTCCTGCCCCTTACACATTCTTAGCTGTTTTCTAACACACTAAGCAATATGAGAGAAGAATTTCTCTCTCAGCGTCACAAAGCTGGAGTAAAGATGGACTGAGTGAGCAAGGTTGAAAACATCACTGCTTACTTTTCCTTCTTAGGTTAGAGAAACATCTCAAAGTCCCCTGGGTCTGTGCTTGAGTTTAATAAACTTTTTTTTTTTTTTTACCACCACATAAGGTGATCGGACTTACTAGAATAATAAATAATAAATAAATAAGAGTGTCTCATATTTGCCTCACAATGCAGTTTGCACTAATCAGAAGAGCACAAAGGTATACCTTTCCATTATGTAGGTCATAATTGATATAAAATAAAATTTCTCCGAATTTCTACCATTAACTTGAAAGGATACTTCATGAAACTATGTGAACATTTGGATAACCGGCTAACCACAGCTCTCTCATAGTTTGCGGAGAGGGGGTTACAAAAGAGGGCTGTGTTAAAGAGTTCCTTAAAACCTGTATTTTCCTGGCATTTTTATAGTTCTGTCCTCTATTAAGCTCAGTTGCCTTTTACAGAAGAAGGCAGAAGTCTCAATGCATTCAATAAATACTTATTGGAAATAAATATATTATGGTGCTATATATGGCACCTCATTTTACAGGGCAAATGTTATAATAATCATGCCATGAATAATATAAAAGAACCATCCTACACTTGTTCGAATCAAGCACAGGCCTCAATGTCTATCTTTTATTCATTCAGCAAACATTTGTTGTAGAGCTACTGTGTGTAAGACACTAGTCCTAGTTCTCAGCAGGCAAGTTTTGGAAGAGTTGGTAACTGAGGATGTGAAGATACCCGATTAACTATAGTACCATTGGGTTGGAGCTGTATTTATTTTTCCTATTTCAAAGTAACATGAGGTAATGTCTGTTTCCCAAGTAAAAGATCCCCAGTCTTGGCTCCTGTGGTGTATTTTGCGACACAGAATTTAGTGGCAGGTGAGTTCTAGCCAGCCTTCCTAAGAGAGAAAAGCAGACAAGGGGTGAGAAAAGTGGTTAACTGAGTTAGCCAGCTGGGCTTACCGCCCTACTTCTACCAGCAAACAGCTGGGTAAATTTGAACAAGCGTTTTTAACTTCTCACCTATTAAATAAGAGGGTATTAATGGACGGTTTGTAAGGTCTCTTCCAGCTCTAAAATCTAATAAAGTGAATTGAAAAGCAGTGTGAGGAATATTAAAAATGCTAGACAGAGGCGCCTGGGTAGCTCAGGCAGTTAAGTGTGAGACTCTTGATTTCAGCTCGGGTCATGATCCCAGGGTCATGGGGTGGAGCATCGTGTTGGGCTCCGTGCCGAGTGTGGGGCCTGCTTGAGATTCTCTCTCTCCCCCTCTTCTCCTTTCCCACTCACTTGCTCTATCTAAAAGAAAAGGAAAAGAAAAAAAAATACTGAAGAAAAAAGAAAGTGCTAGACAAATGTAAGATGTAAGGAGGAGGACTCAAGGCCCATAGAGTTTTGTCGAGCCCCGTATCGTTTTCAGTTTAGTACACCTGCTTTCTCATCTTTTTTTGGCCTAAGAGTCCGAAGGCAAAGCCTCCTCAGCTATGGGGTTGAGCGGGCTGCCTGCCCCTGGCCTGCCGCCTCCATGGCGCTCAGTGTTCTCAACAGAGTAAAGCTAAAGGATGGGAGGAGCTCAGAGGTCCCTGCTCAGCCTCTCTGACTGTAGACACACTGTCCGAGAAGTGGTAGGATGTCAAGGCAGACTTGGAACCAAATTCTACCTCCGCCATCAGCCTTTTCTACTCTTCAGGTTCTTCTTCTGTGAAACGGGAATTACAGAAACAGTTCAAAAGAGGGTTATGAGGAAGAGTCAAAGAAAAGTATGGAAGGGACTTGTACACGGTGGTCGGTAGCTACCCATAGTGTTAGTGCTGTAGTTGAGTCTCAAAGCGGGCATCACTCCTGCTGCACCCTCTGATTAAAGCCATGTCCCAAAGCCCCCCCACACACACCGTAAGAACGCCTCACCACAGATAGGTAGGAGTATGTGTGTCTGAGTGCCATCCTTTCTTATCCAACAAACAGCAGCAACAACAGCAGGCATTTATTTTGTTGCTTGTTTCTTAAAAAGTAATTTCTTCTGCATGGTTTCACTCGATTTTCAAACTCAGGCCCTAGACAGGTCGAGCAAGTCTTGTTTTCAACTCGGCTCTTAGGGCCCCCGCCTTACACCATTCCCAAGGAGTGACACTCCCAGGGAGGTGGCGGTGGGGGGGGCCCTCTGTGTAGAATCCGACGTGAGTGGTGCCCCCCAGAATCCTACAGAGTGGCAAGACAGCCACTTAAATGCCAACTCTAAGTAGGAAAGTAAAAACCCAGGGACGTTAAATGAATGGTCCAAGGTTACACAGCACAGGAGGAAAAGATTCTCATCTCCAAGTCAAGTTAGGACTCCAAGTAGTTTGTACTTTCCCTTACGCTGTGTGACCTTGAGTGTGACACATACAGAGAGAATTTGATCCTATCATAGTCTTTGTCCACTATTAGGCTTCGGGGTATCCTGGTGGAAGATCCCTTGGGGTCACTGGAGGACGGTGACACAGCACACTGTGACTCAGTCTTGCTCTAGCTGTGCTGTACGTGGCACATCCATTCTATCATGGAAAGGAAATGCCTGCACACCCGAGCAAAGCAGGCTGTGGAGACAGCGGCCTACTCCTCCTCACCGTAAGACTGACTTGCATGAATATTCAATAGCCAGCACCCCTAAAAAAATCTATTAATCTCCCACCTGTGTTGTCATCTTATCACAATCTGTGGTCTGTGCCAAAAGGCACATTGCAGTATTAAAGGAAGACTCGGAGTTTGCGAAGTGACAGAAATATTTATTAAAGTGCTGCAGTCGGACTCCGTGCAAAATGAGAGTGACTTCCTCATATTCACTAATCCCCAAACAAAATAACCATCAAGAAATATTAAAACACACATTTTATTAGTTTCATTTAATTTCTTAATTGCTCAAAGTCAGTTTACCCATTTATTGCTGTGTGAAATGCTTAGAGGCAAGGCGCACATTAAAGGGATTATTTCCATGTAATCCCTCCCTCCCAGAGGGTAGGAACTGATCACTTATGAATCCTGATTTACGCTCTGTAACAATATCAAATGGAGGAAATAGTTATTGTAAAATGATGGAGTCAGTAGTCGGGTAATACAGTAGGAGAGTGTAATTTAATAGCAAAGAGAAAGTACCTCATTTTCGGTAAAAGTTATGCGAGCCTTTTCAGGAATAGCTATTAACCAAACTGAATTTAGCCTTCCATTTTTCTGGCTATACCTCCGTTAATTGATAGATGTTGAAGATGGGTAGCCTGTTACGATTTTAATCAAATGGTGTCCGGGAGTAGATGTGATCGTTTTGCTGGGACTTGGAGTTCTGGGGATAATAATTGCTCTGGGCATTATGCTCTCTGTGACAGTTCGCCCACTGCTGACCTTCCTTCTTGGAAGAAAGAGTGTAGGCTCTCAGGTGGAATTTGGAGGGATGCTGCAAATCCCCCAGGAAAGGGAGATGAGGTAGCAAGGAGTTGTAGGGACATATCCACCAAGAAACAGGAGAGTCTGAACTTCTGGCACGTGGGTGCATCATAGCTGGCCTGAGACCATTAAACCCCCGAGGACTAGGGAAACCCATCAGGGACCCAGGAAAGAGCTTTTTCTTGTTCAGTTGCTGACACATCTCTCCCTGTCATAGTAGCTGTAACCCAATGTTATTTTAGGAGCGTTACTGCTCTTCTCGGAAGGAGGTAAGAATTATACCATCAGAAGAGTACAGAGGTAAAGCCAATCCCTTAGACAGCACACAACTTCTTAGAACAGCATACAAGCTAGACAGGGGCCACGCCTCACAGCATGGAAATAAGGCAGTGCCTCCATTTCAGCTGACCCCCTTCTGATATCTGTTGTTCATTCCCTACCTGTAGAATCAGCCTGATACAAAAAGTATACAAAATAAAACATTTTCTCCCTCAAGGAGATTTGTACCGTGTATCTTATTGGAGTGAAGGCGAAACAAGCTGATACTGGCAGGAAAAAAAAAAATGGTGGGTTCAGACCCCAGCTGACCTCTTTCGCATGGAAGATTCTCCATATGATACCAAACTAACGAGTAATATTTAATGAAAACATGGTGCCTTTGCATCTATTTGTAAGCAGCACTTCTTCCATCTAAATTTTACGTGGAAAAAAGCTGGTATGTATAAATACACATCTTGGAATTCTGTGTATTTTAAGGAAAATACTCATCCGCTATCTCTGGCTGTTTCTCTACAAAGCCCAAACTTCTCAATAAGAAAACCATAGGATTCAGTCAATCATCCGGTTGACATCAAACATGCAAGTATTTGATGATGCGTGGATAAAACAGCTGAACGAGAGAGGCAGACTCATCCACATTTCCCAGAATGTTTTGGCTTTATGCAAACAACAGTACATGCGAAAAAACTGGGCTCAACAATCGCTAACTAAAGACCTACAAAAACAACCTTTGTCTTTCAACTTCAAGAATCCCTAAGCACTTAAGGATAAAGACTGAGAACCAGGATGGTTTCTGGGGTCTGCACATATTTCCTTTTCTGCTCAAGATCTGAATCACAACCATGCTGAATTTGAAAACGGAGAAGCTGTGACACCTTTCTTTCCACCCTTTCTCTTCCCCCTCTAGGTGGAGCTGACAGGCAGCAGCGTCTTTGACTATGTCCACCCGGGGGACCACGTGGAGATGGCAGAGCAGCTGGGCATGAAGCTCCCGCCTGGGCGGGGTCTCCTCTCACAGGGCACCGCTGAGGATGGGGCCAGCTCAGCATCTTCCTCCTCCCAGTCGGAGACCCCTGAGCCAGGTGGGAATTGCGATTCCATCGTGTGGGATGGTGGGCAGGACCTTTGCCAACGATTGCACTCGAGTTGCCCGTGTGAAGAGACTATAAATAGGTCTAATGGTATTTAACAATTCCATGCAGCTTTCTGTCCCATGCAGTAATTAAATAAGGAAGAGATTTGAAAATAAGGAGACATTTTAATAAGTATAATCCTGAGATCTAATTTCAGTTGAACAATACATAGAGAAGGTACTAGTTCCTTTAGTTTCTCTTTCAAATTACTAGAGGGAAAAGGTTCAGATTTGGAAAGCCCTCTTCCTTTTATTGTCACCATGGCTAAATGTAATGCATTTATTTATTATTCAGCAAAATCTATAATAAAGGTTCCTTGAATATTAGCTTGTAGAGAATTAAAAATATTAGGGACTTGCAGAAATCTTGGTTTCTTTCTTTTTTTTTTTTTTTGTAAGCATCAGAAGGTACTTGAAAGATGTGAACAGATAAATTAAGGCTAAAAAGAAAACAGAAATGGCTACATTTTAAACTGCCTTTCCACCCTCAGTATTTAATTAGATCAATTGTATAGAGGAATGAACAGAGGTGACATTCCTCATTGGGATTCCTTCCAGGACTCTTATAGACTTTGCATTCAGAATGTTCCCATTTTCATTGTGTTGTACTGATGATAATTTAAGTATTAGGGGAAAATCCATTTATAAATTAAACAAAATGACTTGATATCCATCAGTCCCCTAGTTCATCAAGCTGTTCAAACACGGGGAAGATTGGCTGGTCGGCCTGGGTCTTCCGAGAGCGCTGGTAATTAGATCTGCGAAGGATTTATTCTTTGCTGATTGGGGCTTTAAATTAATTGAAGTTCCACATTTGTGGTTTTGTCCTTTTTGTACTTTTTTAGAGGAGATATTTCATATTCTTGTGTGGTGGAGTGCTTGGCCAAGCAGCAGTGGTTTAAATGTTAATTTTTCTCATGAGAAGTTTAAGATTTTTAATGAATCAAGGCCTGATTTGAAGTGCAAAGTTTTATTTGCTTACTTGGGAAATTATTTTTGCACTCTTTAAAGATGCTTGTACTTTACTTGATATGTTGTTTTAAAACAGCTTTGCAACGCAAACTGGTTTTGTAGAAAGAAACATGGGGAAAAAAACCTGTCTTAAGATTAATACTAAAATAATTCTAAGAAAATACTTAAATTTGACCTGCTTAAAAATAACCACAGTATGTTTGCTCACACAGAAGGGGGGGGGAAATAACCTATTTGCCTGTTTGGAAATATGTTGATTCCATCTAAAATCAATTCATGTTTCCTTGGCTAAGTTATCTGCAGCTTCTAGGACACCATTCTGCAGCACTGATGAGCCTTTCTCCAGTGAGCACCAGACATGAGAAGAGAGAGTATTTGAGACTACCCTTGGCCATTTACAAATGAAAATAATTCGTTCACAGGGAAGTCATACATTCTTCTAGCGTTGCTCACTGACTTCACTGAATAGATATGTCAGTGAGATCATTCAAACTGCTTTTGGTCATTAGAATATTCCTATCTGGGCAGATTGGAGAAGCAGCACATGAAAATAGGTTTTTACTCTTCCTTTCTGGATGATGGATTGGGAAACCTGGCAGCTCAGGACTGTCCACACTCAGTGTGTAAGAGTTCAAGTTTATAAAACCCTTGTTTCCCTGACTGACAAACTCTAAAGTTGAGAAGATCTCCAGCCTTCCCCCTGGGCAGCCTTCCCTCTCCGTCAAAACCAAGGGCTAACCTTCTGCCCCAGTAGGAAGCTCAGACACCTCAAGGCTGCCCCCGCCCACTGGTGCACAGCTCCAAGAGAAAGTTCTCTGAATATGGAGCCAAAATCTAACTTGGCTCTCACTGACCCCACATCTGTCCTCTGGGGATCTCATTTCAGATCTCATTTCAAATCTGGTTCCTCACCATCTTAGCCTCTCAAATACGTGAAGTCAGATACACCAGATTCTCCCTCCCTCCCTCTCTCCTGGCTTCCTTCTCCTTTTCAGGTCAAACAGCATGGAATCCTACAACCGTTTTCAGTGGCATGTTCCTAAGACCCCCAACACCCTAGTCACCCACCCCCAGCTGTGCTTCCGTTTGTTAGTGACCCTCTGAGAAGTCAGTGAAGTCCTCTAGATGTATTCTTTTTTTTTTTTTTTAATTTTTTTTTTAAACGATTATTTATTTTTGAGACAGGGAGAGACAGAGCATGAACGGGGGAGGGTCACAGAGAGAGGGAGACACAGAATGTGAAACAGGCTCCAGGCTCTGAGCTGTCAGCACAGAGCCCGACGCGGGGCTCGAACCCACCGACCGCGAGATCGTGACCTGAGCCGAAGTCAGACGCTTAACCAACTAAGCCACCCAGGCGCCCCCTCTAGATGTATTCTGACTAGGACAAAGCAGAGGGGCAGTCCTCTTTCACAGTTTAGGCTACTGTACTTTTCTTGAGACAACCTAAGGTTGAATTAGGTCCTCTTGGCAGCCAGGTCACACTGTTGATTCATATTGAGCTTCATGTCTCCCCAAACACGTGTTAAGGGTAAGTAACTTGTCACTTGGAAAAGATTTTGATCGGGAGAAAAAAAACAAACCACAGCCTGTAAACCAGTTCTGCAGGGATATCTCGAGCTCAGGTCAAAATCAAACTGGTTTAAGATTGATTATAAGAACTCTGATCAATCCCATGCCTTCCACGAAGCCCCAGGATACATAAAACAACTCTAGGCACACTGTTAGAACTCAGTTCCCACTTAGAATCTTTTAATTCTGGATATTAGAAGAATAACATAGCTCCTTTAAAGTTACTGTGTCGTTCAACATTGAAGTGTGATTGACAATCTCCTTGGTTTCTTTCCCCCGCCCTCCCAGCCTTCTTTGAGCCATCCTAACTAGTAAAATTGAAAATTCTGCTTTCTACATTTCTTAACAGCCGGGGCTCATTAGCGACAGTCGTGTAAGAAGGGTTTCTCTTCCTTGATGAAGAGTCTATCTCTTACTATTACAAAATGTGAAACTTACTTTGCCTTAAAAATCTGTAGCCTTGGTTATTTTCAACCTTAGGCTTAAAAGGCAATTAGACTGACTGCTCAAATACTGAAAAGCAGCTCAAGGTGCTACCTTTAACTAAATATCTTCACTAATGCAGATCACTGCTCCAAGGGAATTACTTAAAAAGTTCATGTCAGGCACTACATCCCAAAGCTGCTTATGTTTCTTACAGGCTGAAGGAATTTTAACAAGATTTCCTAATTCTTAATAATATGAGGGGACATTTTTGAAGACTTGTTCATTGCATCGTAATCTTTTAAACGATGATGAAACACAGATTCTTTTTTAAATAGTAGTGTAATTTTGTTGGAAAGGGGATATCAATATGTGGTGATTATGAAAATGAAGGTATGGACTTCTTCAGAAGCCCTGGTGTGTTCAGTGTAGCATTACTAAATGACTGAAATCTAAATAACATTTGGCATTATAATAAAAGGAAATAAGTGACTAAACCCGCCTAACAGGCAGTGATACTGTGCCGTAATAAGAATTCTGTTTCTTTGAACTCCCAGCCCTGTGACTGTCTTATCTTGAACCAGTCTCAAGATAATGGCCGGGGCGGGGCGGGGGGGGGGGGGGGGGGGGGGGGGGAGGAGGAGAGGAGGAATCTCTTGACTATTGGAAACCCAAATAAATATTTGATATGTATGCATCGTTAGTCATAGTTGAAGTAAATACGGTATTTCTTTTAGAGAAATCTTAAAGCAGGCAGAGGAAAAATACATGAGAGGCCTTGTTTGAAAAGTTAGACCGTTCTAGAGTGCCTGCCTATGTAGGTCTAAACATTTTGGAAGAGCTGGTATCAACCTGAGGCTCCTGAAACAGGGGGACAGGGGGAGCATACAACCTCTGGGACCTGATGGGACCTTTTCTTTTTCCAGATCTGCGTGTATCTTTTCATTACTTTCAATGATTCTGTAATCTTGGGATTATGAGTGCTATCTTCTTCTCTTAATACATCTCAGTGCTGCATCTTTTAAGTGCTTAATAAACAGAAGAGCAGCTCCTTCAAAAAATCTGGAGGAACTTTAAAAATCTCCTTATTCTGAAGGTGTTATTTTCCTTAAGTGAGGTCGTAAAATTGGGTTTTATTCTTTTTTTCTAATTATAAAATTAACTCATTGTAAAAAGTTTAGAGAATGCAGAAAAGAATAAAGACCACCAAAAATCCCACTACCCCAAAATGACCACTGTTCATGTGCGTTCTATGTTTCCTATCTTTCCAGATCTTCTATTCCTGTATACATATATAAGTATGTAGTGGTTGGGGGGGAGCGGAGTCTCTGTCTGAAATAAGATAACATACAGGCTTCTGGTAGTCTGCTTTTCCACTTAACCTCCCAGGCAACTTTCTCTGTCCCGTCTCTCACTTTAACATAAAATGTCCTTTCTGTCTCCAATGGTTTGTTTCCCACTAGCTAACAATCAAGTCCCAACTGTAGGAGCCCTGGCGGGAGTAACATACCTGGGCCCTGCTTCAGAGGGAATTCAGCCAGGACAAGAGGTTCTTGCAGCTTATTGAATGGGTACGAGCTCATAGAGAGAGAAATCGATACTGCACCAGGATTTAGACAATTTAGCAAAATGTATGAGACAGTACTTTTGGTCAAGAATAACTATAGCAGCATGGTTAACCATTGATTGTCTAACGTAGAGGTTACTGCGCTCTGTCTCAAGTTTCAGGCAGACCTACCCTGTTATGGGGGGGTTAACATCATCATCTCATAGTATGATCTTTACGCTATTATGCCTACTCTATATCCTGAATATTTTAAAGACAAGCAGAACTGAAGCAGTTGAGTACTTGCCTGCATGGAAATAATCTGCATTTTCTACTTAGGCGTCTGCGCTGTGGTAAATTTGATCAGCACTTGATTCTACAGGAACACAATTCCTCAGAATTCATTAGACAGCGTTCACAATAAGTGATGTAATTAGAGGAATAAACAGTTAGGAGTAACAATAATGAATGTAAAAATTTATCTGAGGATCAGGTTGCTATTTTGTTTCAAAAACTGCTTCGATATGAGATACACTTGTACTTTTAAGGGTGAATTATTTACCATCTAATGTACTATTGGTGGGGGTGGGGTGATGTTCTTTGATTCTTTTTGTTGTTGTTGTTGTTCAAGTTTCCTATCAATGAACTGAATTTAGAAGTCAGGCAAGGGAAACCATCTTACTAACCCCACATCCAACCTCAGTCCCCAGACAATGTGACTGTATCTACAGCACTTTCTGCTGTACTGCAAATGTCAAACAGAAGGTGTAATGGATTTAATATTAGCGCTGGCCAAGGTGTTGAGGGAGCTGTTAATAATGTCACTCCAGTTATTGATCTGAAGCCTTTAAAAATCAAAGAAAAGTGAGAGATCCCCTACTGGGGAAAGGCACACAGTGACTGGTTTTTATTGCCAATATATTTCTACATATAGAGTGGCAACTTTCTGGAATTATGTTATCACCATTAATCTCTGTGAGATTTTTGAAGTCGTTATATGGTAAGATAATATCATGGAGACTGCTCCGCATGCTAATGCTAAAAGACCAGACCGAGTTCTTTTAGACATCAACAGCTTAATAATTTGCGTGGTGACTACAACATTCCAGTTGTCAAACGTAAGACGTTTATTAGCACTAGATTTACTCTTGATGGCAATGTTGGATCCACTGGAAGTGTAATATACAAACCGTATAGTCACTAGCATGAGTTACTTTCTACTTTTGCCTTTCTAAAACTCTGACTACACCAAGTAACTACAAACCATGTGGTGACTCACTTGAGATGGAAATGAATTTTGTTTTGCAATATGCGTACTTTTTCAGGAAACTGCTAATCCTTCAGTCTGAATGGCAGTTTGCCTGCAATGAAATTTCTGCTTTCCATGGTCCCCAACTAATAAATGAAATTAAAATGTATAATTTATGTTGAATGTTTATCAAACTGTAAACACACATTTAATTCCTTTCCATATTCATACAATATAAGCAAAGATAAATCCACCAGATAATGTACCACAGTTATCTCTGATGAATCGCATATAAAATGCATCTCTACTGTAGCCGTAGCCATGATCCAGACTAGTTCGCAATTAGCCAAAACTTGCCTGCCTCCTGTTAATGCCCATGTGCACATGTATGTGTCCAATCTAGTAGTCAGAAAGCAGCCTAACCAAAACGAATCTTTTCATAACCCAAAGAGATCACTTATGCATAAATTCAGCTTTTATCCAAAAAATTACATATGCAAAATTATTTCCCTTAGCTATAGCACTGTTATTTAGAAATGAAATAGAAATCCTCTTTTGCCACCCCTGAATGAAGATGACGCATATACACTAGAAACAAGTCAGTTCTTCTTTTGCCTCAGACACACTACCCTGATGCAGTACCATTGTTTTTCATGCAGAAAGTAGACTCTTTTTATTTTTTTTTATTTTTTTTTTAAGGTTTATTTATTTTTGAGACAGAGAGAGACAGAGCGTGAATAGGGGAGGGGCAAAGAGAGAGGGAGACACAGAATCTGAAACAGGCTCCAGGCTCTGAGCTGTCAGCACAGAGCCCGACGCGGGGCTCAAACTCACGGACCACGAGATCATGACCTGAGCCGAAGTTGGATGCCCAACCAACTGAGCCACCCAGGCGCCCCGAAAGTAGACTATTTTTAAATGTCGCTTTTATCCCCAGCTATGCTAAACAAGATCACCTGGAACTTCCACAAAAGGGAATCAGTGTTTTCCAGGGCTCTTTTCCAGGGCTCTCTTCTGGCATGCAAGGCCTAGGCACACATCACCTTCATTTGTGTGTTCTCACACTTTTGTGAGCTTGTCTGTGTGTGATGAGGACATTTAAAAGCGACCTTATACTTTGAGGATCTTGCCTGAGGGAGCCAAAGAAAAGTCAGGAAAATCTCTTCTCCCTACCAGGCTGTGCTGGCCTGGGACCTGAGCTCTGCCCTTCTGGGCTAGCTCCCAGATCACACAGCTTCAGTGCAAGGCATTCTTCTGGGGCTTTTAATCATCAATTGACAAAGCCAGCCACTTGTTTTGTTTGTTTTAGTGAAGAGGGACAGATCATCCCTCAGCAAGTTGTCTTGGGTTTCATTTCAGAAACTCTGCAAATGTACCCCGTATCACCATAGGTAAAGAAAAGTCAAAATTATGACCTAGAAAGCTATATGAAATAACTGTTAAAAATAATGGGTTGAAAAAACTGACACCTCCAAACCCATGTTGGTGACTCCCTTGGCTGCAGGAGAACAGCCTCTCTTTTGTTCCCAAAGAAGATGTCGGATCTCACCATAGCTCTGCTTGCCATTCTGAAACAAACTTTCTCTTCCAGAAGTTAAATCACAGTTGTTGCAACTCAAAACAAAGGACAGCTTTTCCATAAATTAATATAATGGGATCCAAGGGTTATCAAATGGTTTGTTCAATAATAGAAACACGGGACTCTTATCAAAATACACCATAGTTTCACTCCATTTATATGTAACATTTTTTTTCTAAACCGTCTATTGAAGGTTTAGAAGATCAATTTTTTCAACCCATTATTTTTAAGAGTTATTTTATATAGCTTTCTAGGTCATAATTTTGACTTTTCTTTACCTATGGTGATACGGGGTACATTTGCAGAGTTTCTGAAATGAAATCCAGGACAACTTGTTAATGGGTGATCTGTCCCTCTTCATTAAAACAAACAAAAAAAGTGCTGTCTTTGTCGTTGGATGATTAAAAATCATAGATTCTATTTCTAGAACTCTTGCCTCTAACAAAACACAAGTTATTTGCTTTTAATACATATCACTGCACAGAAATTTCATCCCTGTCCAAATTATACGATTCTGAATTCTTCATCTGCACTAAACAGCAGATTTACGAAGGATCAGTTACCTGGCATTGACTGAGCTTTGCAGGGTGCACAGATCAGAAGAGGCAGAACTGGCTGGAAACCATTTCCACCCCTAGTGAGCAATTTACTCATGATTGCTTGGGGAAAATACTGGAAATATTGCTTCTGTGTAAAGTTTGCAACTTCCAGTTGTCAGCCCTTTGCCAAGCATTTATTCCCGAGTACAGCTTTTAGAAGGAAAGCACACTCAGGCCACTGTTGACATGGTTGGCACTCATATCCTGCTTCGGGTATGCAGAGCACAGAAACCACTAATTATAGGAGTTAATTCACACACTGTCCCTCTGAGGCAGGTCAGTGTGTTATCCTTATTTTACGGATGGGGGAGTGCCAGGGGGGAAGTGATGGAAATTCCAAGTGGCTTGGCACAAACCACACAAGTTACTTCAGCAGCCAAGGTTAGAGTTGGGGTAGGTACAAAGCCTAGGAACTAGATGGAGAAAGGACAGAAAACCCTGTTAGCAGACCTGGGAGAGCAATTTTCTCCAAGAGGCTTCTGACATCCAGAGAGAAACCTAACTATCCCCTTATGCACATATTTCGTCAGCTAAACCATCTTTTTGTTAAATATAGTCTCTCAGCTCTCAGGTAGATAAAATCTTCCATCTACTCCTTTGCCCTGCCTTCATCCCTACACCGAAGCATCTTATACCACAATAAACAGTAGCATCTGAATCAATTATAGGCAAAATTCAGCCCCGAGTCTCTTGGTCCACATTAGCTGTGTGCCTTCTCAGCCAAGGGCACAGCCAAAATTGTCTCTCTGCATTTGGCCTCTGCTCTGCCTCAGGCTCTGGGCGGCTTTTCCAGGCTTTTCCTTTCAGGACCAGTCTTCCAAGGCAGGCATGGTGTGGCAAGAGAGCAAGAAGAAAAACGGAGTCCATTAGGAGTCAGTCAGATCCTCCCAGAGGTATCTGCTCATGAAACACAATCATGGTTTCTTGGGACCCATGGGAAACACCACCTAGCTTCTGTTGACAAAACTAGCTCGAGAGAGGGAAGAATTTGTGTCCTTTCTCTAGTTGTTATTAATTTGAGTGAAATCTTATTCAAGATCCAGGCTCACCTGATATCAGAGATTATGTAAACTGTTCAGTAGCCATTGATTGCACATCTGCCATGTGTCACATATTACACAAAGTACTGAGGCAACAAAAATGATGCTCCCTGCCTTCCAGGAGCTGACCATCATGTGAGGGGGACATGTTAATACAATATGCAGAAGTGTGATGATGACAATCTGGACACTGTGGTGTATGAGGAGGGTAGCACTGTATTACAAGCCACTGCTGTTAGCAGTCTTGGGAGAACTATCTCAGGTTTGAAACGTCAACCCTGAAATTAACAGCTCATGAATGTTGCTTGTTTGGGAGCAAGTTGCTTTGACATGGCCAAATATACACATGACTGTCAGGGACTTTGATGCACAGGGTTGTGGGCTTCGGGGTTGTGTTTTATTTAATTAACCTGAACAACGCCGGCTGCATGATAGGTTCACAGGAATATCAGTTCCTCAGATTATCGATCTTTTTAGCTACATAGGAGTGTTCTGAATGGGAGGTGCTCCCAAACAGTCCCCCTTCCACTGATTTCATTAACAATTTCAGGAAATGCTAGCTTTGGAAAAGTGTCCTGACTTCTTTAGCTTTTTCTACTCAAGATATAATTTGTTGCAAATATTCTAGGATCATTAATGATGATACTAACAAATAGTTTTTGTCATGTGTTACCTCTGTGTTACAGTTACAAGCGTCGGCATGTTTAAGTAATGAATGTCTCACACTGACCCTCAAGCAAAACTAGAGATTAGTAAATGGTTTTCTTCACACCAGAGTAGACCATGGCCCTAGGATCTGAACTCAGGTTATGTGTTTGGGGCACTTTGCTAGTTGCTTGTAGAGAACACAAGAGGTAGAAGATGTGACATCTGCCCTTAGAAAACTGATCATCTTCAGAAGTCTAACACACAACAACCAGAGAGACAAGAACAACAATAGTGCTGCTATTTTGTGAGGCATAAAAATGGCAGGTGGTATAAGAAATCAGGAAGAGGCTCAATGACTATGGATGGCTTTGATAAGGAGGGATGACTCACATGTACTGCATGAAAACCAACCTAAGAGCAAAGATGTAGGGATGATCTTCCAGGAGAATCATCCCAAGTGGCACAGTGGGATGCATTTGGGAGGCAGGAAGAAGCCCTGTCTTCCTCACTGAAACAAAGGTGCATGCCCATCTAGGATGGAGCCCAATCCTAGAGGAGTGCCAGGGAGATTGGTATGGTAAGTTCTGGGTATAGCTTATTAAACAGAGCAGCGACCCAATGAAGACACTATTTCATCACTTAAAAATACAGAAATAAATTTTGAATTTAGAAGGATCTTCCCCTGTGGGTCACATTATACAACCACCTGTGGACTCTCGAATCCCTGTACAACAAAACTACTAATATTCATTGAATGGTCACCTAGTGTCAGACACGCTGCTAAATCCATTATATGGATTACCTCATTCATTCGTCACAAAACACTATGAAGAAAGTATCTTTTTTTTTCCCATTTTACAGATGAAGAAAAGAAACTGAGAAAAAATTTTAATGTATAAAAATCATATACTTAGTAGGTGCAGAGCCTAGGTACCAGAGTTTCCGTTATTAACCATTCCATCAAAGTGTTTCTCAGCATGCCAACTAAAATAGCTGTCCAACCTCAGCTGAGACTATACCCTCCATCCTTCCTAGGCAGCTCTATTAGCATATTCTTCCAATATTATCCTGATTCCTGTCTACAGGTAACTTATTATCACTGGACATGATACCTGATCCTTTATTTTATCAAGAATGTGCAGGATGTGTTAAATAGAGTAGACTGGAAGTAAAGGAAACTATTCAAGAGGCTATTTCTTTCTTTTTTTTCTTTCTTTCATTCTTTTTTTTTTTTTGAGACAGAGAGAGAGAGGGAGGGAGAGAACGTGCATGAGAGGGGGCATGGAAGAGCAGAGGGAGAGAGAGACTCTTAAGTTGGGCATGGAGCCCAACATGAGGCTGGATCTCACAACCATGAAATCATGAGCTGAAATCAAGAATCAGATGCTTAATTGACTGAGCCCCCCCAAACACCCCAAGAGGTATTTCTTTCATCCAAAAGTAGTGAGTAGACCTTGAGAGGAAATATTGAGAGGCCTTGTAATGGACCTAAGATAATAGAAAAATATAGAAATGTACCTGTGGTCAGTCTTTAGCCAGGAGCTAATAATGGTTAATACTCTAGAAATTATTCAAGTCTCAGGCTTTCAGATGATTAGGATTGATGATACCATCTGTCCACGCTTACTTTTTTTTTTTATCAACTAGTAATAAAGTCTGGAAAAATTTTAAAATTACATATGCTATTGATCATAAAATATTAAGATATAAATTCCCTTAGGGCTCAAAGCTATTCCTCTTTACAGTTTATTAAAGTATATCATGTGCCTTTGGTAAAATATCAGTCTACAGGTCAATGCTTCTTACTTGTCAGAGGATTTCCTCTCCAAATAAAAATACCAGTAAGAACAATGACAAAATTAGTGACATCATAAAGAATTAAAACTCTACTTTCCTGGTCCAACCATCTGTTTAAGTGGAGCAAGTGTTAATGTTGGAGGAGGGTCAAAGTCTTCTGTTGATCCACTAAATTACTGTTAGTAAAAATGAGGCAAAATTTTATATAATTGATAAAAGAAAAATGAGTTAAAAATTTGACTAATATTTAGGGAAATACTTTCTATTTCACAAAAGCAGTATAAAGTTATAAAAAGTATAAACCAAATAATCTAGATATGTAAAACATTCATTCATTCATTCATTCATTCATTATTTTACTCATTTGATCAATCATTATTTATTGCATGTGCATGGGCCAAGCCCTGTTCTAGTTCTTGGGATATACCAGTTACCAAGAAGGTCCTTGCTCTCACAGAACTTGTATGTCACAGAAACCACCAGACGAAAAGGAATCAAAAGGATCTCTACTGAAACAATCAGTATGGAGGTCTCCATTTTATCAACAAGAGGTAAATCTATACATCAATTTGTAATGGACCTCCTGGCCTCTACTTTCTAGAATGCAGAGCAGACACAGATTCCAAGCCAGTACTTCCAAAATGTGTTCCTTATAACTGTCCTGTGAGACGTTCTTTATTAAAAGGATCCCCCAGTTAAAGAGCAGAAGAAAAAGCTTCATAGCCTATCTTCTCATTGGTGATTAACAACAAGCATTAACTTATGAAGAGTTGAAATTTGTGTCATCAGTAAGTCTATTTTGTTTGAACTCGTCTTTCCCAGTTTATTTGATTATAGGAAGCTTTGTTTTAGAGAAACTCCTTATACCCCAGAAACACGTGATTAAGCACGCACTCTTGCTTCTGCTAGCTAGATCCACTCCTTCCCATCATCCATGCCAGTCTCTTCTTCCAGGACCCTCCTGTGCAAGCAGCATCACTGTCTAGCCACTCAGCTCAGAGGTCAAATTATTGAGTTCCTTTGATAGTTCTCCCAAGTATCTCCCATCAGTCTTCAGAGCTTCAAACTTTCCTAAAGGTGAGCTCATAGGAGAATCTAGTTCCTAATTAACTGTGAAGTTTTAGGTCAAGACCTGTCAGCTCCAAGTTTCATGGTTTTTAGAGCAGCCCTGGGCTTTCCTTTGCAGGGTCTCCTATTCCTCTTTTACCCTGCCCTTTCTATTCTTCATTTACACAGGCAGAGCACAAGTCTCTGGTTTCCCATACACCATAGTGATACACTGATAGGTTATGGCGAAAGAGTATGATTATACCTTCCCAGACCTCTGTACATGGCTTCCTCCCCTGAGTGATAACCCCAACCAGTTACCCCTGGTTATAGATACAAGACCCCATGTGAGAACTGTGGGACAGGAGACACAAGAGACATCAGTTACTAGATTGTTTTGTCTGATTTGTAGCGAATTAATTCACTTGAATTACCTATATGATGGATTTTAAAAATCTGCAGTCTTGTTAACTTGAAGGTTACTCTAGTAACTGTTAATGACATATGAAGATGACAGGCCTAACCCAAATTGTAGGACACAGTCCTTAAACTATTTCTGTAGCAGTTGCAAATAGATAAGGACACAGGGTCTTGGAGCCAGACAGCTTGTGTTCATGTGTTGAACTCCTGCCTCTGTCACTTGCTAGAAATGTGACCTCGAGCAAGTTCATTAACTTATATGTGCCTCGGTTTGCCCATTATAAAATTTTAGTTCTCTGGTATAGATTGGAGAATGGAGTGGGAATAATCACCTGTTGGTTTTAACTTCAAATAAATTAGCACATTAACATACCTTATAAGGGTGCTGAGTTTATACATCTAAAATGCTTAGAACAGTAGTATGGCACATCATAAATATTCAGTGAGTATTATAATTATTGTTAATCATGTTGAGCTAATTATTATCTTATTACCAAAGTTATTCCTTATGGAAAAGCTAGCCAAGGGTTAGGTGACATAAAGTTGGCATCTTTATATGTAAGGCTCGAATTTGGACTTCATTGATGCCATGTTCCAGTTATCTGACTTAAAGGGCTCAGATTCTACATGGATCGCAGCACCCAACACGTGTGCTTTTGAAAATTGCCTCCCTCCCTCTTTTCCCTTCTTCCCCTCTCCCCTTAGTTGGAGTCCTTTTGGAAAGGCTGTATTTAAGAGGAAAGATTCTTTTGGAAATGCCTACTGTACCTTCCTCTAGATTCTCCAATATACAAATTCTGTTTTGCAAATTCACTTTTTTGTGTGTACTCAGTTTTCTTAAAACATAACAGAGGCACCTAATTCTTATTCTCAGAAGTCCGCCCCACTCTTTCTGGATTCTGAACACCAGAGTATGCCTGCTGACTTCCCCTTTTCTAAGGTTAGCTTGGAGGCTGGCCAGTTCCACTTTGGAATAGACCTTGATGTTGGTCTCCCAAGGTTTACAGCTTCTAGCCTGGCCTATTAAAATGTGTTCTGCTTATGACCCCATGATTTAACCCATGCATAGCGTGTATGATGTGCTTGACTTATGTTTTCCCTCTTTATCTGGCTGGACCATTCATTGTGATGTCCCCACAGCCACAACACGGATCATGCTCCACGAAAGACAAAGCAACACAACACTGGAGGTTAGGTCTCCACAACCTATGGCTCCTTTTACTATCCAATCAGCTGTGGACCCTCTGGTCTGTACTGAAGAACAGGGTGGAGGTACTCAGCTATTTGTTTGAACTTTAAATGAATCAATTGATTTTGTGCAGGAAAACTTCATTTCATCACTAACCTTAAGAACTGAAGATTTGGTGGCATGCGCCTGTAAAAGCAAGAGAGACGCCCAGATGCCCTAGCCATAGGTACTATATATGGACTTAAATAAATAAATTAAGAACCTCATTTCACATAGGCCACCAAGCAGTCATGACATGTTAATGACTTTTAGTCACCACCAACCTGGACCAAATTCAAGCCAATGACCTATGGGTGAAAGGCTCTATATATCCCATTACCAATCCCCTGAGCCATCCCATCGCCCCTGACAAGGTCTTTTATCATACCCAGTACAGTGCAGTACGATAGTCCAAATTCCTTTACCATCAGAAAATCTTCTTCCATTTAAAAGAGAGCAAGTTAAAGAGAGGCAGAAGACCTAGTTCCTCAAAAGACAATTGCAATTAATTTTTTTTAATTCTGGAAGTTTCACATAGGTACACCTATACACACACATATAAATAGCATTGAGACTTTTTTTTTTAATTCTAGTATTTTTTCTTCATGTTTACTCCACTGCACATTTGATTCTGCCTCTGGATATTTAGTAAACTGGCATATCTTGGAGTTCCATTAAAAAAGCCATTAGTTTTAGTTTAACATTTGTATAAAACTGATTCGTTAAACCCATGGTGCTTTCTTTCCTAGCTTGTTTTCAAGTGTCATGAATAAATGACTTAAATGTCCTGCAAGACAAATGTTCTTTAATCATCTAATGCACTCATTTATCCTAAGCCCTAACCTTAGTCCTAAATTAAGTCTGTTGCAAAAACATAACTTCATCTAAAAACACCCATCAATCCTACATGGTTTTGATAAGCACATTTAAAAAACATAAACAATCAGACAGTTGTCAGTCTGGGTGAAGCCCAGTCCCATTTAAGAGTTATTCACCAGGAGCCATATTTCATGCCCATACTACCAGTAGAATTACAAAAGAGAATGGCTGGAATTCGGGTCTTTGCCAAGAGCTCCTACTGTGAAACTGGGGGACGGGACTGTGATTTACACAAGTTGAAAATGAAGCAGACTAGACAAAAGATAATCCTTATTCCACATCAGATACATTCTGTTTTATTTGTTTCGGGAAGCTATTAATACTTTGACAATGTTATAAATGCATTAAAATTTCATGATCACATATTTAGTAAATTGCATGTCATGCCTTTGATTAATTTTCATTTGTTCATGGTCCTAAAAATCTGTCAAGGAATCTGGCTGCTCAGAGCTCATACATGAGTAATGATCACCGAAAGGTTTGGTGCAAGGAGAAAAGAAGGGAAAGTTTGATGGAATAAACACTTGACTAAATTGGGTACTTAATATCTCATAACTAGGAATTCGCATGGTTTGGTGAAATCTTCGCTTTGACAGGGTCCCAGTTTAATTCTGAATTCATATGTCTTTCATTTACCAATGGTGCCCTTTCACAGTAGGGCAAAGATAATCTTCCCATTTTTCCCACTGGCTTCCTTTGGTCCCGCAGAATTATTACCACTGGGCCCCTTAGGATTGCCGGATGCTCCCCCTAGCCCCTCACTGGGGCTTTAAAATTTTTTTAAATAGATAAGAGCATTCAGCAAATAGCTAGATTGAGAATAAACTCAAAAATTATCACCAAGGCCCTTCCTCTGCCATAATTTGTCAAATCTGCTGATAGGAAACAAATTCTATTCATAAAGATTTTATTTGGGAGGGGGGGAAACTCTTGTGATTTGGTAGCAATTCAATTATAGTTTTGTGAGATAGTGAGCCCGGAGAGGGAATCCAGACTGACAAGAAATATGACAGGACAGTTACAGAGTGTTTATGCAATTAAACTTTCACTGACAATACCTGCAGAATGATGAATGCGTGGGCGGAGGTGTGTGAGCACAGGCAATGCCCCACAAGTATTGCCCATTTTTCATTATTATACAACTGTTCAGATCTTTCAAGAACAGCCTGAAGTGAGGTGGAAAAGAGAGTGCTGTTCTGCAGCATGTTAACCAAATGCCTTTTTTTTTTTTATTCCCTCCCTCCAACGGGTCTTGATATGCCAGATGATAAAAGAACATCTATTTTAGAAAAATGTTTCAAAAAGATTAAGATTTACCCTGAGCTTGACATATATTAATTTTGGATACCAAAAGAGGTTTTTATTCTTTTTTCTATCTGCAACTTTATATCACTTCTCAACCGATAGCATAGTGCATAATTAAACTGTTGGGTTATTCATTTTATGCAAGCAGGTGCAAAGGGCACTATAAAAGTAGGATTTTACTGATGGTAGATTAAGAAAGAAAGGAGAAACTTAAAAGCCTTTTGTAGAGAACCACAAAAGCTTACAGACGAGATTAATTTGGTTGGGCAAAGTCTGTATTATAATGCCTTGGTCTTCCAAGGATATATGAAAAGAGGAAAATTTCAGGATTTCAGAGCCTCAGAAAGACTGTGGGGTTTTTCAGATTAACAACCTGATTTGGGGGCTTTATGTGAGACTGTCAGTTTTTGGTGTGATTTTTATCTTTTTTTAACAAGCATTAAGATTACACCGATGTCTTAAAAAGCTTTAATTTGTGTAAACTTCACCTTGGCAAAATCAGCAGTGCCCAGAATAACAACTGAAAAGCAATGGCAAAGGGAATTCCTTTCAGACCCCAGAGATTGGATGATTCATTGTGGGGAGGTCAGGGAGAAAAATGTTCTAGCCTGTGGCACAAAGATGCAAAGGTTGATGTGAGAACCACGTGTCTTCCCTTAATATTTACACATCTATTTAAATTAATGAGACTTTACTCAGGAAAAGGAAATGAGATCCATCCCCAAACTGTTGGTTCCTTCATTTTGACCTCTGGTAAGCTGCTATTGATAATTTGTTTGTTTGTTTTTCTTTGTGTAATGGTCGATGTTCCTCTGTTAACATTCCTATCTCCTTTGGGGACATTGAAAACCTTGAACTTTTACATACAGATATTCAATGTTTTTGCCCAACCCCCATTATCACTTCCCTCCATTTGAGTCCACACCCAAAGGCAGAGAGCTGTAACAGTGTGCCTACCTAGATGGCTTCTCCTGGATTGAATTTGTGGTTCCAGAAGGAACTTCCACACGTCCATGTGGAGATTATTCTAAGTCAGACTCACATCCACAGACTATGTTTACATGATCCCATCATTTTACTAAATTCACTGAAATAACTGGTCACTTCGGTATCCACAAAAATGAGTTAACCTTATTTGTATTAGAAGTGACTTGACTCTACATTTCTGTCAAAACGATCAGTCTAGAAATCCCCTATAAACCATGGTCTAAATGTAAGAGTTTCTCACAATTCTCTCTTTTCCCAAAAAGCTGCACTCTGTTACATCTCCCCGCAAAAAAGACCCGACTTTGTCAGATGTGATTTTTTAATATGCACTAAAATTGATAGTTAAAAAAAATATATTGTTTTCACATTACTTAGGTGTTAAAATTACACGGTGGTGTTCCTTTATTTTCAAAAACCAAACCTAATCCTGTTAATTCAAAGTGAATAACAAACAGGACTAAGACTTTTTCCCAAGTTGTTACATTTATTCAACCTGCTTGTGTTTTGTTCTTCATCATAATTATTTCCAAGTCAAATCTGCACTGATTTCCTTGCGGACCCGCGTACCTCTGACTAACTTAAAGAATTGAGCTGGGATAATTCACACAATTCCTCAGGGGTCATGTTCACTGTTTTTTTTCAAGGACATTTTTATTACAAAGCTGATGAAATTTGCATATTAATTCATTTCTTTCAATTTTTTAAGATTAAATGTTGTCAACATGTATCAGTGCAAGGCTCTGACAGTGCTGATGAAATGGGTCAGTCAAGCTTGAACATTCAGAGTAATGCAGCCATCTGCAACCCCCTAGCCCCTTGTGGAGTTCTGTGCTACCATTGCAACTTGATTAAAAAAAAGTTTTATTCAATGCAGGATATTAAAACATTATCTAAGAAATGATATGTGTTCGTTTTTCCATTTACTCAGAAAGTGAATTTGACAACAAAATATATCTAAGGAGATCCTTGCTGACTTGGGAGTTCGCGTTCTGTCAGTCTTAATTAAACTACAGCCAAAAAAGCACCCCTTGCCCCCAAAAAGTTTTAAATTTGGCAAAAGGAATGTAGGCGAGACCTTGAGTTTAAGGTTTCCTCTCCTGGTGAGGTTTGAGGGTCTCTTCCCGTTCATAGTCTAAGAAAGAAGTAATGACCAGAAAGCTGATAGAATGTCAGAGATCTCTTGGAACTTATTTCCCAGTGTCCTCAGAGGTGGACCTGCCTTTCATTTTATACACAGCTAATCAACGTGAACACTCCTTCGTTCCCTCCAAAACCCTCACAAAATGGTACTGATGTTTATGTGGAGATCTTCGTTTCTATGGAAGAACATCAAGCTGTATTGATTTATCTAATTTGTTTACCATGAAAACATCTACTTCCATAAGATACTCTCCAAGAGCAATCCCTTTAAGTGTTACATTGCCTTTCTATGTGAACCCTGATGGCCTTTGCAGATCATCTATTTCTCAGTGTCTGCTTCTTGGTAGAAGCCTCTTTGTGAGGTACATAATGCCTTGAATCGATTGCAAGGACCTTGCAAGGACAAAAGTTGTCTGGCTGCTGCTGTTTGAGTAGCAAGGAACCTACCACTACGTTACTTCATTGGGCCTTACAAAGCATTGAAATCCCTCCACAGCATGGAAAGTCACTTCCTGCACCTTGAAGTTCTTCAGGGAAGACCACACAGAACCACATGACCCAGCTTTCAACTCCTGTCTCTGCTTGAGATGGCCACTTCCAGGGACCTTCTGGAGTAGTTCAGAGTATTAAAAATAAATAAAAAGTATTTTTTTAGCTATAATTTAGAGTAAAATCTGCACCTGTACTAAATGCAGTAGAGACTCAAATAGTCAAGCTTCTTACCCTTTAGCAATATGCAATAATTGGTCAATTCCTGGTCACAGCACAGCCCAATAATATATGTACGACACCATTAGCTAAGAAAGTTTGTTTCCCAAAGTGAAAAAAAGAAAATGCCGCATAGTAAGAAGGGAACAACAGAAAAAGAAAGTAGTCTCAGAAGTGGTTTTATCTTGATTTTGAATTAAACTCCCAAACTCATATTGGATTGAAAAATCAAAATCAGACTTCACATTGTCAAGTTGGAAAATGTCAGATATGAAATATTTAAACTGTGGAATACAGTCTTCGACTTTGGGTTATAAAACTTTAATTTTGTGAGTTAGTAGCACTCCAATAGTTCAATATTTTTAATTCTACAAATCCATGTTTATTAACTTTCAAGGTTTAAACAGTATCACCAAGTCTATTGAAACTAAATTATTCTGACTTGTGAGAGCTATAGGCTAGCTATAATTTGTTTTCTATTTCAACATAAGTGACAAAGACAAAAGAAAGAACAAATAAAAGGAATTGATTGCCCCACAATTCCTTTTTATACTTTCAAAATGACCTAAAACTTTAGCTGATGATTAAAACCCAGATGCATGCCTGTAGTTTTAATTGTGGCGTTTTCCTGTGTGAGTCAGGTCACGCTTAATGTGGGGTTACCCTTATGTTGTTAAAAGAGGGAGGGTGCTTCTATAATCGTATCGCTGGAGAGTTAACTGTATTCCTCTCAAATACAAAACATTGCTTTCTTGTTGTCTCTGTTTTTATGAAACAACAGTTTCAAAAAAAGAAAAAACCTCCACCCCAATTTCATTACTGAAGGAGAATATCAAAATCGTTGCTAACAGCAGTGGCGACTCTTCATCTTCCTCCAATTAGTACTCTTTTCTTCTAACTCTCCAAGTACGTCATCCCTGGTCCTAGTGATTACTCAACATGTCACTGCTGATCTGTCAATTTATTTAGCATTTGCACAATACCTACTGTGCGCTAAGCCAACGAAGTCCTTTCAGGAGACAGATGTGGGATCACAGAAGACAGCCTACACCAGGACAGAGCAACCCGCATTCCTTCCCTCGTTCTGTCCCTACCAGCTGTCTCACCTTAAATGTGTATTGAGACCCTTCCAGCCTTCTTCTTCACCCACAAAATCAAACTAGTCCTTACTCACAGGGCTGGTTGCAGGCATCACAGACATAATAAATTTGAAAGTGCTTTAAAAACCGTGAGGTGTTTTAAATAGCTCAGTAGAGCAACACATGGGTAAATAGTGTAGCACAAGACTTTCAGGGTTATTTTCTGATTTTTATGTTTGTAGGTGAACAATGGTCTCTTGGATGTTTACACTCTAATACTATATCCATAGCAGCTGCTGTTGATTTCAACATCCAAGTTAGATTATCCAACACAGTTTTGATGAAATTCATTCCTCCACCTAACTTAATCTGTATGTAATTTAGTTTGCTGCCAGAGAAGGAAAGTACATTTGCTATAAGCCCAAACTCCTGGTTTCCAGCAAGAAAATTCAGTATGTTTTGTTTATTGCTTTTGTTTCATATATAATGTATATGACTTCATGATGATTTGTTCAGGGAAGAGAAGTTGAGGAGTTACCCTTGCATCTAGAATCTGCTGAACATGCGCTATAAAAGCATTACCTGCTTCTGAGTCACCCAAATCAACTTGGAGTACCAAGTTACCACCACGCGCCCACCCCGGGCTATTTTCTCTGCACATGTGTGAGCCTATAGTCCGTGCTTCTCTTTTAATGATACCCTCTGTGATGGGTCTCTTCTGGGCTTTACATAGCCTTGTCTTTCTTCTACTTTGTGTTTCTGAAACCAGCTACTGCTAATCTGAGTCCAGAGTTCCCTTAGAATTCTGCAGAATCTCGTTCAAAAAAAAGATTTTTATCACACCCTTGGATATCCGACACCTGGTCACATCCCTGAAACTTTGCTGAGCCATCTTTGTCCTCTGTATCAACCTGCTTCCCACTTCTATCAGACAGCAGTTCTGTTCACCTTCTCTGAAGGCCAAATTCGCCCCCAGGCTGCTGTGACTCACACAGCCAGAATTTACACAACAGACCATGGGGGGAAGTGGGGGGAGGAGTGAACTTTTTTGTTCTTGATTAGAGTCATCCCCAGTTAGGATGAACAGGTTTTGAATTATGTATTCTCCAAATCAGAAAAGCTTGTCCTCTTTTTTTGATGTATAATTGAATTATGAGGAATGGGGAGAAGTTGAGGGCAATGTGTTTATGGCATCATTACAAATAAAAGTTTAGTTTTTAATAAGCAACTAACCCATGCTCTAAAACTAGCCAATCAGATTGAACCTCAGTCAGTCTAATCAAGTGATGATAGGAAACTACAGTACACTGATACCCGACATGATTGTGGAGAAGTAGGTCTTAAAGTTGTAACTTAGTACGTCAGTGGATAAGTTTTTATGAACAAACACATCAATCACGTCAATATCCATGTATATCAAAAGCAGAAAAAAATATTTCCTTTCTCTTTCCTCCATAATATACTGATTTAATATGTGCATCTATTAACAGTGGTGACACTTTGGTGAGAGATTGTTAAACTTGTTAACGAACTGTGTGGTTCTTCAACCTAGCATAGGCAAGGGAGTTAAGTTTTACTCCTCAGTGTGTCTTTCTCTCAAATGGGTACAATTATGGTAAATGACTAGGAGAACTTCCATTGTGGAAGAATTACCTATACTTAATACTTAAGAAGAATGTCTTCTTTCTACTGTACATTGAGTGAATACAGACTCATTTTGCAACTCACGCATCCCCACTATCTGCAAAGCCCTGTGCCCTCGAGGAGCTGGGGTTCTGGCGGGGCACTGAGACGGTCAATAGCAGATTATACACATTGTTACTCAGTTACAATCCCAGGATAGAAAGAACAGCTACGGGCGCCAAGACACATAATGGGTGACCTCCAGAATTTTCAGAAGATATATAAATATTAAGTGTTTTTATTCTTTTTGATTATAAAAGGAAAGAATGTTCTTAAATATATATTTTTTAAATGTATATAAAATATATGTGATTTTGCCATGAAATTGGGCAGTTTCTATGCTCCTTGGGAGGAGGAGGCAATTTCTTGGTGATTTCATTCATCAAAGCTTACTTGCTTCAAGAGCTAGATCTCATTAAAGGCTGCTGCCTCTCCAACAGTCAGAAGGTATTCACAGAAAACTACGGGAATATCTTATACTGTAAAAGAATTTTATTCCCCAAAGGAGATAAATCACATTTTTAGACTTTAAAAAATATTTTCTCATTATCTTAAGTGTCCACATTCATCTTGCTTTCGGGTCATTCTGAATTAGTGGTCGTCTACCCTAAATATTAGCTGTAAAACCTTAATTCCCTTCCTCAGACAGAATTCACAAAGGCAATTTAGATGTTCTACAACTACCTAAAATAATTCTTTGGAGAAAAAACATTTCTAGGAATATCCGTTGTAACTTTTTTGCTATTGCAAAAATGCATAGAACTGATCTACCAGTAGCAGGCGGGGACTTGGCTAAATAAATGAAAATGCACCTGTACACTAGAATACTATGCTGCCGTTAAAAAAAAAAAAGTTAAACATATACATGTGTTTGAATATGAAACAGGTTCCAAGCTGTGAAGCCAAAACATGACGAGGCAAGGGGAAGAACATATATAGGCTGTTGTCATTTGTGCACCTGGAGAGTAACTGCAGACACAGGCAGTGACAAACGTGGGAAAGATCTCTGCAGGGATATGTAAGAAATTGGCGACTCATTACAAACTCTGGGAGGGGTTCTAAGAAATTTGGAAGGAGAGTTGGAAGGAAAGTTTGCTTTCAATGTATAACCTTCTGTGCGCTTGAACTTTTTCCTTTTTTTTTTTTTTTACTGCATGCCTGCTTTAACTTATATGTTCATGTTTTTGTTAGAAAATAAGCATTTCAAAGCAGAGATGATCATTAACTTATTTTAAGATCAAATTAATGACAATCAAGTAAAAGGGAAATAACTTTCTTAAATTACACTTTATATCCCTTTGGATCCTACCCTGCTAAATTGTAAATTCGCATTTATAATATGTCCTTTTTTGCTAAACCAAAGTGCACTCTGTAAATTAGTTCCAGGAGCTCAGAAAAAGTTATTTGCACTGAATCGCCAAGCAGTTAGCTCCTCTAGTCTTGCAGACAGAAAGGGCACCAGGAAGCAGCTGCCTTCGTGGAGGAGGAGGAGAAAGCGAATCAGGACGCAACCCTGTGACCTCTGGCAACAAATAGTGCTCGGTGTGAAACGGGCACGAACAGAACTTTCGATGTTGAAGCCCTTTGCCTGAGCTGGAGTAATTAGAACTGTAATTCAGATTGGGGATTTTTCTCTGAGGTTTCACAGCTTATGAAGTCAGCAGAACGGGGTTATTAAATCATAGCCTAGTACCAAGTCCAAAAGATTTTTCTAAATGAAGAAGACAGGGAAAAATGCAAGCACCAGCTGAGCAGTCCTGTGGGCAAGGCGATGAACCCGCCACAGCACAGCTAATGACCTGTTTTAGGGGCACAGCTCATATATTCCAAATAACAGGGGGGAAGGAATTCCAAATAGCTTAACATCATTAAACCCAAAATGCTATTGGATCCTTCCTCTGTGGCATCATAAAATACCTTATCCAAGTGGAGAAGGGTATGCTTGCTGTAAATCATGGAAAGTTTATGCCACCCCAGATGCAAACTTCGCACTAACTTGTTCACTCTGGGGAAGGTTCATGGGTTTGCTTTGTTTGGGGGTTTGGCGTGTTTTTTTTTTTAAAGCAATAATAGTCTTTGTAGGATGGCTGCCATGTCAGCATTTATCTTGAAACTCGTGGATATGAGTTCTGACTGGAGTCACCTTTCTGACAAGTGTTATTGCGACTGTGTTTTATATCCCTGTTCAGAATGGTTTCTAATGATAATGCTCTGTCTACCTCGCTGCTTCACACTAAATTATAGATGCCACGATGACAGGGCGGACTGCATCCGAGCGCAGAGCTCGACTCCCTCTGTGTGATGTCAGTGCCTCCACCCTTCTGTGCCTGGAATTAAAAATGGGAAGCGAAGATATGCAAAACATTTGTGCTTAAAAATAATGTTCTGTCAGTTATTAAACAAGTGATATTTCATTTAATCAGCTCAAGGGATTATTTTAAATGAAAAGGCAGAGAGGATGATTTTATTAACACATTCCTGCCCTAGAGTCCTACTGTAATAATTCTTTACCTGCCTAAATTAAAAAGTTATAATTCAGTCTGTCTACAGGAAGAAGTTCTGGGTGATTGGATTTTATTAGTTCTTTGATTTTTAGTTGCTCACAAATGGAGGGAAAGGCTGAAAAGCTTATCCTATAGCTGTGAGAATGTTTTAGCTACTTAATAAATCACCCCTTCTCTAGATGGTGATTGTATCCAGGGCTTATAAAGCAAGTGTGCTTCTGAATACAGTATTTTGTCAAAAGGGGGGCCGTCTGACCAAGCCACTTAGATATTTGAAACTCCCTGCAATTCGTCCCACCACAAATTTAAACCAATGTGGAAGACTTAAGTACTATCCAGAATGTATTTCTAAATGTTATTTAATTGTCAATTACATAGAAGGCACTATGCGGGGATCTGGAGGGAGAAAAGACAAAGAGATGAATAAAATCACACTTCTGGCCTTATTGGAGCTGGTAGGCGAGGCACCCATCTAAACAAAGAAGACAAGGGAGTCAGTGAAACAAAGGACAGAGAAAAAGAGAATAGAAGTGGCTGACCCAAAGGTTCAAATACCTACCCTGATCCAGTGTAAGGAAGCATCATCATTGTAACACTTTTAATGAATACTGTGTTTTAAGGTCTCCCAAGTTTTTTTAAATATATGACCATATTTGCTCATATTGACTTTCAAAACAATCCTGTGAGGAGTGTATTATTTCTATTTTACCAATAGAAAATCACACACACAAAAAAAGGGGGTGGAATCATTTTTTGTCTAACCATTGATCTCATAATTTAAACTTGAACTTCAAAGGCTGTCCTTATTAAAGCAAAGTTTGCTAACCTGGAGATCTGTTTGGTCAACCTATGTCAAGAGGAGCCCTGTACACAAAACTGGGCGTATGGACAGAAGTACATGGTGCTTGGGAAAGAGTTTGCTCAGATTTTAAAAGTAGACTGTGATTCCAAAACACAGTAAGATTTACTGTTTCAATAGATTCTTTCATCACTTTTTATATCTGGTTTTTCACTTATGTCACTAAGTTATTTTAATTTTTCCTAGAGAACAGGGTATAGGTCATAAGAGTTACAGCTCACGGGGTATGTACACACAGTTCCACTCCCAGCTGCCTTTGGTCTCACTGATTCCTACAAAGAGGGCCAAGAAGCAACTCTTTAATGATCTGTTCATTCATTCATTCATTCATTCATTCACTTAAGCATTTGAGTACCTACAATCCTCTTGCTGAGTCACTCTCTAACTATGAGGTACAATGTGTGATCAAACAAGTTAATGACCTGTTTTTTCAACCCAAACTCTATGTGCAAAGATCCCTACCAGATGCTTTGAAGGATATAAAGGTGAAAAATAAATGGGATGTGGCCTCGAGGATGTTAACACCTACTAAGAGAAGGAAATTAGAAACAACCGTGTAAAAGAAGCAAGATGAAATTAAGGTGTGGTAGGAAGAAAGCAGATTATCAAATGTTCAGTCTTCTACAGGGGGATGCAGAAATCAACAACACCAGAGAACATTCTGGAAGAGTGCTTAAAAGGAGTATTTTCAGTTCCTTTCAGAAGTAGCTCTCTAGAGAGGATGTCCTCTATTCCACATAAATTGTCATGCTCTTTCAAATTCTCTTCCAACATGCACATGGTATTGGTCATCTGGTTACTGCTCCTACCCAATACGGATAGTTATCCCTGTCCCTTGGGCAGAATTATCTTGGCTATATAAAGAAGGAGGGAATTCAGCCAAAACTGCATTTGGTGGGAGAGTGGCTTTCTGTAGCATTTGGAACATACTCCTGTCATTTTCACTCATTTTCAGTCCTTTTGATGGATCTCTCCAGTTGGAAAGAGCTCAAAAACAATTTCAGTGCAGATGCAAATAATCCTAACAAATTATTCTATAAATACACCACAAATAGCAATACTTTGTGAGGTTAATAGCTCTTACTTATCAAATAAGAAAACTGAAAAACAGAAGCTGTGTCCATGTGAGGAAAGTGACTGAACTCTGAATCCAGGGATCTGTGTGGTTCTTATGGTCAACATGACTATGCTGCATACAACCTGGAAGAACCCTCACGTTCAGTGGGTTGGCTCGTGATCCATTGGGATTTGTATCTTTTTTTAAAGTAACTTGCCATTTGCCAACTGCTGTCCTAGGTGTGTGTGTGGAAGGTGAGGGAGGGCATGTGGTAGGGCAGGGACATAGAGACCTCATCCTCTCGTGCGCAGAGGAGTAAGAATCTTGCCAGCTCTCTGGAGGTGTAGACTAATCACGTTAGAACTCCTACAGATCAGGACTGCAGAAGCCATGGGTCGGAGTTGATATACTTTGTCCTCTTTTACTGAAAATAGCCCGTAGGTTGACAATTCTATGTACAAAATAGCCACCCAAACATTTCAACTTAAACTGGAAGTCACATTATATGGCCTCATATATAGCAAAGTTCATCCTGACTGAATTAGGACTTCCAGTTAAATGTAGTATGTAATGAAATATAAATGCCTTCCTGAGTCAACTTATTTTCTTTGGAAATTACAGTAGACAGAGGGAGGAAGGTTCAGGGATGGAACAAAACAATTTCTGGGCTATTTAATGTAGAATTTACAAAAAACTGTGGCCAAAAGATGTTTTAATGAATATTAGGTCATTAAAAAATTCTCCTAGCCTTAGTTCTTCCAGGATCGGGGAACATTCTAGGTTGAATTAACTCTAATGGAGGGTGCCTAGGTGGTTCAGTTGGTGGGGCATCCGACTTCGGCTCAGGCCATGATCTCATGGTTCATAAGTTTGAGCCCTGTGTCAGGCTCTGGACTGACAGCTCAGAACCTGGAGCCTGCTTCAGGTTCTGTGTCTCCCTCTCTCTATGCCCCTTTCCCAATCATGCTTGCGCTCTCTCTCCTTCAAAAATAAATAAACATTTTTTAAAAATTATAATGGTTAAAAGCCCACAACCATCACGCGTGGGAGGCAGTAGACCATGGTAATAAAATGAACAACAATAGCAAATGACCAATGAGAACTTCCTATGTGCTAGACAGTGTGCATATATTATTCCATTTAATTCTCACCAAATTCATAGAGGTAGGAACTACTATTCACTCCATTTTCCAATAGAGTAAAAAAAAAAAAAAAGTCAGAAAAGCTAAGTAACTTATCCCAAGGTTTCACACCAATAAGCAGTAGGGTCAAGTTTTGAACCCAGTGCTCTGACCCCACAACCCATGTTCACCTCCACCACTCTTTATCAAAGGCGAGACTTTGATAAAGTCAGACACACCTGACTTTGGCATCTCAGAGCTGGGTAACCTTGGACAAGTTATTTTATTTTCTAAACCTCGATATCTTTATCTGTAACATTGATATAATAATGCCACCTCAAAGGATCAGTGAGGATGAAAGAAAACCCTGTAGAAAAGCACAAAATAAAACCCATATTATGGCCCATTACCTTGCACATAAGTGTTCTATAAAATCTAGGGGATTTCTGGAAAAATAAAGAATGGAGATTTGCAACAATGAATTTATTAAAGTGACAAAATAGATAGCTAATATAAGTTTTGAAAGTGTGTACATAAAAATTATAATGTATATACATATAATTTTTATCTCTGTAGATTACTTCACGTAACTTTTGGGTTGTTCTCATTACAACTATTAATAGTATTTTAGTTAAAATTAATTCTTAAGAGTGAAGTTAAAAAGTTAACATAGCATTAACCGAGAAGATCACTCTCAGAACCTGGAAGTTGGGGGGGGGGGGGTGCATCAATGGTTGTGGTTAAGATATTATTTTACTTTTCCACTACAATGGGTTATATAAAAACACAAAACCTCAAATATAAAAATAAAAAGGAGTTCATGCATAAAGCATGATGCCCTGAAGCATATTAGATCTGTTTATCTCTTTGTTTAAAATGAATGCTAGTTGGTATAGTTTACATAACATGGCAGGGATCAGCTTGATAAAGTGTTTATATCACCTGGGGAACACACCAGCTCATTTCCTCAACACCTTTCCACATGACTAGCTTGCCAGCAAGTATAATAGCAAACAAAGTTTTAATAGGTCAAGAGCAGAGTAACTGCTCACATTAACCGGAGCAGGGGAGGGGCTTGACGTACACCAAGGCTAATAACTGACACTTTTAGCATCCATTTTTGAATGCTGCTTAATGGGGAGTGTAGAAGGAAAGGCTTTTATAAAATCCTGAGATGACTTACAAACTTTGAGTAGAGGGAAGAAGGGAAGAGGAGCAGCATTACTGTGCATGCACGCTTGAAAATGTGGGTGTGCTTCAGGGCAGGTGATTCCTAAACCATTTCTCCCTCTCTTGCCTGCTTTAGCCACTCACAGTTAACTCCATGATTAGGCTTAAAGATTGACTACAGCTCTTCCATTTTCTTTCAAGCTGTCCGAAGTAGGAGAGGCCCTTATTTTTATTTGTGTGTTGTCTAAGTGAAGCTGCTACTTAGAGACTGTTTTTGTCATATCACATAAGATTTGCTGAAAGCTGCAGCAAGACAGATAAATATATGATCTATCCTGGAACTTTTTTTTTTTTTTTTGCCTACCAAGAAAAGAAAGGTTGAATGTCTTCCCTTCCTTCCTTCCTTCCTCCCTCCCTCCTTCTTCCTTCCTTCCTTCCTCTTTTCATCTTCCCTGGGCAGTGTGATTACTTATGAAGCTAATAGCACCTACAGAGTTCATAGGTCTTTTTTTTTCTCCCAGAAGCACACACAAGAATAAGTTTTCAGTAAAGTTTTGCAAGTGTTCAAATGAATAGCTATGTTGCTAACACTGGCTTTGGCAGCAGATAAACGGCAGAACAGGCTCAATATTGTATTTATCCTTTCTGCATTACCAAGAGGGGAGGCAAAATCTGCTACTGTATTTAAACAGAAGAATGGACAGACTTCCTTTTGTTGCAAAGTCTGTGTCTTTTGTGGGTATGCTCTAATCGAAGGCTCTTTAATAATACAGGATGTGGAGAAGCTATGTAGAGAAAGAGTTGAGAGTTCATGTGGAATGTTCCTTAGATACTACGCACTGTAGCAAATAGGAAACTTTGTCAATATGTATCCAGGCTCCAGAGGGATACAGATCAGTAACGGAATCATAGGTAAATAGATAGATTAGATATGGCAGTGGCGGGAAACATGCTGAAAAACAAATCCACAGGAACAATTTTACAGGGCCTGCCTTCTATTTTCATAAGGAAACTAAGCCAAATAATCTGACAAGGGCGGAAATCAAATCATCTGTCAAGTTCCTCTACCTTTCATTTATCACACAGTTTAATACCGTAATGAAAAATAGCAAATGAAAAATGAAGTGAATGACCAATGAAAAATGCATTCTCTGAGGACACAGTAATGTGTTGTTAGCCGAAACCCTCCACCCCTGTGCACATGTAACTGCTAGGGGAGGCCCTGTGGCCACACAACCCTCTTCACTCAAGTATGACAAATCCTGGGATGACATGAGCATTGTGGTGGGGAGAGTCCTCGATACATAAAAGCTTTCGTCCATCCCTCAGCCCTCTCAGCCTGCTACATTTTTTAATCCCTTCTTTACATCAAAATTCGGGGCTAGTACAGGGTTGCTGTGTGTGAGCAGGGACTCTTCACTGCGTGCCAAAGACTGGTCTTCACCCTCACCACGTAAGGCAGTGTGAACCCCACTTTCACAACTAAGGACACTGAAAATCTGAACAATTAATGGGTCCAACCCCTGAAAGCTAAACCCAGGCCTACTTGGTAATAAACCCTGTGCCCTTCCCACTGGTCTTGCTGCTTTCTGTAATCTAAGAAGATAAAAACATCCCATAAAGTGGATGCTAAGGCATCTGAGCGTAAGTAAGGAGAATAAAAAAGAACTTGGTAGATGGCTTTAAATACATAAACAATAATGACGAATGTTTACTGAGCACTTACTACACGTCAAGCATTTTCCAAGCACTCTTATCAATTGTCTGATCATCACAATTACCCTACGAGTGAGCGCTGGTCTTAGTATAATTTCCAGATGATGAACCCGGGGCCCAGAGAAGTCAAGGAATTCACCCGTTTACACAGCTAGCAAGTGGTAAAGTGAGGGCTGGCTCCAGAGTCTTCTCCTCAACTACCTCCCACTGGCTCTTAAGCCAAGCCGAAAGATCAGGAAGGAAGTGAGAACGTGCCTGGGGAAGAAAAGGATGTACGGAGGCCTGTTGGTTATTATAAGAAAAGGCTGTCATTAAGAAAATGGTTTTAGGAACAGCAATAAAATAGGTCCATTCAAATAATACCACCCATTAAGGAAACATATCATTTATCCCCAATCCTGTCCAAACAGTATAAGCTTGGGGGAGAGATGACATTTATTTTACCCATTTGGTACAGTCTAGCAGATTGTGGGTACTCGAATCAGTCTCTTGCTCCTCAGCCAAGATGATTAATAAGGCAGAATATATTTATTTCTAAGGAGCAGAGGAGTTGATTCTGATTGAGACTGTGTGTGCTGTTGAGCCGCAAAACAAAACTGACCTCAGCATAATTAGGTTGTGGACATGGTGGAGTGAGGACTTGAACACAAATAGTTCTATTTTGACAAGCAGGATTCAAGAGCAGCTGCTTTTTTTTTTTCTTTTCCAAAAGGAGGATGATGATTATTTAATATTTGTTGAGTGCCAACAGTGTACTCAGCGCTACGCAAGACCTAGGAATTGGATGTTGGAAACTGCCTGAAGGGAAACGTTAGCAAATTAAAATCCATAGAATCAGCATGAAGGCAGCTGAGGAATACCTGATTAGAGCAAGACTCTACGCCTGTCCCAGAACAACAACAAGAAAGGCAGTGATAAGGCAAGAAAGAAAAATGTGTATGGTTCAAATCGCAGGGATGCAGTGGGGTGGAAAAGTATGCTTTAAAAGAGAGAACTCCCACCCAAGTGAAGCTAATGGAAAGGAACATAAACTTCAGCAGGCAAGATGGAGGGCAGGAGAAGGAAGAATAAATTCAAAGAACAAAGACATCAAGGCAAATTATCAGCCTTTCCACGAGTCCTTCAAGAGAAGGAGGTCTGGAGGAAAGGCAGCCTCGGGTCAGGGTGCTGGGAACGGCTCGGGGGACGCACAGAGCACCGCTGAATTATTGCTCTGTCCGTGTGCATGGTGCAGAGCACGATGAGTGAGTCTGTGACCGGGGGCGTGGGGAGGCATAGTGTGCTTTTGGTGGCAAAGGGGACCCTGTGTCCCAGAGGTGAGAGCATCACAGAAAGCTGCAGTCGAAACTACATTCCATTTCACCAGGGACGGATGGCCCTCACGGGGCAAGTCCTAGAGCAGCCAAAAAAAAAAAAAAAAAAAAGCAGCTGACCACAACTGCCACCGTGTATCCCTGGTGATCACAGTGACGGCAGCGGCTGCACCCCCACAGCACACAGGCCTCCCAACCTTGGGACAGTGAGCTCAAGGCTCACCTCTCAATGAGCGAGGTGGCATTCTGGAAAGAACCAGTGCCATAGTGGAATCATAGCAAATGAGAGAAGACTTAGAAGCTATAGAGTCCTTGGAAGGAGGAGTATAAAGAGAGGAGCGATAGGTTTGATGCATTCTGACTTTCAAAGGACTTCAAGTAAGAATGAAAAAGATCATAATTCTTGCAAGGGTATTAAGCAAAATTGGTAACCATGGGCAAGTGTTAAAATTCTGTTACATCTTAACAACTAGTTAAGAGATGGAAAGCAATGTGTAGGAATAAAAGCCCATTTCTTTCCATAGAAGGAGGTTAATTGTGGAGAGCCCAGGGAGAATGCTGATACCAGCTTTCTTCAGGCTTAATAACCACCTGGAAGAGGAAGATGAAAAGGAAGTTGGCAAAACTTGATGAAAAAGAATTATTTAAGGGTATTTGAGTCATGGAAGAGTCTGAGAGAATCTAGAAAACACAGACACATGGGTGGAAAAAAAAAACAGGAAAATTAAAAATATCCCAGCAAGCAAAAATTCAGCTGAAGCAGACAGAGAGAAATCCACCTCAGAAGGGGGAGAGAAAAGCTGGGATCCCCTGAACAGGTCTCTCCCGTGTTTGGCATACGGGGTGTGGTTGCCCTGAGTATGGTTCTTTCAGAGGATGAGCTGAAAGTAGGGACTGGCTGTTGTTTAGCATCTGCTACTGGTACACCTCAGCTCCTCAGCGTTTTGTTTTCGTCTAGTTGTAAAATAGGGACAATAAAATCGGTCTCATTTCCAGGAATACTGAGGTATCAGCTCTGTTACTGATTGAAAATTCCAAGGGAAAGTGCCCCCCCCCCCACGTATCTATTGATTGAATTAGTAGACAATTCTCCAAAAACACCCAAGTGGTTTTTGTATTCCGTTTTTCTGCCTGCCTTTGGCACATGACTAAAAGCTCTTTTCTGTTCACAAAAATAGCTGCTTTATTTCTATAGATAGCACCAAAGCATACCCTGTGTGTCTAAGTCAGTCATTGTCCCCTGGAGAAAGGTGGTTATTCATGAATAGGAAGTTAATCAGCTTCTTATAAGATAAATTCTAGCTATTTCAAATTTAAAGGAAATACTGTCCCACCCCAAAGCC
This sequence comes from Prionailurus viverrinus, assembly GCF_022837055.1. Taxonomy (NCBI): domain Eukaryota; kingdom Metazoa; phylum Chordata; class Mammalia; order Carnivora; family Felidae; genus Prionailurus; species Prionailurus viverrinus. The sequence goes on from NC_062566.1 coordinate 78,801,636, forward strand.
TGATGAATAATATCTCAGGATGCCAGGAAGTGAATTCTTACTCTGCCCCTTCCCGCCCCCACGCTGCCATTCCCAGCCGTCTGGAGAACAGAGCCCACTGCCTGAAAAAACAACTCTGGGGGGCAAGAGTTGAGGTTGATTTTCATGGCTGAGTTGGATGGTGTCACAGAGTAACAGCAGAAGTTAAGAGGGGCTGATATTATAACACTAGCAGACTATTTTACAGTTCAAGGAGTGCTTTCACAGCCATTATTTTGTTCGATGCTCGCAAGAACCCTGTCATGGGAGTCCACACACCGTCACCCTATAGATGAGAAAACCAAAGCCCAGAAAGGTTCACTGCTGGTTCATGAACAAAAGAGCTGAAACTCCGGCTTGGCCGTTTTAACCACACAAACCCATTTTCTTTCCAATTCACCAAATAAAAAAAGGCAGAAAGGCATGCCCTTCTTCAGAATCTAAGTAACCCTACAGGCATGTGGAGTGGTTGATATTTATCAGATCCCTCTCTCACCTCCAGCACTCAGACACACGCGCGCGCACACACACACCCCTACACCCCTATGCACCCCAGCCCATCCAGAAAGCATTTAAGGTAAATGAAAGTGGCAAGTCTGACACTCCCACTTGTTAGCAAGAGCAAACCACTGGAGAGATGTGTTTACACATTCAACATTACCTTTAGGAGGTCTGTGGAGACTTGGATTTCTATTTGCACTCATCTTATGTTAGTGATTTTCATATTACATTAGCAAATTTAATCTCTGCTAATGTGATAGGAAGTTACTAACACAATGAGAGTTGATTTAACAACTTGCAGGCTTTGGTGGCAAAAGCCAAATTCCCTAGCAGAACACCCAATTCCGATCTGTAACTAAAAAATAAATCCGGATACAGGGACATCAGAAATTCCCACATTTCAGATCTCAGGTAGAGCCAAGGTGGAGGGTAGGAAGTTTTGGATGCAAGAAGTTTGTGAATGGAGAGAGACAGCTTGAGGAACCACTGTGGGACTTGAGATCTTACTATTGTCACTTTGAATTGATAGTGTATAATTTGTCAATTACATAGCTTCTTATCCACTAGGCTTACTAGAGCCTCGGGAAATCACCAAAATAATTATCGAATTTCATTTATCAAGCCTAAGATAGCATTCTTCTCCAATAAGCCCTTCACTCCTGTGCTGGACAAATGGAAAGTACGTGGCTTAGCCTCACTCGGGGCACCTTGCTCGTAACCACTCTGTTGTAAGTACCAGTGATGGGAAAAACGTTCAAACAAGGAACCCCCAGAGAAAGAAAAAAGAATCCCCAAGTGCGGGGAATGGCTTCAGGATGGTGCACCTGAACATTCTGGCTTCAGGATGGTGTCTCCAGAAAATTCTGAGGGGCTCCCTCTACTCCTAATTCTTATTTATTCTAGGCTTCCATAATACAAGTGATGGAAGACAATTGGAGATGCTCTAGAGTCCTGGTAATAAGCTGGAAAAAGTTGAACATGTTTTCTGAACAAAATCTCCTTTTCTATATATAATCATAAAGGTGTAATTTACATCACCGGGGGGCCAGATACTCCAACATCTAGAAATGTATTTGAAGTGCCAAGGTTCTCAGGTCATAACCTGACCTTGTCCCATAGAACTTTTGAACCATCTGCTTAAAAGTTCTGCTGGAAGCAAACTTTTCAGGGTCTATTTCAGACTCACCCACTCTCATGACTGAAACCCCTCTCTGTTATCATTATTTTTCCTTCACCAAGCAAGGATTTATTGCTATAATACATACGTGCATGTACTGGATAATAAAACTTCCCTGATTACCTTATAACTGCGCATTAAAAATTTACTAAGATAAAATTAATGTGATTTTAATAATATTGTTTTAATATACAGAATGTCAGGTGACAGCAGAAAAACCTGTTTGGGATTCAGCGTGTAATGTGCCTCTTTTGCAGTGCCCTGGTAGCAACAGCTGAACTGGAAGGTGAATGCTGTCTGTTAAAATTTCTGAGACGTGCATCCCGGGGGAAATAGCACAAGTCGGGACCTTTTACAACGTGACTGGACAATGCTTTTGAGACTGTAATGTAGGAAAACATCCCTGCATGACAGGGAGACTGGGCCAAATCGACGTAATAAGGAACGCTGTTTCCTGTACTCTCTTCTATGAGATTCAGCCAGAGAGAATAACTTCAAAGAGTCTTTTGATGGAGAAAAAAAAATGTTTTCATTCGCCCGTTTTATGATAGTGCTGCAGGATACTTACAGTTGATTTACTATAATGACAGGACCCGGCTACTGTCCCAAAGGAAAAGAAATTCTCCTTTTCTCCTGCCACCTACCTGCCATATTTATTATTCCCAGCTAGAGATGTGGACAGGCAAGCGAGGGGTTAAAGGGAAAGATGGTTGGAACGCAGCAAATAGAGATCATCAGACTGCCACCGGTGTCACTTGCACTAGGGCGCCTGTGACCCAGGGCGGGAACGTTCCCATGGTCAGGTGCCTGCTCACTTCAAACCCCAATAAAGAGAGCAGACCTCCCAGCTCTGCACAGCTACTGAGGGGATCTGAGGAGCCAGGGATAAGTAACAGCCTGGCTTGTACCCTGCTGGGCAAAGACTCAGCCAGAGGAAGTGCCAGGACACTGTGCTGACCCACTTCGGGCCCTTCCTCTTCATTTGTTCCCAGGCAAAAGAGATACAAAAGCATCACTATGGCATGGTGAAAAGTTGGAGAAGCATTCTGGAAATTGACATGCAAATAAGCACTCCAAGTACTTCACTTTGTTCAGAAAATTCCCATCGCTGGGACCTGTAAAAACACCAATCAGAAGACAGGCAGTGATGGGAAGGGGCTGGTGGTTTTGCAGCCAGTCTCTCCCTTTAAGGGACTGTTTCTATTTCATGTCCCAGTGTGAGCTGGCACAGGTAAAACTGAACACACACCCAGCAAATGACCGAGAAGACAACAGCTTCAGATGTGACAGATACGTATTATGTAGTAGCACACATGCATCCCAGTGGCATCTTCTAGGAACGATCCTAGCTGCCCACAAAAGCCCTAAGACACAAGCAGTCTTCATAACCTGGGTTCATGAGAGAAGCCAATGTTTCACATAGGACACCGGCAACCGTTTTCCACAAAGCCTACCCCTGCACTGAGCAGATGCACAACTTCCTGCGTAAAGACATTCCAGTTCTAGACAAGGATCCTAAGACAAAATCCCTGCCTTAATCACTTAGTCGCTGCTTTTTAAATCACCACTGCCTCTGATAACCTAGATGTCAGGCTCCTACCAGCAGTTCCCAGGACATAGCATATACAGTGCTAAGTGAAGTCAAAGATTACCTATGGAAGTGGGGCTGCTGACAGGTGAATGGCCTGCACCGGGCTGTGGAACGTCCCTTTGGCTGAATTTACAGTAAACACCAGACCCTGAGAAAACTGGTCCATAAACTGGTCCATAAACTGGTCCAAAACTGGTCCAACTATCCAAAACTGTGGATAGCGCAGGCCACATGTGAAAGGAGGCACAAAGGTTGGAGGTGAGGGGAACCAAGTGACAGCTCTGAACACTGAGCTCTTTACTTGAGAATGAGTAGATTCATTCTAACATTAAAACAAAATGAAGAGCCTACTTCTTTGTATACTGTGTGTCTCACTCACCTCGACAACAGGAGGCAGATTATCTATGTCATGCAAGGTCAGCTACCATCATTGCCTTCTACCCCTCCCAACCTTGCCAGAGCCAACCCTTCCTGAAAATTATCACCCCTCTCTCTCCCTTGCCAGAGACGTTCTTTGTCAAGAAAATCAAGCCACAGACCCAAAGCTCTGAATTCTGTTGCTGGATTCATCATCCATCCTCCATGGAGGATTTTTTTCAATCCAGAAGCAACTCAATGGACTTAAAAGGAAGCTGTAATCCCACGTAATAACAAGTCCAAAGGAAAGACAACACGAAAATGGGTGAATTCAGTGGCCCAACGAGGTCATCAAAAACCAGGTTCTTTCCTTCTTTCTGCCTTTGTCTCCTCAGCCTTGCTTCTCACTTGGCAATAGCCACATCCTCACAGCATTGTCCTGATGTGGAGCAGTCTTTGGGTGTTTTATTTTGTTTCGTTTTGTTGATCTCTTTTGAAGGTGGCACAGACCTTCTCCCAAAAGCCGAATCTATCAGACCCTCCTAACTTCTCAGGGTTGAACTGCATCCTTGCAGAGGTAGGTGCTCTTGGAAGCACCCTTGTCCTTTCTTCATAATCTCCACTCACACTCCTGTGTGGCTTTTTGGCTTTGTCATCATAGTCAGAGTCGATTCCAAAGTTCCTTGAAGGTGTATCTTTGCTAGGCCACACCACTGTTTCATCAGCTCTCTGCCTTCATCCCCACTGCTCTCCTTCCCATACTCTGCTCTGGCCACACTGGCCTCTGCTATTCCTTAAACACACAGTGCACATCCCCATCTCTAGACCTTTGCACAGGCTACTACTTCTTCCTGGAATACTCTTCCACCAGCTATCCAAATGGTCACTGCCTTACTTCCTTCAAGTCTCCAATCAGATGCTTCCTTCTCAGTGAGATTTTTCCTGGCCATTCTATTTAATATAGCAGTTCCCTCCCCCTACATTCCCTGTGTTCATCCCTGTCTTATTTTTTTTCCATAACCTTTCCTACCATCTAGCATACTATATAGTTCACTTATTTTCCTACTGGAAGCTCTGTGGGGGAGGGTTTTCTTTTTCCCACTTTGGTAACTTCAGAACCTAGAACTTGGACAGGCACTAGCAGAAACTCATGAACTACTTGTTGAATGAATAACTTCTGAAATCAATTGTGGGTAATTAGACCCACAATGGCTTTACCAAATCATGATTCATGCCTGGAGCTTGCTTCCCGGGAAGAATGCAGTAGGCAGAGGGAGACAGGTACTTGGGGTACTTTTAAGGAAAACAAAAGAGTGGAAAAGTTTTGGTTAAGTATTCAACAATACCAACAATACATTCCTTGATTTATTTCCCTTTCTAAAACCAAGAGAGGTAATTATTGCTTATTCTGAGTCAAGAAAAAATGCCTTATTTCATTGATTCTGTCAATGGGGTGCATCTCACAATGTTTTCTTATGATCCTATAACTAGCAGTATTTTTTTTTCTTAGAGCTTCATAAAAAGATGCACCATCTTAAAACAGATGATGTCTTAGAGTCCATGAAATCCCATAGTATCCCTTGGAAACACGGTATCCTGAAGTATGCAGCAACACTAAAGAAGAAAGAGTATTATTATCATTGTCCATTGACACATAGCTGGTTGCTATTAAATAAACCAGTTTTGAAATCTCTCATGATCTCCAGAAAAACTGGACATTGTCTTTTCCTCTTGCCTTCCTATTGGGAAGCTTTGATTTAAGATAATGTCTGAGCAGAGAAGCTTCGTTCAGCAGTGTCATTTGACCCAGATTGTATGTTTTTATAGCCTGAGCCAATTAGTTAAAGTGACTTTGACTATAATAGGGACCTGTGACATTCCTCAATATTATTGCATTAGTCACCCTGGAACAGTTTCTGCCTTGTGTTTGTAATCTGGCTCTGATTGTGCCTTCATCTCGGTATTTATATGATTGGTTGCTGTCCTATAAAATAGTGACCTTTGAGTCCTTGAAATTAAACCCTCTCTGATTTTCTTTATTTCAGTAAGTCCTTGGCACTTGATGGAACAGTGTGAATCACCTTTATGGTTCTGATTACTAATCAGGTGTTTGGTTTTGGTTTTTTTTCAATCTTTTTCATCTATATTAACCAAATGAAGGTTGGACTGGAAGGCAGGAGATGGGTTATACTCCCAACTCTGTTCCTGAAGAACTGGGTAAACCAGGACAAATCACTTAACCTTCCTCTGCTCTCATTTTTCTTGCTACCCATGGGGATATCGTTCTAGATCATCTAGTTCTTTAAATCTGTGCCAGAATAAGTTTGTGGTGCCAGGCCCAATGTACATTTCAATTGGGCTACAATCCAAGCCTCCATCCCAAGGCTGCATTGGAGGAGGGCTGGACCTCATTAAATGTACTAACTTATTTATGAAATAAAGGTAGATAAGCCCTGACCATGAATTCCCTAAAGGCAAGACAATGTCTCATTGACCTTTGTAACCTACCACTAGACAGACACTCCTTGAAAAGAGGGACAGTAGCTATATAATTCATTTCTGTATCCCCAGTGCTTCACAGTATGTAAGTACCTCATACATATTTGTTGAATGAACAAGTAAATAACTGAAATGCAGTGCTTCAGCTATTATTTCCTCTTAGCCTTGATAGAAACAATAGTTTTTCATGGCATCCATTCATTCTCTATTCTTCCCTGTAGTGTTTTTCTTTTTTTCCTTTACTTTTGCATTTCTTTCCTCCCCCCTCCCATTGGTATTATATAACTTTTCATTAGTGTAAGTCCTAGTCTCTTTCTTGTCGTAAAATATACGTGACATGAAAGTTACCATTTTGACCATTTTTAAGGGTATAGTTCAATAGCTCTAAATACATTCAGAGTGTGCAACCAACACCATTATCCATCTCAAGAACCTTTTCATCATCCAACACTGAAAATCTGTACCCATTAAACAATAGCTCCCCCATTTGCCCTTCCCCTGATCCACTGGTAACCACTATTGTACTTTCTGTCTCTAAATATTTGCCTATTCTAGGTGCTTCATATAAATGGAATTCTACTTTCTTTTATATTTTGGAGTTTTCCCCTTGCTCCTTCTTTCCATTCTTTTCCTCTATCTCTGCTTTTCCTTTCCATTGCTCCACATAGAGCTACCCTCTCCGTACATGTCCTCATTTTTCTGCAACCTTCTATGGCTCCTTATAGTTGCCATCCACTGCACAGCACTTGCTTTATATTTTCTTATGTCTTATATCCACACATAATTTTTATATTTTAATTCATTCTTTTACAAAGCTGTGTTCTATTTAAATGTGTCACAAAACATGTAAGGGCAGAAGTAGGACTCTTTAAACATTTTGAAAGGAGGTTTTGGGAAGGGCTTGCTCATAAAATGACAGCACTATATGGCACAGAACAGACAGGAGAGGGGAGTCGATGTCGTCAGGAGGGATTTGCCAGGGAAACCATTGTTTCTGTTTGAAAACCACAGTAGGATTTATATAAACTTAGAGACATAGCAGATAGACAGACATAGGTAGATACAGATATAGATATACAGACACGTATCTAACAAGGACAGAAAAGCCAGTTTCCTCAGTGCCAAAGATAAAGAAGAGTCCAAGAGTTCAGTTCCAAAGGCACAGTGATTCCTCCTCCTCTCACATAGAGTGCAAGGGAGACCCCCTCGTTATTGATGTTCCATACCAACTGTTCCCTGCAGTCCCAGCTATTCACGGCAGGCTGAAACAGAGTATTTCAGGGCACTTGTGAACGGGACAAGCACCAACCCTTTCAACACACAAGCCTAAGTACATAAAGATAGATATTCTTGTAGAAAGATATAATCTCATAATATCTGGAAAATAAAGTAGAAAATAAAAATCACTCTAAGTTCCTACTATCCTTTTCTAAGATTTCTTAGGTATCCTTCCATGCACCAGGATTCTTTGCAATATACTGCAGCAGAGATGAAAGAAAGTTAAAGATTTCTAAATAAATTACAATGAATAAATCTAGATGTAGTTTAAGCCATGATGTAGAGGCAACAGTGGGTGTTTTAGGGTACGTGGTCATAGACAATGGATCCTCCTTAAAATGGGAAAAATGAAAGTGCTTCTCTCAAAGAGTGTTGTGACAACTAAATTAAATGTGTACGTAAATCACCTGGCATTAAATCCTAATTCCCTGTATCTCAAACCTGGTGTGCACAAAAGAAAATGGCTACTGAGGAAACCTAGCCTATCACCCAGTATATGGATTGAAGATTCTCACATTGCAAATTTGGGGATACCCAAATTGCAAAGGGGATACCCTTTTGCAAAGGTTATATTTATTAAAAAATAAATATCCAGGGGCACCTGGGTAGCTCAGTTAGTTGAGCGTCTGACTTCAGCTTAGGTTCATGATCTCACAGCTCATGTGAATTTGAGCCCCCGATCAGGCTCTGTGCTGACAGCTCAGAGCCTGCAGCTTGCTTCAGATCTGCGTCTCCTTCTCTTTCTGCCCCTCCCCTGCTCATGCTCTGTCTCTCTCTCTCAAAAATAAATAAACATTAAAAATAAATAAATATATATATGTCCATCCAAATATTTGGATTCATGCTTGTCTAGCATTTTAGGTCTGGAGAAAGCATGGGTCATTAGCACATGCAACCCAGAACCAGCAGCTAGTTTGCAGACTGCAACCTATGATGTGGTTGTAAGAAAAGCATTCCTATTCTTTCCATCCTTCTTTTCTCCTCTTATTTTCTTAATGTTCCCAGGCTCCCATTCTGTAATTGTATTGTTGCCTCATCTGTATCCTTTGTTGTGTTTTTCTTATACCTCTTAGTCCTTTGTACGTATCTTTTAAATCTTCTCTCTCATTCCTTTCTTACTACCCAACATCTTTCTTCCTCATTTTTATTCCGTTTAATCTTCTTCTCTCCTTTTTTTGTATTTGCATTTTCTCATGTTCACATTTAGTCTGTAGCACTTTCTAGTAAAACCAGTGACTGTAAAATTTTCTGACCGTCTTATAGTCAGGTTCATGATAACTGCCCATTTCTGAAATTTATCAGCCTAGAAATCTCTTCCCAAAGTGATGTTGATGATAGTAACACAACCAGAAATGTTAGTGAATGTATGAATTTTGAGAACAAGACAGTAATATTTCTATATATTTCTTATATTTCTAATATTTTTTATAGGTTATTTGTTTTTTTCCAGTATTAATCAGATTCACATTTGATATGGCATTTCAGTACCAGGTACCTCCTAACCGCTCAACAAATGTTTGCTGCTCACATTTGACTTACATTAATCAAACCTTTCCTTCATGTGGATTTATTTGATTTTCCCAACAACCTCCTTTTATTTGGTAAGACATGTAACATCATGTGCTTTATAAGGATAAGGGAATGGGTGGTGGAAAGATACATAATTGACTTAAGACTGTAGAACTGTCTGGTTGCTCAGCCAAACCTAGAACTCAGGCTTCCTAATTCCAAAGCATATGCCAGCCCCCCACCCGCCGCCCTGCCATGCTGCTGCCCTCTGTGTTTGTGGCAATCACCTTGCCCAGTGGTCCCACTGTTGTGATTCCAGGTTAGAATCTTCTGCTCTGGGACCTAGGGAACAACTGAGTATTACCATCCCTTATACCCTTGATCCACCCAGTAATCCTAAAAAAAGATGTTAGGAACCAACCTGCAAAGATACTAGGAACACCAATTGCAATCACAAAAGCTGCCATTAACTGAGTGCCCATCGTGTGCCAACCTCTGTGATCTTCTTGGATTAGTTCATGTATGCCACTGTACACGGTAACTTAAAGTAAATACAATAGAGTTCCCAATATATATATAAAATCTATGTCTCATCAAACATCACCAGAGCTGTTTTGCAGAGAAAATGTATCTGCCCATATGAAAAGAAAAAGCAAAGTCTTTAGAAGATTAAAATAAAATCAAAGTGGAACCCACAAATCTGGTCTCTAAGTCCTTCCCTTCTCTGCAATAAGTCACCAATCGATACCATTCACCTTGCTGATGGACTAGTCCCAAACCAGCATCAAGCTAGGGCATGATGGAAGTACATCTTTATATTTAAGATGGTGTCACTGTTTGTGCTAAACACAAACGGTCTTCATAGAGAGGCACAATTTCTCCTCAAGGTTATCTGTAAACCCTCCCTGTAAGGCCCTCCCATTTATCTGTGTTAATTGTTGGGGCATGATCAGCTGATCATAGCAGAATTGAGGATGCTATAATGAGAGGAAAATAAAGAAATCCTGCATCTAGGAAGATGAAATGCTAGTGCAGACATCGTATCAATTAAGCAGGAAAAAAAAATCTCCTTGCCAAACATAAATCCCAAAGAAAAGAAGACAGTCATTACAATAATAATAATAATTACTATTATTACTAATATGAAAAGAGAAAAGCTTGGTTCTAAGTTCACTGAAAAGTTTCCCTTCAGTCTTGAATGATTCTTCTCTAGAGCCTCCCAGGAGCGCAAGCCTATAATTTTAATTATATCTTGGCATTCTCATAAAGCAAACAGCCTGCTCAGGTAGTATTTATTACCTGTTAGGAAGAATACTTATGAATATGCTTTGCCAATTTCAACTGCAGCGATCTGCAGTGGGCCTTTTCAAGGACAGAAGGGGTGAGCTGGAATACGCGTAGGAGAAAAGTTGCTCATTAAGGGAAGGTTTGTTATCCAGCAACGTATAATTAAGGTGACAGTCCCAGCTTCTGTGACAGCCAACACTCGGGTAGTTGTTTGATTGCTGCGTGGGTCAGAGATCAGCTCCCACTACAAGATGTAGCCACATTAGTGTGTTAGTGAACAGGTTAGAAAGTAAATTACGGCTGCCTTTCTCAAGCACATTACTGTCGGTCTTCATTGTTTTGTTTTTACTGTACATCAGCAGGACCGTGGCTTCTGAAGACTTTGTGTGACAGGTTAGGCATTTTATCCTTTGAGTAAACAGTAATCATGGTGTGAAGAAAGTGGGGCATTGGAGAATTTTTCCTATTCTTTGAGAATTCCACTCTTCCTTTTTAGTTTGCTCCAAGGGCTCATTGGGGATACATATATTAAGCCCTTTAAATAGTTCATAATAAATCTTTGTCTCAGGCTGATTCTGACAGTTTTTTAAAGAGTCTTTTAAGAGAGAATCCTCAATCATTTGTTAATCCATGGGGTGATCTTCAGACTTCGGGAAAAAAATAACAGCCAGGGCTCTTGGGTAGCGAAAATACAATGTAGGAAAAAATATATAAATATGGAAAATCCCAAGAATATCACCTTACTGAGATTACTTACATGTTCTGCATGTATCTAAATGCTTTCTTTCTTCCCCCAACAAGCCAAAAGGAGAAAGGAAAATCATTGTCAAGCTGGCAAAGATTTTTATTGATAATTTTATGTTTTCGGACTTACAGGCATCTACTAAAATGTTAGACTTCAAATTGTATAAGAGAGAATATTCTTTTTCAAGTAAACTAATTCTCTTGGTAAAAAGATAATTTCTTCTTTGCCCTTGCTTCCCCTTTAAGACTACTTTTGTCTTCCCCTAAATTATTTACATGCACACTGCTATTTTACCTGGTCGGAGAAAAGCATTCCACTTTTAGAGAAAGGATTGTAGATACTGATTGTTAGGGTCAACAGAAAAACTTTGAAGGGCAAGATGTAGCTTTCAGAATAAATAGACCTTTCTAGGTTGGCTTGAGATATTTTAGTTTCCACTATGGATATAAGCTAATTTTTTTCAAGTCTCTTAGATGCTCACAATTTAAAGAATATAACACAATTTGGGCACCAAAAAATAATATACAAAACTTATCAGAAGAAAGTAAAAGCAGTACTATCTACCACGCCAGTAATTAATATTAGTAATCATTACAATACCTGTGCATTATTTGTGCCAGGAATGGAAGATACTCTCAAGTCTCTCTGCGGAGGGAAAGAGTGCTCAATCTCAAGGGTTTTATGTGTAAATAATTTCCTGTTTCAGGGAAACTTATTTTGATGTATTTGGTTTTGCTGGTAACTGAAACAATTAGGGAAGAAACTAAAAAATGCAGGCCATAGCTTTGAGCAAAACCTGAGGATAAGCATCACAACAGGGGCATTTTCTCCACCTATAGGACCTGAACTTCTGGGTCACTTCTAAGACGCAGCTTCCCAAGCTGTTGAAAAACACGAAGAACTTTGCTAATGATGTGCAGAAGGAATATGTTAGGAATAAATGCAATAATAAAATGGAGAAATGGGCAAAGGACAGCCTACTGTTATAGATGGATTCATTCTCACGTAAGGTCAAATAATTGAAGACCCAGATCAAGGGCAACCATAAATACCCGGCGTCCCTGCAGCTGAGAGGATTAACCACAAAACCATTATGACAAATGCAGTGGGAGCATTCAGCTACCAGGCAACAAAGAATATGTGGTGCCAATTTTTAAAATAATTATTTGGCATTATAGAATATACAGTTTAGACCCAAAAGCCATCTGATATAACGCTAAAGTGTCGATGTTCAAAATATCAAGCACATTATTAGAGAGCTATGCGTGAAGCCGGGAAAGGGGCAGTAATGCGGCAATTAATACAAATTTACTTTGCACCCAGTTGGAGAAAAGGCGGCTTCTACCCCATTTTCACCATCACCATTAGCAACAGCTTTTATCTTTTTAAATTGAAGAAAAGAGGGTAATTCTACAGCAAGTCTAATAATTGCAAAGTCTGTAAATTGAATCATTAAAAAATATCTGCTTTTTTATCCCCACCACTTGGGAAGATTATGCATAGCCTTGAAGAAAATACACAAATGACCCGACGTCGAGTTCAGATATGGAAATGATGCCTCCACACATATTATGATGCCTACACACCTATTAGCTGACCAAGATTATAATGATGAAGGCCTGTCTTCCTCACAGTAAAGCAGGATTCCTTCTACCAAAGGATGAGAAGACTTTGTTTTGGTACTAAGGTGGAGTAGCAGTCACTGAAACTTATTGGAATGATAAACAAAAGGAACACTTGCTTAATTATAAGATGTCAAAATAGATTTTCATTAGCAAAGTAACAGCTGTAGATAATTAGTGGGTTAAATCCCATTTCTGGCTCCTCTAAATAATGTTACTAAAATATTCTCCAATAGGGGCGCCTGGGTGGCTCAGTCAGTTGGGTGTCTGACTTCAGCTCAGCTCATGATCTCATAGTTGGTGGGTTTGAGCCCCACGTCAGGCTCTGTGCTGACATCTTAGAGCCTGGAGCCTGCTTCGGATTCTGTGTCTCCTCCTCTCTCTGCCCCTCTCATGTTCATGCTCTGTCTCTCAATAATAAAATAAATGTAAAAAAATTTTTTTACATATTCTCCAATAAATAAGACTCAATCCTTTATTGATGATGGATTCAATACAGTACTTCTAACTGAAAACTTTTTTAAAAAACAGCACTTAAAGACATCTTAAAGCCATAATAAAATCAATAAATTCTAGCTGTTCATATTTCTGCTTTTTGATAAAAAATAATAAATGAGCAGAAGATACTGACTGAGAAGACATCTATGGAGACCTGCCAACTCAGGCTCACCTCTATCCCCAGAATACACACACACACACACAGGTAAATTAAAACTGGCTACTTTCAACAAGGGGTTGATATCCAAAATATATAAATAACTTCCCCATCTTATTATAAAAACAAGCAACCCAATTAAAAAATCAGCAGAACACTTGAATAGACATTTTTCCAAGGAAGACATCCAGATGGCCAACAGGCACATGAAAAGATGCTCAACATCACTCATCATCAGGGAAATGCAAAACAAAATCACAATGAGGTATCACCTTATACCTGTCAGATTGGCTATTATAAAAAAGGTAAAACATAAGAAGTGTTGGTGAAGCTGTGGGAAAAGAGAACCCTTGTGTACATTGGTGGGAATATAAATTGGTGTAGCCACTATGGAAAACAGTATGGAAGTTCCTCAAAAAAATTAAAAATAGAAACACCATACAATGTAGCAATTCCACAGCTGGGTATTTATCTAAAGAAAATGAAAACACCGATTTGAAGAGATAATTTGCAGCCCCGTGTTCATTGCAACATTATATAGCGTAGCCAACATATGGAAGCAACCTAAGTGTCCACCGATACATGAATAAAGAAAATGTAATACACACACACAGAAATATTACTCAGCCGTAAAAAAGATATAAAATCTTGCCATTTCCAACAACGTGAATAGCCCTAGAGGGTTTTACTAAATGAAATAAGTCAGAGAAAGGCAACTACCATATGATTTGGTTTATACGTAAAATCTAAAAAACAACAACAACAACAGAAACAGACTCATAGATACAGGAAACAGACTGTTGGATTACCAGAGCAGGGATGGGTTGGAGGGAAGGCACATCAAGTGAAGGAGGTCCAGAGGTACAGTCTTCCAGTTTTAAAGTAAGTCATGCGGATGCAAAGTACAGCATAGGGAATATAGTCAATAATATTGTAGTAACTTTGTGTGGTGACAGAAATAACTAGACTTATCATGGGGATCATTTCATAATGGATAAAAATAGTCAATCACTATGATGTACACCTAAAAGTAACGGGATGCTGTATGCCCATTGTACTTCCATTTTTTTTAATGGTCATTATGCTAGACCTGGGAAGGCAAATTTGGAAAAGCCGCATATTTATACCAACATCCGCTTGAATTTTCAATTATGGCTTAGTTCTCTAACACTCTCCAGTGGAAGCTTCCAGCCATTCGGAACTTTTTCTGTCAAACAAATGTATCTCAGACCCATCTTCTAAACACCTTCATTCTTCATTCCTGTTAATCACATGACAGCTCTCATGCAAAACCCTTCCTCTGTGTGCACAGAGTACTCATTCATCTAGGGGCAGAGTGGCCAGATCCAGCTAATAAAAATACAGGACTCTTAGTTAATTTGGAAATTTGTATGAAATATTTGGGTCATACTACAAAAAAAAGTCATTGTTTACCTGAAATTCCAACATAAGGTTTCCTGTATTTTATTTGGGAATCCTAATTAGGAGCCTACCGTGCCACAGCCACCGTCTTTTCCACAAGCCGACTTCTGCTCCTGCACCCTTACTAAAATCTTTGTCTCCTGGAGGCCACTACTCTTTTTTTTTTTTTAATTTTCTTTTTTTTTGAACGTTTATTTATTTTTGGGACAGAGAGAGACAGAGCATGAACGGGGGAAGGGCAGAGAGAGAGGGAGACACAGAATCAGAAACAGGCTCCAGGCTCCGAGCCATCAGCCCAGAGCCTGACGCGGGGCTCGAACTCACGGACCGCAAGATCGTGACCTGGCTGAAGTCGGACGCTTAACCGACTGCGCCACCCAGGCGCCCCAGGAGGCCACGACTCTTGAAACGCTCTCTTACTAGAGGCCACGATTCCTATGCTTCTAACTCTTCAACACGAAAGAGGAGTGGTCATCATACTTTGTTTCCAGTGCCATTTCTGCATCATTTCCCCCAACATCATCGCTGAAAAATTTCCTCTTTAAAAAAAAAAAAAAAGTGCTCCTTACCTGTTCTCAGGGCCATCATCTGTCAACACCCACATCACTCACCTGCTGCCCTCAGCGGTGTCAGCTCGTGCTTTGCAGTCTTCCTGTGTAGCGATCTCCGCAAGGAGGCAACAGATGCCAGAATGACAGTTTCCAGGATGAATAACTACTCCACACACACTTCTTGACTGCCAGTGCTCCAAAAACTCTTTCTTTGACTTGCCCTTAACCACCCGTTGGCATAATCATACCTTGACCTGAAAAAAAAGAGAAAACATGCTTCATTTTTAACATGCCAAATATCTGCATAAAAAATGAGAAAAACTTTCTAAAATACAAGTACAACACAGGAAGTCACAAAGGTAAAAACACACAGACTTCTCTGTATAAAATTTAACAACATGAGGGGTGCCTGGGTGGCTCAGTCAGTTAAGCATCCAACTCTTGATTTCAGCTCAGGTCGTGATCTTACGATTGTGAGATCGAGCCCCATGTTGGGCTCTGTGCTGGGCATGGAGCCTGCTTAAGATTCTGTCTGTCTCTCTCTCTCCCTCTCTCTGCCCCTCTCCCTGGTTCACACTCTCTCCCAAAAAAAAAAAAAAAACCCACAAAGGTTTAAAATTTAAAAATACATGCGTTAGTGAACATCACAAACGGAAACAGCAATCAAATGGGAAAATATTTACAAGAAGTGTGCCAAAAATAGTATCTTTAATAAATGTAAGTATCTCATTCAAATTGATACGAAAAACACTAAAAATTCAAGTGGAGAATAGAAGATATAAATATAGGATTCATTGAAAAAGATTCAAATGGCCAATAAATACATATTAAAACATTCCTCAACTTCATTAGAAATAAAAATCCAAATTAAACATGTGAGATAGGGGCACCTGGGTGGCGCAGTCGGTTAAGCGTCCGACTTCAGCCAGGTCGCGATCTCGCGGTCCGTGAGTTCGAGCCCCGCGTCAGGCTCTGGGCTGATGGCTCAGAGCCTGGAGCCTGTTTCCGATTCTGTGTCTCCCTCTCTCTCTGCCCCTCCCCCATTCATGCTCTGTCTCTCTCTGTCCCAAAAATAAATAAACGTTGAAAAAGAAAAAAAAAAAACATGTGAGATATTTTTACGTATTGCTTTTCAGGGGGACTCTCTTCTCTGTATCTCATGCTAACTTAATATTTTTTTATTAGGTGAGAACAGATATTTTTTAAGATGGAAATCAATCTGAGCACCATCAACATTGTTGATAAATATGTAAACTGATATAGTATAACTTCTGAAAGTCAATTTGTACACATTAGCTTTAAAAAAAACAAACAAACAAACAGGGGCGCCTGGGTGGCGCAGTCGGTTAAGCGTCCAACTTCAGCCAGGTCACAATCTTGCGGTCTGTGAGTTCGAGCCCCGCATCGGGCTCTGGGCTGATGGCTCAGAGCCTGGAGCCTGTTTCTGATTCTGTGTGTCCCTCTCTCTCTGCCCCTCCCCCATTCATGCTCTGTCTCTCTCTGTCCCAAAAATAAATAAACGTTGAAAAAAAATTTTTTTTAAACAAACAAACAAACAAACAAAGCTCATGGCCACCTGGGTGGCTCAGTCAGTGAAGCCTCTGACTTCGGGGCAAGTCATGATTTCATGGCTTGTGAGTTTACGCCCCCACATTGAGCTCTCTGCTGTCAGCATGGAGCTTGCTTCGGATCCTCTGTCTCCCTCTCTCTGCCCTTCCCCAACTCACATGTGTTCTCCCTCTCTCAAAAATAAACATTAAAAATTTTTTAATTAAAAAAAAAAAAGCTCATGCTCTTTGACCAGGTAATACTATTTCTAGAAATCCACCCTAAGAAATAATAAGGTTGAAAAAAGATTAATTTAAAAGAAATTCATCACGAAGCAATGGAATGTTACGTAGACAGTAAAAATAATATATTTGAGGAGCGCCTGTGTGGCTCAGTTGGTTAAGCATCCACCTTCGGCTCAAGTCATGATCTCACAATTCATGAGTTTGAGCCTCATGTCGGGCTCTGTGCTGACACCTCAGGGCCTGGAGTCTGCTTTGGATTCTATGTCTCCCTCTCTCCCTGCCCCTCCCCTGCTCATGCTCTGTCTCTCAAAAATAAACGAATGTTAAAAAATGTTTTTAAAAAATAGTATATTTGAAAGTGATGTAGTAATATGGGATACTCTAATTTGTTTGTTTTTTAAAGCTGATTTGCAACCAAGAGCCCCAATATCCTTTTATTCCCCAGTGTCTAATGAGAGTACAGCTATTATCATCACATGAGCTATGACTGATATTAAAAAATATGGGAGGGAGCGCCTGGGTGGCTCAGTCGGTTAAGCGTCTGACTTCGGCTCAGGTCATGATCTCGCAGTCCGTGAGTTCGAGCCCCATGTCGGGCTCTGTGCTGACCGCTCAGAGCCTGGAGCCTGTTTCAGATTCTGTGTCTCCCTCTCTCTCTGACCCTCCCCCGTTCGTGCTCTGTCTCTCTCTGTCTCAAAAATAAATAAACGTTAAAAAAAAAAAATATGGGAGAAACTGATATGTTCCCAGTTTTGAAATAAGTATCTAAATAAATAGTAAATAAGACTGCAACAAAACATTAGTTTTAATAGTGACTGTAACTGGATGATAAGGTTATAGACATTTTTTTCTTATTTACTTTTTCCGATTTTCCAAGTTTCCTATGAACTTAGAGAAAATGTAACATAAACTTGTTTAAAAGCAGTAAATAACTGGTGAGTAAATAACTCACCAATCCTTTCTGCACAAAGCCCCACTTACTGGCTGCCTCCCCCGGGTCACCACCCCCTGCCCTGTCATCCTTTTCTCTTCCCTGGCTCACCACTTGGTCACTTTCACTTGTCTGTCTCTTAACCCTTGGCAGTCCCTCAGTCTTTGGACTCTCTTTTGTTCCCTTTGTCCAGCTCCCATCCCTGCGAGAAGGTTACTCTACTGAGCATTGCCTGGAAAGACCCCAAAGCCACTGTTACTAGCGTTCGGTAGAAAATTAGTCCTCTTACAACGAAGCAACTGCCAGCCACTGTGTAGCCTTATTACTTAGTTTCTGTTGGTCCTTGATGCTCGGCCCACATGGGCTGCTAGGTAGCTTCTTTCACGTCCAAAATCCTCCCCTTCTCCCACTTCACCTAGTGAAATTAAGTTGTTCCTAGCCATTGCCATCACACTCCTCTTCCTCCCTCCTCCTCCCCCTTTCCGCTCTCATGTCCTCCTTTTTTTTTCTTCCTCCCCACTTCAGAGGCTCACTTATCTTTCTCAGTTGCTGATTAAATATCCCTTAGGATATTTCATTCTTCAATTAGCATTTCCAATGTATACACCTTTAAGCTCAGTCTTCCCAATCAGTAAACGTGCTCAGGTCTCTTTATTTTCATTACCAAAATTCACCAAAGACAAGAGTGTCATTTATTTACTCAGTCTTTGGCTCCCTTATGTCCTGAAGCTGCTGCTCCCTCTAGAGATGCCCAAAGAATTGACAATACCAGTAAGGTGCATCTGGCATGCACTCGACTCTCCGGACCGTCTGGCCCATTAATTCCTTCCTTAGTTTCCCACGTGTTACATTATTTTATCTTTAGTATAGCACTTATTTTAATTTTGGACAAGAAAATGTGCAAAAGGTAACATGTCTAGAATTTGCCACTGGTACGTGTCTATCCAAATAGTCGTTTTCTATAAAGCCTTGTACCAATCTGAAGTCCTAAAGTTACAGTGTGATGTGTGGGTGGTATCTTCACCCATTTAAATACGTGGCTTCAGGTCTTCTCCAAAGCCACCCCGTCAGTGAGGCCCCTGTGACCACCCAACCAGCCTTGGTCCTCTTTACTCTCCGGCCCCTTACTCCGCATGGCCCTTCTTCATAGCATTAATCACCACCACAAGTTACTATTTTCCCTGCTCCCAGACGTAAGCACTTACAGTTATAAATGGTTCCAGCTCATTGTAGCTACCCAACCAGCCTTTAAATAACTGAACAAAGACTAAGTGAGCTATGCTAAAAATTCTGATATGTGCTCACTTGTACTGTTTTAAAACCTCATGTTGTCTTTCAGGGTCATGCACGGAGTCAGGGCAAAAAGTTCCAGGGACAGGCAGATCAACCTTTCAAAACTTAAAAGGTGTGCTCCCAGTCCACAGGCCTGCATTTGGAGAGAGATACTTTGTGTATCAATGGCTTGAATCACCGCCTGATTTTTCAGCCAGTGCTGCATAACTGTTTCTCATCACATGGCATTGTTGTAGTTAGTCCCCGAGCTTTAAAGCAGTGAAAAGGCAGAATGCATATGTGTGTGTTTGCAAGTGCCTCTGTAACCAGACTCCTCTATATAACTCCTTTTTAAAATATAGTATGTCGACAACATCTGCTCCTGAAATGGAGATTTGGCTCGAATGCTAAGAAAATAAACATGGCAGCTCCACTAGATATTGGCAACCGGTTCCTGCCCCATGGACAGGCTGCACAGAAGATTCATGTATATAAAATAGTATATTAAAGTAAACTTACAAAAGCAAAGAGCAATCATTGCAACCATAATTTTTTCTTCCTCTTTGGGATTCTAATTTTAAAAGCATTAAAGAAGACAGCTGCTCATGCTGTGATATGCGCTAAACAGCCTGAAGGATGGAAAAAAATATATTTGTAGCTCATAATAACTATTGACCTTTCTGATATACAATGTTCTCTGTGTTAGCTATTCGGTTCTATCAACAGTGAAGATTGAACATGACTTTTTAATAGAAAACATGGGGTTTCGAGCTGCCTTCACAAAGGTGTTTATGTATTGTTATTTTGTTTTGTACTACAAAGACCAAGTCCTGATGCCCTTTGTCTGACATCATGTTTGTCGTTAAAAAAAAAAAAAAAGAAAGAAAGAAAGGAAAGGAGAGAAAAAGAGAGGAAGGAAATAAAAGAAGGAAACAGAAAAGGGGAAAAAAGCCTCAATGTTATTGAGTATGTTTTATATGAGGAATTGGCTCGTAACCACTTTATAGTCGTGATAAAAGCATTGCCACACTCGATCCCATATGCAATATTGGTAATGGAATCCAACGGCATCCCGAGAGGACATGCTATATTTCTCTCCCAGAATAGATCCCTCAAGTGGCAACATTTATAGGGTGTCTCCAATAAGATTTAAAACATTTGCTTGCAGTATTCATATGGCATGTTCTTTGGAGCGTACAGCCTGCTGCGGAATGGGTCACACTGGATGTCTTGTACTCTCAAAGGCTGTCTTTACAATACCCAGTTTTTCCCCCTTGAACTTTCCTGTTGCTTAGTAGTTGTATATAGAAACACCCACTGGTAGCAGCTTGACTCTGACACCGTGTCTATTTCCCCAGAGTGGTATCATCCACAGACCGACTGCAGAGCAACTCAGCTGAACACTCTCCTCTCCCCCAGGGGACAGCCTCACCAAGTAGCAACCCCTGCCAAGAGTAGGAAACCTGAAAGGCAACCTTATGCATTATGATTCTCATCCCAGGCAGGCAGATATGGCCGAGGAGCTTGTGCTGACGGGTGGCATGGGTTGGCAGATTTTTTTTCCTTTTTTTTTTTTTGGCCGATTATTCTTAATGTGACATGGAAAGAAGTTTATTACATCATTATTGAACCACAATTATTTTCACAGCTATGCTCTAGAGTTTCAGTTAATGATTCACAAGTTTCTAAACAAAGCCGAAGACTCACAACTGAGTGGGAGCAGGAATCAGCCCTAATGAGACTTTGACAAATTCGGGGGGGGTGGGGGTTGTTGTTTTACTTTAAGAGCAAGCACCAGAGCAGATGGAGCCTGATTGCTGAGCCTGGCCTCACTGGCTGCAACTGTATTTGTATGATATCCACAAGGTGGTACAACTTGTGTTCACAGAAAATGGTGGGCACTGCCTTGCCACAGTGGCCAATGACCTGGGTCTAGTCTGCCGAAGACTGTCGCTCTCTTCAAAGTTGCCTGGCACGTGACCGAGAAGGACAGGCCAATGAAATGAAACCAACTCTCAAAAAGAGAACAAAGTATTCTCTAATTCTGGGGGACGTCGGGCCAATCCTTTTTTAACTACCAAACCACTGGTCCATGACTCTCAAACTAACACTTTGCAGAACATGCTTCCTTAGAGATGAATACAAGGAGGGGACATAGGATTCCCTCTCCTCAAACAAACAACAACAAAAACCGCCAAGCCTTGGGACAAGATGTTTTGTGAGAGTGGCATGGCAGGGGTAAAGGGAATAATTATTCTTAAAAGAAAGCATCTGACTATTTATTCAGCATGCAAACTGAGTGACTACTTATGTGAACCACAATCCTGGGCACTTGTGGGAGCATGGGTGGGGAGGGGGGGCGCGGTGCATAAGGGAAGCTGGAGAAGAGCAGGGAGAAGATACAATGATAGACAAGCAAGACTTCAGGCCTGCCTTTCAAGATCTCCCAATCTTGTAGATGACACTGTTGATAGCATCTTTTGCAAATTGCACATTTAAAAAAATCAATTGAGCGTTTACCTTCGAGAACACAAACCCCACTTACAAAAATCAGCATTGCAGGTAGTTTTTCATGTGTAAGTGAATTCACCGGGTACCGACACTGGGGGCAATGCCTTCCTTCTCACTATTACAGGAGTTTGACCCATGTACATAGTTGTCACATACCAAAACAAGGCTATGACGTTTCCAAAAGGAGGTTCTATGTGGATGCAATATTAGTAATCATTCATTGCGCAACAAATCACCCCAAATATTTTGCTTAAAAAAAAAAGCTATCTCACATAGTTTCTATAGATCAGGAATCTGGTAGCACTTTTGAGAAGTTCTAGCTCAGGGTCTTTCCGGAGATTGCAACACAAGTCAAACTCAGAGCATAGTCATCTGAAGATTTGACTGGGGCAGGCCTCACGTCTAAGCTCACTCACGTGACTGTGACTGACTAGGAAGCCTCAGTTCCTCATCACATTGGCCTCTCCACCGGATTGCTCAAGTGTCCTCACAACATGGCCGCCGGCTTCCACCAGAGTGAAGGACCCAGGACAGAGCCACCAAGAAGCCATTCTGCCTGTCATGACTGAGTCATACACCACCATTTCCACCATGTGCTATTTATTAGAGGTCAGTCACCAAGTCTAGCCCACACTGGAGGGGAGAGAAAGGAGGCTCTGCCTTTCGGAAGGAGGAGTATTGGAGATTTTGTAACACTTTAAAATTACTACGCTTGTCATCGTGGGTAAACATAAAATCTGCTGGGATAAGATCTGTGAGAAAAGATTTATTTACCATGTTTGTCCTACTATTGGGAAACAAGGTTGGGAAGATCTTATTAAAGTCAACATTTAATGAATATTAGTTATTGAACCTATTAGACATATGTAAATACATGTCTGTATACATGTGTGTATATGTATAATTTTTGCTCTGGGAACAAGGAACCATGGTAGGTGCTAAAAGGGATGAAAATTAGACATGTCTCAGCCTCGCCACCCATACCTAGGGTAGGAGATAAAATGAGGATATGAATAACTCTGGGGATAGTATATTGGTACATCATGATCTTTGGGGTCAGACAAACATTATCTCCTGTATGTGTGTTCTGCCACTATCTGGAAGAGTTGGACAACATAGACTGTTTTATATAATAAAGATCTAGTATTTGTATCAGTCAGTATGGGCTACCTTCTGCTGCAGTAAAAAAACAATTCTGAAATTATAACAAAAATTTATTTCTGTGAGAGTTGGCTGTGGGTTCTGTCCCACGCTCTCTTCATTCTAAGACCCAGGCTGATGGAGCAGGCACCATCTGAAATGTTGATAGTCACCATGACAGAAGGAGAGAGAAAGTACCTCTTTCTACTAAGGGACTGACCCTTTTCAAAAATTACACCTGGAAGTGACCCATGACCTTGGTTCACCTTTTCATTGACCACAGAAAGCCATATGAGTATGTACGGTAACTTCCAAGTGGCTGCCAAATGGCTAAGGAAGAGCAGGAAAACCTCTGTAAGAAAAGAAACAACTTGTAACATACTTTGACATATACTCATTCTAACGTCTTAAAATACAGCAGTATCTAACAAAGCTAACAGCATATGCCAGTGAATAATTTGGCTTTATCAAGGTAACTGCAAAATGGACAAACATCTCTTCCCTTGTCTTGTGAAAGTCATTTTGGTTATTTGCACTTTGGTTTGTCCTGTACGCACAGAACCTCTGAAAAGGGAAAGATTCGTTTAGGCAATGAAGTAGGAAAAGAGTGTATTTAACTTCATATATTAGCGATGTAGCCCAACTTCTCTTCTTCCTCAAAGGGAAACTTTGTTCACAATGAAGAGGAAGTGTTTTCTCAAAACTTAATTTTCCTTTTCCCTCCCTCCTCCATCGGATTTGGTGCCATTTGCAGAGTTCTGACACTAGATTGTCCCGAAAACATTTGTGGTGCATGAGAAAGAAAAGCCCTCTTTATGATTGGGTCCCATATATTTACAGAGAGCCTGGAGAGAGTGTACTACGTGTTTGGATGAACCTGACCCTGGGATTGGCCAGTGAGAACTAGATGGTTCTCAGCCACCTCCTCCTCCTCCAGCTCCAGCTCCCCCATCACCTCCTGCCCCTGCATCATAGTGAGGCAGCAACTTCAGTGTTAGTTAGGGATTCATCAACAAATGCATAATAATGCAGATATGATTTCACATTATGGTGGCATTTGCCAACGTAAAAATTATTATAACTTCGCTATAAATTTTTCTGTAAATTTTACAAAATATGCAAAAACTGACATTTCAAGAGCTGAGATAATTTAGATTTATTAAAAAGTTGAGGCCCTTGAGATTCAGCAAAAGAGAGTTAATTTTTTTTGTCTAGCTTTTAGTTGTGTGGGTCTTGTTTTTGTTTTGTTTTTCAGCTCCTTGTTTATAATTCATGGGTCAAAACTGGCCACATCTGGGCTTTGACCACTTAATCCATTTTTACCCATAAATTTCTCCTGTGTCTCAGGCAGCAGATATAACTTCTCTGAATCCCAAATTTCTTATCAGAGCATGCGGCAATCATGGCCTGCTTCAAAAAGCTGACGCAAAAGCATCTGATACCTAGAAAGCATTCTGAAATGTTTCTTTGACCTAGACTGGTCCCGCTGTCTTTACAGAGCACCATTCTTAAGGACACCTCTGTCAGCACTCTGCCCTCTTCACACCCACCCCCAATACACACACATACATATCTGCATGCATGTGTACACACACATACACATACACACACGCATCTTCAATGTCACAGTCATGTTGCACATCACCAAGGCCATGCTCTCTCCCAATAGAACCTTCATCAAAATCATGCTTCTCACCTGAGACACTTAGAAAACTGCTCTTCTAAAGTTGCCCCTCTTGTCTGTCACCTGCAGATAATATACCTTTTACATGAGAGATGCCATTGCAGAGCCCAGATAACCAGAGTGTGTTTGCTAGCCCTTGAGGCAGCACGGCCCTGGCATGCGAGTGCGGTGCATGAGTTTGTTATGCGTCCCTTCGAAAGAGACAGCGTGGAGCGTTACTCCAGCCCCATCCCCACAACTGGAAAGCCCTATGGAATTACAAGAGAAATCTTTATCAGAAATCAAACTCTTTTCTAAGACCTCCCCCACTTTCTCCTCAACTCTCCGTTCCCCCATGGTCTGAAATAAAGCTTGGAGACCAGTTTAGATTTTAAATCTCAGCTTCAATGGAGCAAAACCTGACCTCAGCATTCCTCTCACACCAGTTGTCCTGGGTTTAATTAACGCCGCCCCTGTATGTTTAGGCAATTACTGTTGTAACACACGGGGGGTGCTGTATGCAGGGCCTCAGTCAGGGCATGACGCAGTGTTTGGCCTCCACAGCTCATACAAAGCTTGTCACCCAGCGGGAAGCACCCGTGCCACCGTCTCTAATGTGCACACTAAGTGTTTTACTATGCAATGCTACATACTGAAAACAGTAATTCCTAATGATGCCTGAATTACTCTTCTATTGTTAGGTGGCTCCTTCCTCATGGGGTCAGGGTAGCCAGCACCCTAGCCCTAAAACCTATTTCACTTCTGCAGGAACTTTCATTTTTTCCTCAGCTACTGCAAACACAATCTTGCTGAACGGAGCTGAATTTTTAAGGCTGAGTTTGTTCTGTGGATTCTGATGGCTTCACGTTAGTTCAAGTCTCTGAGGACCAGTGCCAATAAATGTGAAAGGGACAACAGTAGATTGGCATACTTTTCCATTTCCACCAGGATGAAAAACTGCTATAAATTAAGTCTAACCTTAAATGTATAATCTGTCCTTGGGAAGGAGAGAGAGAGAGAGGAAAAAAAAAAAAAAAGGATATAGCATCTTCAAGCTCTCGGCATCCCTTACGAGAAAAAATTGGTTCTAAGGGTCTCTGATCTTGTGTTTTAGTAAAATAGAACTGCACGGCTGACTGACAGTTCTGATCTAAAGCATTTACGTTTAAGTTTTGATCTCTCTGCTTTTGATTAAAACTAATGAGCTCATTTAATTCAAAATGGGAATCTCTGATAAGAGAAATAAGGTTGATGTGATTGGATTAGAGGGGCAAATTAAACTCTTAGAGCAGAAGTTTGTGCTTATATAGTGTATTAAAAAGCTGTTGGCGTATTATGGCGTGTTAGATGATGAGAAAAATTTCATAGTAATTCATATTTAATCAGAAGAAATGAAAGTACTAAATATAACATGGCTCTGCTTTTCCCTCGAGTGATAAAAAGCTGTACATTTAAAATGACATCAGATCCATGCTCTCTAAAACAAAAAAAAAAAAAAAAAGAGAGAGAGAAAATCTTAAGAGACACACATAAGAAAGGGACACTTGTCAGTGGTTCCCTCACCCCAGAATAGAAGTGCCACCAACATCGGAAAATATAGTCCTATTTAGACAGCAGTGATACAAGGAAAGCCACAGACCCAACAGCAAGGTTTCTGTTATTACAATAGCTCCTGTTCTTTCATCTGAGTATCACATTTCATATATATATTTTTTTTTTTTTTCAACATTTATTTTTGGGACAGAGAGAGACAGAGCATGAACGGGGGAGGGGCAGAGAGAGAGGGAGACACAGAATCGGAAACAGGCTCCAGGCTCTGAGCCATCAGCCCAGAGCCTGACGCGGGGCTCGAACTCACGGTCCGCGAGATCGTGACCTGGCTGAAGTCGGACGCTTAACCGACTGCGCCACCCAGGCGCCCCTCATATATTTTTTTTTAAAGGCATTTCTTTCCCTTAGAAATACATGGAATGTACTTCTTAAAGTTCCAAATCTTGTTTTGCCTGTTTGTCTTTGTGTTTTAATAACTGTTTTCACATATGTTAATTCTTAAATGTCCCTTTATGACGCATATTTCTCTACCCTCCCCCCAGAAAAAGTTAGCATTAGTGGAAAGCTTCTCAAAAGAAATGCTGTTTACTGATGGATACACACACACACACACACACACACACACACACACACACACATATTGGATGGATATATGGATATATATATATGGATATATATATAGATATATATATATGGATATAGATATAGATATATATATATATATATACACACACATTTTTTTTAATTTTAGACTCCAAAAACAAATTTAAAACTTTAAAGTACTATTTTAGAAGAGTCAACTTTGACAGCACTGATTAGGCCAAAAAATGCCAAAATTAATTTTTTTTTGCAGGAAAACACTTAAACTTATAAAATACTTTAGAAAATAGATTTATGTTGCCTCGTGGCCTGTTTGCATACGGGTGTTTTTAGATCAACAAGACTGCAAACTACCAGTTTAAGTTTCAGAAGTAAAGAAGTATTCCACTTGGTCTAAAAATGTATGAAGGGAAAGAGCAACTGTCTTGCTTCAGGGAGGAGACTATTCTTTGTTAATATCCTGTTCAGATTAGGGCAGGGAGCAAGCTGCCATTAGTGACAAGAAAGGACAATTGATGGTGGTGGTGGTCTTTACTTGTCTCTGTCTATATATTCCATTCTAAGCCCTCTATCGTAAGTCAGTTGAGAAAACTTTATGCTTTCTTATTCCCCACAATGGAGAAAACTGACTCAGGAGGGCAAGGACACTGGCCAGGAGATGGTTTCTTGCTTCTCAGAGCTGCCCAGTGGGCAAATATTACGAGAAGGGATTCACAGGGAAAACAAAGAGCAAGTTATCCTTACTCTTCATCGGAAGCCTCTCTGCCGCAGTCTTGGTTGATTCCCTAAATCTATAGTGTCCTCCATGTTCATGACTATTCTCTCCATGTGCACAGGCCAGGTGGCAAGGTAGGCTTCCATTACTTCATACTTCAGGCCATACTTAGGGAGTTAAAAGGTCTGAAAAGCTCCTGCTGGAAACCGGAACAGAGTTACTTTGGATTCATTAATTTTTCTTTTTTATTTTCTGCAAAGTAAACATTTTCTAAATGAAGTAAGTGGATTACCATGCTCTTAGCACCTGTCACTTATGTTTAGTGAACCCAAGGATTGCACCTGAGCAGTAGCTGTGAGGGGCTGTGTAGACATCTAAATCATGTGTGTATATATTTTTGTATTCTTCAGTGGAGTCAACCAGCCCCAGTCTGCTAACCACTGACAACACCCTTGAACGTTCCTTTTTCATCCGAATGAAATCTACTCTGACCAAACGTGGCGTGCACATCAAATCATCAGGATATAAGGTAAGCTGGGCTCGGGCAAGGGAAATATTTCTGTCTCAGGTCAATCCTAGGTCACTTGCATGGAGTTTCCCAGCTGCTTTGGGACCACATAATTAACGCCTATGATCTTGAGCAGCCCGTAGGATTCTTAGTGGTTTTCCCGTCTCAAGGTAGGGGCTTCATTACATGACTCGTTCTCACTTCAGACATTGCCGAGGCACTAAATGCCTCAATATGGTGTCTTTTCCTGAAACACTTGTTAATAATGCACCAGGGTCTTCAGCACTCGCTAGAAATTCACTTTGATGGAGAAAGTGAACCAAATTCATAGCAGTCCTTAAGGTGAGTGTTCTAGAATGACTAGAGGAATTCCACTTCTCTCTTCAAATTCCCCCTTTCTCTTTCGGTAAAGACTATCCATTTTAATAATATCTTGGCCACCCAGACTCATACGTGTAAAAAAGAAAATCAGGTTAGGCATCAGGACTCTTCATTGTAATTACACTTACTCCACATCGGTCATACCTTGGCAGACACAGGACACTCAACATACAGAGTACATGTTCCCCACAACAGCAAGGACCAAGTCTGGAGTCATAATCTACATTATCGTCCTTTTAAGGGTAAGAATATAAAGCCTCCTAATCTTGGGAAATTCCAACACTTGAGTTACCATAGCAACATAAATTAAGACCTATGAAATTTATGACACGCCTTTGGCAACCTGAATCTTATCAATTTTACAATACACCAACCCATCTCTCAAACAACATTTACCGTATATGGGAGGACCAACAGCAACAGAATGGACTGTAGATGTGGCCGGCATGACCTTTTCCAATTTAGGGTTGAGAGTTTCTGACAACTCAGTTCTTTAGGGTGACCGTAGCATTGTCAGAGATGGTAATAGTCATTAAGTCGTTGGGCTTAAAAAACGTATACAAGTCACCAGAAACCAGCAGCTGCATGAAAGTCAGAACCAGGTACTCTTTCTGACATGAATTCTTCAGAGACAAAGAGGAAGGAGGTGGGGAAGCAGGCGTTTCCATGAACGACCTTTAGCTGAGCTGGCCTACCGTCGGAAAGGCACAGGTGGAACGTACCCTTAACCTTTAACAGGGTTGGAAGCGAAGGAGAAGCTCAGGGCGGCTCTGCCTACAGGCGCTTTACCCTTCAGAGGCCTGTTACAAAGGGATACCGTGGAGGGAAAAATCCAGTCTCTATCCTCGGGACTATTTTTATTTTTCCTGCCTTACTGAACACAATACATTTATTCGTTATTAAAGCATTAGCAAGTTTGAAATTTCTACAAGCAAACTACAGGTGTAGCGCTTAGTGTCATTTTAATGCTAGAAAGATCCATTCTAGTTTTAGGAGCTGTAAGGCTTCCTTTCACCTGTTTTCTGTCTTTCAGCTTTTAGTTTGTCACTTTTAGTGGTTTTTACTGGTTTGTAGGGGGCATGTCCCAGGAAAGAGGAAGGGTAGGACAGGTAAAGTGTAGTTAGAAAACGTAATATGGAGTATACTTCAGTATCATTAGAAAATTTAATTTTTTGAATGATAAAAAATGACTGCTTTCACGTGAACAACTAGAGATCATAAAGCCTTGCAAAATTTGGAATCTACAAAAAAGTGGGCTGTGCAAGTGGAGAAATGCTTTGTATTTCAGTCCAGGCAAGAGACCAGGTAGCTTGCATTCTTTTTGTTTTGCCATTTGGTCAGCTCAGTAAAGCGGTTTTTGCTGCATGACCTGAAATTGGACAGGCTCATTTCTTAAATACTAATAGATCATTCAACAAATTTTTATTGAGTTACCAGTCCAGAGCCTGTACTAGGTCCCATAATCCAGCATTAAACAGTAAAAAGTCCCCGCTTTCATGGTACTTAGATTCTAACAGCGGGAGACAGACAATAACAACAAATAATGAAGGTGATTTCAGACAGCAGAAAAGTCCAAACGAACAGTAACTACTACTTATGCATATTACAATATGCTCGGCATGATGCAGTGTCTATGCAACTCACAACTATCCTAGAAGAAGGTATTTTTATTGCTCCCACTCTACAGGTAAAGAAAATAAGGCTAGAGGTTAATCAGCATACCCAACTTCACACATCAGAGGGACAGGGCTGGGCTTTGAACTCTGTGAGTCTGGCTCCACGCCCTATGCACTGAACCACTAGGCTAACTATTTTGCTGAGAGTAAAGCAAAGGTGGTGAGTGTGGCTGGTGGGGACCACTTTGGATACGAGAGTTGTGGAACATCCAGCTGAGGAGGTGACTGTCACCTATGAGTGGTAAGTGAGAGCAGGACCACTATGGAAACAGAACAACCGTGTTTCCAAAGTTCCTTGGGTTTAGGATTAAAGACACCTTGCTATAAGAAGGCACCTTCAAGAAACAAAATATGAAAAGGGACAACCATGAACATCCAGGACTGGAAAAGAGAAGTTATTCTGGCTTCCATCAAACCCTGTAGTGTTAAAGTGATAATATTCCTCTGACATACCCTGTCAGTCCATCTTTCTCAAGACTTCACGAAAGTCTCCATCCAGTACCGTACCCCCTGCCCAGGAGTGCTAATGTGAGAGTTGATTCATCCCGTCTTCCCCCAATAGGATGAACCGTTCAACAGACCCAGCCCTACCCCTCCTCCTCCACGATGCCCTTGCCTCATTAATTAACCTTGTCTGCAAGTTAGCAGAAGAGCTGATGAGAAGCCATGACATGACACACAGCTGAATAACATCCCTATTTATCTGTTCATTCTCAGTAAATAAATGTAACAGCTTATAAAACATTCAAATAAAACTGGTAATCACCCCAGCACCACACAATAAGCACAAATAAAAAGAAGCAGTGATGATAATTTCACCATACTCCCAATATTCCTCTTAATTTATTACCATTGTTTGCTCCTTTCTTTTCCCATAAAGCTCCAAGATGTTAAGCCATGCCCAGTGCAGGTCATTATACTTCTCTCCAGTTTTCCTGTGACCTTGGCACATGCAACTTTTCTGCCTTGGTCCATCATCTTACCTGCCACGCTTTCTTTAGTGTTGTTATTATCGCTGGCAGTAATAATAGCAGCAAAGATAACACTTGTTAAACATGGACTCTGCAACGAGTACTTTGCCAAACACCTCGTATCTTATCCAATCCGTACAGCATTTAAAACCTTCCTCTGTGCCAGGCGTTGTTCAAACTTCACATTCTATCATTATGCCCATTGTGCAGGTGGTGAAACTGAGGCTTTAATAGGCTCAGTATTGGCCCATGTTGGCATAGATCTTAAGTAGTTACTGAGGAGCCAGGACTGGCCAGGCAGTGAGGCTCCAGAGCCTGCCCTCTCCACCCTGGGTGTCACTGCTTAACAGATCAAGTCCACAGAAAAGCTCAGCATGAGCTAGACCTCAACATATGGAAAATTCTTCTACATTTTGAAAAGAAAAACCTCTTGGCCTGATTAAGACCTTCTCTTTGTGGCTCCGCATATCCGACAGCACTCCTTGATGGAGATTCGCAGAGATTTACCTTCCTTCCCAGGGATTTTAACACCCACCCAGGTACCCGTAACCAAGAATTCTAGCCAAAGAAGAGCCACTCTGAGTCTGCGAATTCAGGCATCAAGTGTGATATAGGTCACTGTTGCTTCTGCTCCCTGGGCCTCAGGAAAGTTGCCCTCATGCCAATGAAGTTTCCCAGCCTCGAGCTGACATTTAGTTGTCTCTGTCCTCATTTGCTTTGAAATCCACTGTAGCACGTTATCTGGACCAGCCACTTTTTATGCCTCAGGGGCTTCTTGTTGTGTAGGCCCCATTGTTGGCCACATATCTTAGCATAACACAGCTCTCCTTTAAATTGCACTGCGTCAATATTCTGCCTTCTAGATTAGGTCTATGTCTGGAGGAACTTACTAGGTATAGCACAGGGGGTAAAAGGAGATATGTAATCAGGGAAATTAGAGAAGTAAAGACTAATTGGGTCGCCTCCTTAGCTCCTGTCTTTGGAGAATAGTTTCCGTTAGCATGGGACTGTCAGTTTTCTAATCTACTCTTAAATGCCCACCAGCACCGCTGTCATTTCTGGAGTTTTTATCCACACACATTATGATGTCCTAACTCTAATGGCACAGCAGAGCATCCTGGGCTGGGAAACAGAGACAAAGGGAGAGAATCTCTGTCATGTTTACATAATGCTGAGAATGTCGCTTAATTCACCGCACAGGTGAAAATCCTCAAATGCTGAGGGTTCCTGCTATGACATATATGAACAGATTACTAAGGGAGGAGAAGGGAAGTCCAGATTTTTAAAAAATTAATTAATTAATTTAAAAATAAATAAAAATAAAAACAGCCCCTATCTGGGATGATTTGGGTATGGATTTTTCCGTAGCTAAGTGTCCAACTAAATGATTTCTGTAACCCATCCCATCTCCTTATAATATAGAGTCAGAAACCATAAGTAATAGAGAAAACAATTTGTAGGTTCACTAGTTTATAAGGATTGCTGATATACCTCAGCTCTAAGAGTACCTGTATCTAGACGTGAAGTAACAAAAGCAAAAAAAAAAAAAATGAGAGGATGCTAATTAGCTAAAGAAAACTCTTTGCCTTCTCTAAGCACGGAGCTGCCATTTAAATTAGAACTTGTTCATTTGTTGCAATTCATGGTTGTATCTGTTCTGTGAGAAAAGATACTTCCCTGATTTTACCAGTAATTTGTTTTATTTGGGGTGTCATAAATCCTTTTAATGTTTTGATTACATCTGTAGAGCCTCTCCCAAGGTAAATTCATTTTGCATCAGTAAGTTCTTGAATCCCTGAGGTGAATCCAGTGATCTCAGGTTACAAAACCTTATTTAATATGAGGACATCTTTGGTTCTTATTAAAAAAACAAATTAGTGCACCTCCCAGAACATATTTCACCAAAATTACAATAGTTCTTTCCTTCCTCCTCATTTTTCCTTCCCTTTTATTCATTTAGTGTTAACATATATTGAAGTCCTGTTCCAAAAAACATCAACTCCTAGAGTGACAAAATACAAAACCAAAATTTAAAAAAAAGAAATTTTTTTAAGTTTATTGATTTTGAGAGAAGGGGTGAGAGAGAGAGAGAGAGAGAGAGTAGGGGAGGGGCAGAGAGAGGGAGAGAGAATCCCAAGCAGGCTCCACACTGTCAGCACAGAGCCATATATGGGGCTTGAACACACCAACTGTGAGATCATGACCTGAGCCAAAACCAAGAGTCAGACGCTTAACTAACTGAGCCATCCAGGTGCTCCCAAAACCAAGTTTTTTTGCACTTTGATCCCCTTATGCAGATAATCTTCTGAAAAAGTATTTCTTAGAAAATATTTTTTAATAAAAATTAAACCTAATATTGAAAAATTATGTCTAGGGGCGCCTGGGTGGCGCAGTCGGTTAAGCGTCCGACTTCAGCCAGGTCACGATCTCGCAGTCCAGGAGTTCGAGCCCCGCGTCGGGCTCTGGGCTGATGGCTCAGAGCCTGGAGGCTGTTTCCGATTCTGTGTCTCCCTCTCTCTCTCTGCCCCTCCCCCGTTCATGCTCTGGCTCTCTCTGTCCCAAAAATAAATAAACGTTGAAAAATAAATAAATAAAAAATAAATAAAAATTATGTCTATAGTTAAGAGTTATTTTCAGTGGTAAATGGTCCTCCTTTTCTTCCTATTCACTTAGGTGGGCAAGTTACATCACTAGGATTTCAATGTCAAAATCACAGCTAGGTAGGGGCGCCTGGGTGGCGCAGTTGGTTAAGCGTCCGACTTCAGCCAGGTCACGATCTCACGGTCCGTGAGTTCGAGCCCCGCGTCGGGCTCTGGGCTGATGGCTCAGAGCCTGGAGCCTGTTTCCCATTCTGTGTCTCCCTCTCTCTCTGCCCCTCCCCCGTTCATGCTCTGTCTCTCTCTGTCCCAAAAATAAACATTGAAAAAAAAAAATTAAAAAAAAAAAATCACAGCTAGGTAAATTTTAAAGTTGAAGGATTTTCATATGCAATGTATTCTTAACGGAATGTGTATATTGAGAACTCTCAAGATGATAGCAAACTAGAAGGAAATTATTACTTACAGTTCCAATCATCTGGAATTTTAGTGCTTGGTTTGCTTTGCTAATAAAGTCCACAGTAACTAAGATATCGATCTCTCTCCCTCTCGATCATCCACCACTTTAATGTGCCGCCAAAACTGGTTGACTCCACCTATCTCTATTTCCAATCTTCTAGCTTAATGCCTTTTTCTGAATCTGTTGTAAGAAATTCCCAAATTACCTCCCAAAAAGTTTTGCTTCTCCATTCCATTCTGCACCCTGCTCCCTGGAATATCTTCCCAAAGCCTCCATCATGTTTCCTTCTCCTAAATCATCACTGGTTCATAGATCAACATATTCAAGAATCTGGTACCAGCTTACATTTTCTACTGCCATCTCCACCATTATTACTCTTTTTTTTTTTTTTTGAGAGAGAGAGATAAAGTACTAGTGGGGGAGGGGCAGAGAGAGAGGGAGACACAGTAGGCTCCAGGCTCCGAACTGTCAGCACAGAAGCCAACGTGGGGCTCAAACCCACAAACCATGAGATCATGACCTGAGCCAAAGTTGGACGCTTAACCTACTGAGCCACCCAGCTGCCCCTCCATCATTCTTTCCTTACTACTGATGCTCTGGTAAAATCTGTCCAGTCATCTTTCCTGAAATATACTTTAAATATTCACACTGCTATGCTTTTGGCCATGCTTTTTTCTTTTCTTAAGATGCCTTTCTGCTACACATGCATCTGGAAAATTCTTACACAACCAATATGGCATCACTGAGATATTAGTTTTTTTTTTTTCATCTCCTTTGATGCCCCTATTTCCTTTTCCTCTGTGCTATAACAGCTTTAAGATTTCAGCTCTCTGTGCCTCAGTTTTCTCACCTGTAAATAATAATATATAACCTGAAGAACTTTCCTACGGGTTAAGAGAGGTAACACATGCTCAGTTAAGCATCTTCTCTTCTTTTTGTGAAGTATTATCTATAATTTCATATGAACTTCACAATAATTCTTTTAGGTAATTATGTCTATTTTCCTAACTTGAAAATAGGTTAAAATGAGACACAGAAATATGAATTGACTTGTCTAGGGTCACATAAGTGGTAAATAACAAAACAGAAATATCCAGATCTTCAGATTTCAAATGCCTTCTTCTTTCCAATATACTGCCTTGGATACTGGGTGATTTCTTATTCTACTTTCTCCCCTCAGCACAGTATGCTGCTTGTAGTTGCCACTCAGTAAATGTTAGTTGAATTAAATTGCATGTTCTCTTTTTTTTCCCCCTGTGGTAACAATGAAAATGTTGACAGTACTGAGACGTATAACATACTACTAGAGCCCCTGCTAGTTAACGTCAGTGTCTTTTAGATGTGACCATTGGAATAGCTATGACCCAAATTGACTATACCATGATCTGTCTCACATGCCTTTATCTTGCCTGCCAGGATCTTGTTCTTCTTTACCAGTGCCTTGCTAAAATCAGATTGTACCACATCTACAACATTCCCTTGAACCGTCAGTGAGAGATTCCTTTCAGAAAACAAAAAATCGAGTCATCTTTTGACGTCACGTATTCATCATGATTTCATATTGGCATTTGGTGATTTACCATTTTCTTTCTATTAAATCATCTTTAAAGGATATTTTTCTGGATATTGATATTTTGAGACTCTTTCTGAAAATTAGAACAATATTTGCTGATACCCTGCCTTCCAGTAAACTCCATCATTTCTCACAAAGATTGCTAAAGATAAATGTTATTACAAGGAGTTGGTTCTTTCTTTGCCCAAATGGGTAACTGTATGCAATGAGTTTTAAAACATTTTTATATATGTATTTTTAAAGTTTATTCACTTATTTCAAGAGGGCGAGCAGGAGAGGGGGAGAGAGAGAGAGAGAGAGAGAGAGAGAGAGAGAGAGAGAGAGAAAGAAAGAGAGAGGATCCCAAGTCTCCATACACAGAGAGAGCCCAGAGCCCAACATGGGGCTTGAACTCACAAATCATGAGCTCACAACCTGAGCCAAAACTAAGAGTCCAATGCTTAACTGACTGAGCCACCCAGGCACTCCATATGCAGTGAGTTTTAACTGTAGCAGGAAAAGTATAGCTTAGAGGTATGCCTAGCACTTATTTAAGGGGCAGTGTGATAGTAGTCCTTCCCTGGAGATTTCTAAGAGCACACGCTAAACTTATCAGTTAGGGGTCTCTCTGCCTCCTAGTCAGTTGTGGACAGACTAGGTGCTACCTGGATGCTTTTCCCCATCTGAGATTCAGAGATGTTCCAAATGTCCAGACATATCAGTACTTCTCCTGAAGCCTTTGCTTCAGCTTTGTGTTGTCTTGAAATGATGACTACAGTATTCCAAACTGCACAAAATGTAACTGTCTTGTCAAATCGATAGATGAATTTTCAGAGACACCAAAAATTCTGTCAACCCATTCAGGCTTTCTAAGACTATGCATTCATTGCCTTTCAATCAACCCAGACACCCAGAATAAATTGAAGGAGAAAAAAAATTTCCAGGGTAGAACTTACAGGCAGAGGTTATCCTGATGAAAAATGCAAATAGAATAGAGAACCAATAACATCAAATTTTTTAAATCCTATTATCTCTTTTTACACCCTGCTCACCTCCCCACAATCGTCCATTACAATGTGGTTCCTGGTGTCATTTTAAATACAACTGACATTGTTTCTGATCTTAAAGAATTTATTTCCCGTTACCAAGGCATGACAGTAGTTCTAGCTTGGGATGTGTCCTTTCTGCTGGGACTAATCAGCTCACTATTTTACCAACCAGAGGCATAATCACTAGCCATTCTGTGAAGTGTCTGTAAATTCTGCGTATGTCAATAACTGCAGTCCGAGTATGTTGCTAACTTATAGGTACTTCATTTTTCATCAGAGAGATTTTCAAAAGAAGCTAGAAATACGAGCATCCCATTTGACTAATGCTGGATCTTTTCAGGTTGGCTTTCTGAGCCTTTGGTAGCTGAGAATAATGAAAGTCGTGATCATTTTGAAAATGACATCTTTGATACAAAAATTAACAACTCTGTATGTAATCTCTTTAATGCCCTTCAGAATTATCATCAATGTCTCTGTAAATATAGTCTTAATCTGACAGTTCTTTAAATATAATCTATTGTGAGAGTTTTACCCAATAAATAAGTTTTAAAAACAAAGTTTACAGTCTTGAAGAAATAAAAAGGCAACAACGTAAGCAGTGCGTCACTTATCGGACTCAGCACTCGATGTGTGAAATGCCCTAATGGTTATCTCTTGATCCAGTGGTCTGAAGTAGCAGGTATATAACTCTTTACAGATTGCAAGGGCTTCCAAATTACTCTGTTTGACCTTCATTCCTTCAAAATTGCCATACCAAAGAGTGATTAAGCACTGAGCTATGATGTCCGACAGCCGCGGATTCAGACTTAGTCTTGTCATTTCTAACTCAGTGATTTTAAGTAAATTGTTTAACTTTCTTAACCATCTATTTCTTCTCTTGTTAAGTCTCAGTAGAACCTCCTTCATAAGGGTCTTGTAAGATACAGTGACATAATGTAGGTAGAGTACTACCCCAATGTCTGGCCCACAGTAAGCATGCAATACATGTCCATATGTGAGGCTTAATGTTTATGGAACTCATATTGTGAATTGATCTAGACAGTCCAAAATCTTAACTTCTACACCTCTGCATATGCACTTGTAACTATGGAAAATAGTAATTCATCAATTATGTTTCAGATTACTTCCTACAAGTTATAGGAGCTCTAGAATAATGAATGATTTCTTCTGAATGTAGAAAATGTGTTTATTTCTAGGAAATTTCTCCCTGATCAAGTGTCTTGAATATTTATTTGAATTTAAGAGACAAAATATGACTGAAATACATCATTGGTCCCTTTAATAAAAAAGGGACATGGTACATGGGTTTTGTTTTTTTTTGTTTTTTTTTTTTTTTTTTTTTTGGAATTGATTTAGCCTCATGGCAAGGCTAATATAGCCCTTTAATGTAAGAAATGAAGTAGAGGCAAGGCCAGTTTGATGTTGTTCATCCCTGGAGCTTCTAGACTCCTGTAACCCATAAAGCTCTACAGTTTGGTTAAAGTATCTTATCTATATGCACATGAATTGAACCCTCTGGGTAGGCAAGCTTCCACTGTGGCTTGAACCCAACCTGTATCTCAGACGTACTATACAACATTCTAGAATAAATTGTGTTGACTCATTCCCAATAAGGGAAAAGAGCCAGGATTCTGGACTTCCTATCTTTTTATGTAGTAACTTCCTTGAGGGACAAAGAACTAGTCACATCTTTCCTATCTCTCTATGAATGCCCTCCCACCATCAGACTAAAAGAATGGCCCATTGCAAAGTGCTTTGCCTTACAACCCTGTTACTTAAACAAAAGAATCATCTGTATTATCCTGTCACCTGGGTGACTCAGTCAGTTAATCATCTGACTCTGGGTTTCCGCTCAGGTCACGATCTCGCAATTCATGAGATCTCACAATTCATGAATTCGAGCCCCGTCTTGGGTTCTGAGCTGACAGGGTGGAGCCTGCTTGGGATTCTCTCTCTCCCTCTCCGCCCCTCCCCTGCTTATGCTTGCTCTCTCTCTCTCTCTCTCAAAAATAAATAAATAAACTCAAAAAAAATCATCTGTTATTATCATTTCTCAATCCACTGTGGGTGTGTGTGGATATGTGTGTGTTGTTTCTGAACTACCAGTGGGCAATGGATATCTTTAAGTTACATATTGGAAACATCAATTTCAGCTCATTGCTGGCAATGGTTTACAGAACCAATCCATTTAAGTTATCACCGAACTGATAGCAGTATTTACACCTCCATTTCTTCTTCTTTCATTTTTCACAGCTTTTATACCTTCTTCT
The DNA here is from genome assembly GCF_022837055.1 of Prionailurus viverrinus. Classification (NCBI taxonomy): domain Eukaryota; kingdom Metazoa; phylum Chordata; class Mammalia; order Carnivora; family Felidae; genus Prionailurus; species Prionailurus viverrinus. Next base: position 78,840,488 of record NC_062566.1, read on the forward strand.
TTCATTTTTCAATTTTTTATTTAAACTCTAGTTATATACCTTCTTTTTATTCTCCCTGGAGTATAGACTGTCCTCACACATTCCCGTGGGCCACACTTGCATTTCATTCAGATTTCTGCCCCAATGTCACTTCCCTGACCACCCCATCTAAAATAGCTCCAGCACACCCCCCATACCCCACCATCTGCTTCATCCTGCTGCCTTATTGTTTTTCATAGCACTTAACACAGTCTGACCCTACATCATAAATTTATCTGTGTATAATTCATCTCCCCATCACAGTGTAAGTTGAAGCTCCTGCAAAGAGTTTCAGTGACATAGTAGAAATTCAAGAAACATTTGTTTAAAAATGCATTTATAAATAACGGACATCATTTGTACAAAGGCTAGAATATATTCCTTCCTTACGTCAGTAGGCTAGTTCCTTAAAAGGGGATTTAGAGATGAGAATGTGCAGCCACTGGGATCCTGTAACTTTTCAAGTTTCCGGGCTCAATTGCCGGGAAGATAAGTGGAAGGTTTCTTCCTTTTTCTTTCAGAAAGGCTGTGCTAATGGTTGACATATTTTAAGACCTATTTTTCATGCTATCGTGCTCAGTTTTTTTAAAAATCAACGTGAATTTAACTTGTACCCCACTTGTACCCAATTCTAGTGGCTAGAACTCTGGAAGCACCCTCAAGAGTCACTTGATTATTAGTTGGTAGTTCTGAATATATTTAACAGTCCTCAACAGCCCCTTGTCAAATGTCCTTCAAACTCATGGCTCCTCGTAGAAGTCATCAAAACAGACTGGCTTCATAGGGGCACACCTGGTGAGGGAGTCAGAAAATGTCATCCTTCTGCCAGCACATTTCTCTGTGCTTGCCATGCAACATTGGACGGACACACTGATTATTCTGGGCTTCTGTTTCCTTGCTAAAAACAAAGACACAATAGGATTTGCCTCCGGTGCTCTTTAGTCATTTGTGGGTTGAGATTGCATCCTTTTTAGTGCTACTCTCTACACTGGGGTGAAAGCCCCTTGGGACTCTCTGAGTGGAATGGAATAGAGAGTCTGCCTAATCTACAGCAACTCCACTCTTGGAAAGAGAGAGCTGAAAACTGCCCGCAAATTCTAGCAAAGGCCACCCAAAGTTACCAAGAGCTGCCATATTGCCTCATGGCCAATGCTGGCTAGAAAATCGGAAATATTCCAGGAAACATTTAAGCAAATCACTGCTGCAAGGGAGAAGAGGTCTGTGGAAGATTCTGTAATTCTTAAGTGAACTTTCGTACCTTGTCCTATGTAGCAACTATGAATAGACCATTCTTGGAGAAATCAAGTGAGGTCTCAAATTGAGCGCAAAAATAAAATAATACTTTGAGAGTAAATCTCTTGCCTTATTCGATGAGCAGCAAAATTTTTGTTTCCTTACTCACTTTAACACAGTATGTACTCACTCCTCTTTTTATGCCAAATAAAACACATGTTATTATTAAATTCATGTATCTTCCCCTTTAATGTTTTCTTTTTTGCAGTTGGCTTAGTGGTGAACATCTCTGTCAGCATTGTCTGAAATGGTTGTAAGTTTCCAGTTGAAGGGAACTGCAACTTTTAACCTACCTGAAATAGCCCTGAAGGCAGTTGAGTCCTAGGCAAATGGTCTTTAATGCTGAATGGAATTAACAATACTCTGATCGTCAAATCCCTCATAGGAAGGTAACATGGAAATGTAAAACATTCTTATTCTTGAATTATAGTTTTGTTATAAACTCCAATCTTCTCTATGAAACATATCTTTCTTTCTCTTTCCACTGGAAAGATCTGAGAATGGTACAACTGGTCTGAGGACCCACAGTTGCCAGATCCCAAGCACCTTGGTACAGTGGAGGAAGGTTAAGTTCTGTGGGTATGATCTTTAGGACACCAAAGTGGCAGCGTCTAGTACCTCCATGTTCTCAAGCACTCAGAGAGCACTGTAGGTCAGCCACAGTGAATTAAAACCCAGAAGGCGATGTGGAGTGACCGCAAGCCAAGTCAGCAGGTGGAAAGGGAGTGAAGTCCAGAACCAGTAGACCATACTGTCCCTGTCTCATAGAGGGCTGACAGAAGGCTAAGCCTTGAGAGGCCCCTTGTCCAGTCCTTCTTCCCACACGGGTCTCCCCTTGGGAAAGCACCACCGGAAATATACCACAACAGCTCATGAGACATTTGGGGCCCCCAAAAACCTTTTCCCTCCTGCATACATAAATCATACCTCCTAATCACACCATCCAGTCCTAAAAACTTTAAAAGGATGGTGCTCTGTGAGTGAAAATTCATAGGCACGTGCTCTTGATTTACTTCCTGCTTAGAATAATTTTTACACAGCTGTAGTATCACGGAGTGACTCCGTTCACAGTACCCAACAGTGAGGCTCAGACGAGAAGGGGTATGTTGGATGTTTGGGTTATAATGATTTCAGCTATTCCTCTTTTTTTACGGCATCATTAGTAATCTGTCATTCTAATAATAATAATTCCCTTTTGACATCATGGAGGTAAGAAGAAATCATCACTGACATCAAAAATGAGGTGATATTTCAGCAGTATTATTTCACTGAAGATAAAATGGAAAGCTTTATTACTCCCCATGCCTTTAAAGAAAGCTGAACAAGGCATATGCTGACCCTAGAGCTTATCTACTTCAGTTCCTTTCAGACTGATACGAAATAACTAATTTTAATTGTTCCAAGTAGAGCTTCAGAATGTGGTTTTCCCCCAAAGCTTTACATCTACCTAATAGAAACTTTTTCAAAAACAAGCTTTATCAGTTCATAATAAACCGGGAAGTCAAAAGAAAAGTCCATTGTAGTCAAGAATGATCTATAATTTTCATTCTTCACCATCCCCTTTTGTTCAAAGTATTTAGGAATTGATTCTACTCAATCATGTGGTCAATACTTCTTGTGTACCTGTTGTGTATTACACACTATACTGGGTCCCAGGAAGACAAAGATGGATAAAATAGAATCCTTGGTCCAGAAGACAGAGTCTAGACTGAGGTAGACACACAAAGAAATGTGTGCTCTGGTAGAGATATGTCCTAAGGGCAATGGAATGAAGTAAATAATTCTGTCTGGTGGAAAAGGAGAGCTTTTCAAAGACAGCATCATTTTAGCCAGCACTTAAAGAATAGACTTGCCCTACAGAGATATTAGAGAATGGAATTCAACACAGAGGGAACAGTCTTAGGAAAGAGATGAAGGCATCAAGTGCATTGAGCAGAAAGAAATCTAGTCCTTCAGGGAATCAGGAAGTGAAGACATCTAATCGGACTCGGCAAATGTAGACAGGAATAGGAGCCTTCCTTTAGTGCAACACAAACTCCATGGGCTCATCAGTGTTCAGGGTAACAGGATGGAGATCAAGATTGTTTCATTCTAATACGACTTTTGCAATCAGTGTAAGGAAAAGACCACTGTTTTCTACCAAGGAGCTAAGAAGGTTGTTCTCAGCCTATAGGGTAAGAGAATAAGTATGTGGATTTACGTAAGTCATTGGATAATTCCTCTTGGAATTTTCTCAATTTATTTTTCCTTCCACCTTTCTGCCCTACATGAGTGCAGGGATTTTTTTTTTTCCTCCTGAATCTTAGATGGTGGTATAAATACACATCCTGAAAGGAGGAATGTGATTTTCCTAGAACCAGTAACTCAAGAAAAAAAACTGATATCTTTATGCATTAAAATCTTAGATTGCAAAATGAATCATAAAGAGGAAGCATCACACAGACCTCAGTCACCCGAGTACTTGGTCTATACACTGTTAGGTATCTGAATTCTTGGAAAGGTCTGGGTATTTGGCACAATATAAACAAAGCCTACATTTCATGCAGCCTAGGGTTTCCCTTAAATATACATTTCATAAAACCCCTGGCTTTACGAATGATGACTTTTTTCTCACGAGAAAAAATTACTGGTACTTCCATTTACTTCTAATTCTGGCTGGCTATTCAGCATTTCTACTAATTGTAGCAACCTATATAAACAGTGTTATCTGAACACCCAATCCCTTTGTTCCAATAAAGCGTGTGCATATCAGACCAGTTACAATTCATCTGCAATTAAACCACTGTTCTCAAATGAACAGTAACTGATGACATAAAATCTGAATGTTGTAACCATGCAAATACTCAATAACTTAAGTGATATTTTAAAAATCAAATATAGTATGCAGTTATCGGAATTGCATTTTGAGCAAATTTTCACCCTTTCTCTCTTCCTCTCCCCAGAAAATAAATGTTGTATTCCTGGATTGAATTCTTAATGACTTCTTTAAAAACAAACTTTAAACCAAAAAAAAAAAAGAAAGAAAATCTCTTTCTCTATTTTTGCAGTGCCTGCAGAGGCTTTATCTTTCTATCAAAGATAATATGAAACTTTGGTGTTTTGTGTTGCAGGTCATTAGCTGGCTTGCTTTTTATCTGCTTGATTTTATTTAGTTTTCTTTCTCAAACATCTTTTTTTTCCCTCCAAATAATCAATGCCCTTGATTGCTCTCAAATGCATCTGTTTGTATCACCACAAAGCTAGTGTAACCCCGTGGAGTACACTCCCAAACCATGCAAGAGCCAGTGAAGAGCAGATCTTTTTGTTTAAGTCAGCTCTCAGGATAGACAGGGAAATCACATCCCCAGCTGGCTCTTGACTTTTTCATTACCAAATGCAGAGGCTAGAAAAGAGAACTGGACAAAAATGGGCTTGGGTATATGATCAGTTGCTTTGCATGTACTAAAGCAGCCCAGAGCTGATGCACAATAAACAAACATGCATTATGGGTTGTTTTCAGTCACTTTATAGACACATGCATTCATAAATTTTGATACGATTGTAAGAAGCCGACTTTGATGGGACCAAACTCACAGACGAGCTTTCGATCGCTGGAGCAACCACAGCCCAACTTTATGTTGACAATTTATCAGCTCTTCTCCGTCAAGGAAAATTGTTTTTTAGTGCTTGCCTATTAGCAATCACATGCATAATATGAAATTGAGTTTTGGGGAGGACGGCCCGCCATCTGTCTTTCTGCTATTTTTTTTTTCAGCATTTCACGCTCAAGTTCAACTCTCTGTGTATCAGAATGCTGTAAAACAGGATTCACCCATAATATGGGCACTTAGCAAGAAAAATGGGCCAGATACCAATGTTATCTTATAACTTGCAGACTTTTAAAAAGGAAAATCATTGATACCCCAATCTGTGCATTATCTTTTGAGTGCACTTCAAATTCTGTCTGCCTCTCAAAGCCAACTTCGGTATGGCTGGTTCTTCTTAGAGAACAGTTTATTAGTGTGCTTTGAAAAGTGTTAAAACACTTTTATAAAAATAAAAATGCAAAGAGAAAGTGGCATGCAATGTGAGGTTAAGAAAATGGAGCTATAAAGGATCGGTGTGAAGAATGAAAAAGATGTATTTAGTTTCCTTTCCAAGTTCCAATATGCTAAGATTTTTATCAATAATATTGTTTTTCTGCAACAATACCTGCCTCAGGGAAAATCTGCTCTGTAGCTGTCAGGATTATACTTCTCAAAATATGCTTAAGATGATTCTGTTAAATTGATAAAAAATAGTACACTCCGCAATGTAGAAAGATTGCTCAAAAGAACATTCCCAAGCCTTTCATGTGTAACTGCATTTGTGCAGTAGGGCATTTATTATGCTATAAATTCCATCACTGATTTTGGCCAGTTCAGATTGATTCTGCAGTAACTGTAAGTAATGAAGCTTCCAGAGCTGAATGGGGGAGGGAAGGAGGAGGAAGAAAGGTAGCCAATCCACTTGTGGCTGTGGAAATACAAATCGTAGGGTTCATTTAGCCTCAGCTTTTATCAGATCATGCAGCCAATACCCTACAAAGCAGGAAAATATATATCCAGAAAAACCTACAGGTTCCCTGACCTGACTCCACGAGTTACGACAGGCAGACACAGGAGAACAGTTCTTAGGGAAAGGGAGCAATTGTATTTTTGCCTGAACCTTTACTTCCCAAGCTTGTTCCTGTCCATCTTTTTCACTTTTTTCCATCTGAAGCATGAGCAGACATCCATCCTACAAGAGTGACAAACTATGAAGCTCTTTTCTTTGGAAAAAGTTATCCATCCCTGAAGGTTGGCCTCCCTCAGCTCCCAGGACCTAGAACTGGGTGGACCCTTAACCCAGAAGAGGCTCCTGGGATTTGGGGTGTGACTATAGTCAGTTCAGACTTTTGTAAAGAAGAAAATCGGTTACCCTGGAGTTGATAACTGAGACTAGTAAAAAACTAAGGTAACCAATGAAATGAGCAGCAGGAGAAACCACTCAGGGGTACCCCATGACACCCACCCTAAGGTGGTGGTAGCTAGAGAGAGAAGGGGTAAGTCACTGAAGCCAAGGCAGCAGTGATATGTTTTGTAGTAAAGAAACACTGTCTAGTATTACTGGGGGGGCGGGGCAGGGAGGTTTCTGATGATGCTTTCAAACTGAGCATCAGGGAAATAGGCAGGGCGTGGGAGATGCAACAGAGTATGATTTGGAATCATGGGTATCAGCAGAGCTAGAGCAAAGCAGAGAGACTGAGAAGGAAGGAGGAGAGGAATATGCAAAAGGGTGACACGGAAGATACATTACATCTACTAGGCAGGCCAAGGACGTCCTCCGTTCATTCTTACCCAGTTCCCTTCTCCTCTCTGACCTCATTTTAATCGAATGCTGGGGAGCGAGGGGATGGGAGGGGAGGAGAGGGACTGTGGGGCTGCGGTCAGGCCCAGAATGTCTGATCCATGGTGATAGCATGGGCATAGGGGGACCATAGCTTCAACAGAATGTGGGAAGATAATATTTAATTCTAGTCCTGGAGTTTGTGTCCCCGTCCCCATCCCCATCCCGATGAATTTTCAAAGCTACAGAGGCATGAATAGATAATAATCCATCTCAGAGAATGGCAAAGCATCCTCACTGTTCATTTGTCCCCAAGAACGTATACCCCAAATTCTTCTGAGATTCTTTCCCTATGGTCTTTTCCCTTTCCCTCTTAAGAATCATAGAACCATACAGCTGTAAAGTTCATAGGTATGATATTTGAATATTGCGAGGTAGAGCTGCCAGACTGGACCATATGGGGCCTCCTGAAGTATGCACATTTCTCACTGGGCTATTTTTTGGGGGGCAATGATTAATTGCCACAAGACATAGTATGTCACAAACCACAGATATAGCAGGGCAAGACCTTAGATATGGGCACCCAGAGTCAGCCAAATGGGGAAGCCCAGAGCTATTGTGGGGGTAGGTACTGCACAACACAAGCAGGGTACCAGGCCCAGAGTGGACATTTCCAGCTCCAGAGGAAAGCTGAGAAAAGCTTCTGCCTTTCTTTATGTGTCACTTGGTACTATTAGCATTATTGGAACTCACCATTAGTCAACCCCTCCTGGCATCTTTCTGGCCTACCTATCTGAGCACAAAGGCAAAAGAGAAGGTTTCACAATGAAACCCTCATAGGGAGGGACCTGCCTCCAAACTGTGCCTGATGATTCTACAGTATGCCACAACACCTGTGTGACTTCTAATTTGGGTTCAATCTGTAACTTCCTGTGATCATGTTGGAATTGAATACACCATTTAGAAAATCATAATTATTAAGAGGACTGAAACACTAGTGAACTTCCAGACCTATTTGGAGTGTCCTTTACGGGTCAGAGAGGACATATAAAAATTGGACTGTAGACAGAGAGAAGCATGGTTCTGTCATTCCAAAATAACTAGACAATTCATTGGGCATATTTATAACCAATTAAGACTGCCACAGGGTCAATGTGGTGAGTCGTATAAAAATTAACCATTAATTGAAGACTACAATATTTGTACAGAAGTTGATCCACACGTATCATTGGAATCTGAATTCTCTACAGCTACCAACTATGTTGTATTAGCTGTTGTAGCCCAATAGAGCTACCAAACAGAAATTGGTAAAAATTATCTGTCAACTATTCAAAGCTGAAAGTAATCATCGATACAGATATTTATAAGTAGTTTTGTATATATAATGACTATTATGAAAAAAATAATCATGTTAATGACATTTTTGGTGACTTGGTAGAATGTACAGAGCCCTGGCCTTAGAATCAACAGATGTAGGTTTAGTCCTAATTTCGCCATTTGACATGTATTTGACTTTAGGGAACCCATTTAGCCTCCCTAGGTCTGTTGAAAGGGAGTAGTAGTGCCTTTTCTGAAATATCATAGCTATTATGAGGTTAATGTAAGATAGTATGAAAATGTTCCATAAGCTCCAAGTCTCTGCTAATATCCAGTATTATCCTTATTGGATTATAACTGTAAAATCTGGACTTTAGCATGTCAGAAGATAGTGGCTTAGTTTATGTTTATCACTAGGCATTGATCTTTTCCCCATTTTATTTCTGTTCTTGGTGCATATGTTTTTGTGAAGAGATTTTTTTTTTGTATTTTTAGAAATGAGAATTTTTTTATTTTTTTTAATGTTTATTTTTTGAGAGAGGGAGACAGAGAGACAAAGTGTGAGAAGGAGAGGGGAAGAGAGAGGGGGAGTCACAGAATCTGAAGCAGGCTCCAGGCTCTGAGCTGTCAGCACAGAGCTGACGCAGGGCTCGAACCCACAGATCGTGAGATCATGACCTGAGCCGAAGTCGGACGCTTAACCAACTGAGCCACTCAGGTACCCCAAAGAGAACCGCTTTTAACAAACTTTCAGATTACCCATTTTTTTTTCTGAAGAGGACAAGGGCAGAAACTATGTTCATAAAATAGGAGGAGGAAGGTCTCTAGAAGTTACCACCATGGCTCCATCCCTATGGAAATCTGTGGGTTGCTCAGACAAAAGGATTATGGAGTGGCATGAATCCATGGTTGATGGGATGAGGCTCTTAGGACTCCTTGCCATCTGTGCTCACTTTGGTCAATGTTAAGTCTAATGTTTGTATTAGCCAGCTGTGAATTTGGCACTGTACTGTTGATTGACTGAAACCCTATATACCCGTTTGCATTGAAATAAAGTAACCTGGGGGCGCCTGGGTGGCTCAGTCGGTTAAGCATCCGACTTCAGCTCAGGTCATGATCTCGCGCTCCGTGAGTTCGAGCCCCGCGTCGGGCTCTGGGCTGACAGCTCAGAGCCTGGAGCCGGTTTCAGATTCTGTATCTCCCTCTCTCTCTGACCCTCCCCCATTCATGCTCTGTCTCTCCCTGTCTCAAAAATGAATAAACATTAAAAAAAGGTTTTTTTTAAAGAAATAAAGTAACCTGTTTTCCAGAGTCAGTAATTAGTAACATAAAGGTTTGAAGTTCCTTAAGCTAGAAATGTTAAGTGTGTTTTCTTCATGGCCATAATGAGCCAAACCCAAGGGATATTTTCTGTAGTTGCAACAAGGTGGTCTTATCATTATATGTTTTCTAAAGGCAATTTCATATTGAAAGGTCTTTGAAGCAGAAGGGAGACATGGTTTTAGGCTGCTCAGGTGGATCAAAATTAGAATTGAGAGCAGCAGGAGATAGAAGGTGGTCTGTGAAAAAGAACACTAACCTTGGAGGAACATCACAACTACATTTTACTGTATAATCCTAAACAAACACTTCCTCTCCCTTAACCTCCAATTCCTTATTTATAAAGTGGATAGGCTAATACGTGCTCAACCTACCTTAGAGACCTTTATAAGGATCAAAAGAAAGAAAGTTCGGGACTTTGTAAGCTCTCATGTAGTAGGATGAATAGAGAGCGTTCAAGCAGTCAGTCATCGGTTGAGTACCTCCCATAGTCTGTGTCCTGTGGAGTATACTGAGGAAGAAAAAGACATTCTGTGCCTCTAAGGAGAAAGACAGGCAGAGACAAGACAGAATGATCCCATGTAGTACATGCTTAGTGCTGCCTGGGTGTAGAAACAATAGTAGGAATTTAGAGGGAAGAAGACAGCTTTGGGCCAGAAAGGCCAAAGAAAAGGAAAAGGGATTTGGCATAGATCCTCAAGAATGGATGTTATTTGCACTGATGGAGGTGGACAGGGAAGGAATTCGTGGCCTAAGATGGGGTGTGAGCAAAGGTATCGAGAAGGTAAACACAAGACAGATTCAGGAGATGGTGTGGAAAGCCTTTGGGGTGTAAGGAGGGAAGTTGTGAAAGGTCAGGTTGTAGAAGTTGGGACTCACTTGTCACAAGAACTTTCATGAAAGCTAAGGGATCTGAATTTTATTCCAGAATCAATCTAGGTTCTTCAAGAGTAAGGATAATAATACTTCATACCTACATGGTGCTGTATGTTTTCAAGGTATTTTTAAAAGCACTGCCCCATTTGTTTCCTTCAGCAATTCTGGAAGATAGGGATGGCAAGGCTGATCATGCCCATTTGACACATGGGAAATGGAGACTCAGGGAGGTCATGTGGTTGCTCCAAATTCCACAGCAAGTACATGAGGGGGTCAGTATAAAGACACCGTGAAGAAGATGAATCTGGCAGCAAAATGCAGGGTGAAACCGCGTGGGTAAAAATAGAAGACAACAGTTAGAACGTTGCCCACCAAGTCGTCCAGATGTAAGATGTCAATAGCCTATAATAGTGAAATAGCACTCAGAATGAATGTAACATCAGTAGTAAGAGCTATGGTAAAGAAAGAATGCCCAAGCCTGATGATTGGCTACAAGAGTAAGAGGCAGAGGATCAAAGACGAGCCCGGGAGAAGTGATGCACTCAGTAATCTCAACTTTAACCTCTGATGAAATGGAAGGGTTACCAAACAATAAAGGGATGTCCAAGGTTCAAGCCTGAGTAACTAGCTGAACACTAACCAGCCTTATGCCCACATTGGTTCTTTATCCTCACCCAGGCTGGCTGCCCGCCATTGTTCCTTTTATCCACCTTCCTATGTAGCCCCGGTCACACTCTCATTAGTACAGAGAGGTGGACTGTGAGCTCCTTAGTAATTGTGAGAGCCCCAGTGACCTTCACAGAGAAGTGCCTGGTAACAACAGTGAAACATTCATCTGTTTAATGAATACATGAGCGAGTGAGTGAGTGAGTGAATGAATGAATGAATGAATGCCATCACAGTTTTCTTCCAAAGCCTCAGGTCTAGTCATCAAATCTTTTCTTGAAAAGTCTTCAGTTGTTCCCACGTGTCTACAAAATCAAGTCATAATTCCTTTGTGTGGCATTCATAGCCTCCCCCCATCTAGCCAGCCTCTCCTACCCCAGCATTTCCCCACCTACTCTGGGGTCTGTCTGCACTTCTCTCCATTCCCAAACACAAACAGCAGTTTTGTACTTCTGTGCTTCTCTTGATAATAGTTCTTCTACCTAAACGCCCATCGAATCCTACTCATCCACAGAAATTCTGCTCGAATGCTGCCTCCTCCCTGAGCACCTTTATACCATGCCTCATCAGGACAGCCCTCCTCTCACCTCCCCTGCACCTGGCATTTACAGACCTCCTTTAGAGCTTGGCTCACACATTCGTCTCCCTGAGAAGTGTCCCCCACAGTGCCTGGCGAAAGCGTGGCACCTGGTAAGGAATCACATGAAGGAATAGAAAAATAGCAAAAAGAGGTGCTCTGGGAAGAAGACCAACTTCATTTTCTTGTCCCTCATAAAATTTGCCACTTTGCTACAATCTCGGTGAAAAATAAAATTCATTTCAACAGTATGCATTTATGCAAAGAAAATGCCTTCCTTTGGCTGTGAAGATGCAGTGGATTTAATTTCCAGATTTTTCTTATTCCTTACTCAGCAGAAAAGCCCACTCCAACAAAAGGAAGAAAGTGACATATTTTGGATTGACAGATGTCAAGGGACACTACCGTCTAATTTCCTTATTGATTAATTTGAAGGTAATTTCCTGGTAACCCAGGCTTCCAAAAATGTATTTTAAGTGGCATGTTGGTAAAAGAAAATTAATTTCTCTGCGTTAAACTTGCCAGCTTTTGAATTAATTGCATGAGCATAACAATCAATTAATAAATGTTAAGCAAACAAGGGAAAATCGGTCAATTAAAAATGACAAAATTGATTCCAAGGGTAGATAAACCAGAAGACTGTCATAATGCTCACTTCTAAGTTTGGATATCCTGCCTCTGTACTATCTACCTCCCACTTTCCAACAGCATTCAAAGTGCTGAAGCTTTATTATAATTTCTTATAAATAAATTACCACCTAAGCCTTCTTCGCTGCTTTAGAGGGATTAAGGAAATCAAACATAAACAGCAGTCCTCCACTAGCTACTGGGAGAAGGTCATTGCTTTGGGAAACTGTGCCACCCAGGGTACTCTGCAGAAGTATTTTTGAAAGGGAAGCCTCTTGCAAAGTGGGCCAGCGATCTCTAAATGTTTGCCAATACTCCATCAGGAAGAACTGCTGTATTCTGCCTTTCTTTCTCCTGGCCATAAACTCAGATGTCTTCCAGAGACCGGGTGAAGCGAGGAGGGGCAGGGCCCAGGGAAAGTGCTTGCCTCCTTAGAACATTCAAATTGAACCTTCTTCAACACAGCACTACCTGTACTCATAATTGGGGCTGAACGTGGCCTGGATGCATGGATGTGTTCTCCTGGCCTGGATTTTGGAATTTGCTCCCCACACTTGGAAAGGTAGATGTTTGGGAGATGATGTGTAACGAAAGTATACGAAGAACAGAATTTGTTGTGTGAAATTATCTGCAGGCTACATAGGCTTTATGACTGGGCTGTGTTATATTGCTGCTCACCTGGCCTCCCGTGCTTGTCTTTAGTCCTACTCAGTATGTGTTTTATCAGAAAATACCCCCATTGTCCTCTCAGACATGGACTGAAAAAAGTCAGGCATTGGAGCATGCACCCCACTAATTTCTCCATTTTGCCAAAGGCACTTTTCGTAACAGCTATGTATAAAATTGCTACAACTATGAATATTTTAGCAAATAGAAGATCTCTGAATAAAGCGTGAAGAAAAGACACTAAAGAAATGTATCTAGGGATGCCTGAGTGGCTCAGTTGGTTTCAGCTCAGGTCATGATCTCATGCCCGCCCTCCAGCCCCAGGCTGTCAGCGCAGAGCCTCCTTGGGATTCTCTCTCTCTGCCCCCCCCCCTCACATGCTGTCTCTCGCTCGCTCTCTCAAATAATTAAACTTCAAAAAAGAAGTGTATTTAAACTTCTACAGCCTACCAAATCTTCACTTGAATGTCACCAATCTGTCTTAATAGAAGCAAAACCAAAACCAAAATCCATCCCTCAAAACATTTTGGTGTCCACCAGCCCTCTCCATCTTACTAAGTGGCACCATCCGCCATCCTGAGACTATGGCCAAAAGCTTAGGTGTGTCCTTGGAGACCACTCCTTACCTCAGACCCCACATTGAATCCATTACCAAATTCTGTCATTTCTGCCTTCAGAGGGTATCCACAACCCATCCACTCCCTGCCATTCCCTTCTGAGCTACCGTCACCTCCCCGACCTGGACCACTGCAGAGGCCTCCTCCTTGGCCTTCCTGCTTTCACTCAGGGCCCCAGAGCAGCCATTTGCAGCAGCCAGAAACATCGATCCAACCTCAGCACTCCCGCTGTGTCCATCCTTTTCATCACTGTATCCCAGAGCCTAGAACAGTGCCTGGCAATAGAGTCATCCCAGTGATACTTGCTGAATGAATGAAGTCATGTAGTTCGGACAGTCTCCACAGAATGCTGCAGGGGAATTTGTCTGTTTGAGAAGTGCACAATCTGACCAGGGAAAAGCCAGCAAAGAGGAAGACACCTGTGCCAGAATCCAGGCAATCCACACACCTGCCATTCCATCGCTCACCCTGTTCCTCCCTTCAGGAGTGTTCTGGTAAAGGAGATGCTGTGGGTGAGTGGGTAAGTTGGCCCATACTGGCTAAAGCCTCTCCTGTGCGGTTTATGTCTGCCTAGACCAAAGTAAAAATAAAAAAAGTCAAGTGCTGATTCTAGTTGTTTCAAACAGTCGCATACTTACTTGGCAGTCATGAGAGCACAAGTCCCTCCAATAATCAAAAGAATCATTACTTGTTTTGCTAAAATCCCAAGGAAATAGCACAAGATGTGATATTTCAGCACTAATGAGGTTGTGCCTGAAGAAGTGTGATTTTAATTGTGATAGATTTAGAGAATCCATTGCAACACGGCAGGAGAACAGCACGCTCTTCCCAGTTCCAGGGAAAGGGCATTAATATCCCATGTTTTTGTTTTATTTAGTCTTAGCTGGCTGTGTGGAGAATCACCTAAGGTGATGGCAGAGCTACTAGGGACTACATCAAATAGAACCCTATAAAGAAACTTTATTTTCTCCTCCCACACGATGAACAGAGACTGCACAACAGAGGAATGTTTGTCTTGAGTTGCCTTACAAGCTGCCAGATTGATTTGCTTTGCCACTGACGGTTCTGATCCTGACACAACCTTTCTACCACCTTCTATCCTTCAAAGGTTGAAAGTCACCACTTTAGTACAATGGCTCCCTGCGCCTTTGCACCGGCAGATGGAGGAAAGGAGTTTCTGCAGAATTTTCCTTCATTCCAAAGACTGATCTGGGTTGGGTGTGAAAGCTCCTGGCGGAAGTCTGCATATGAGCAGTGTTGCTGATTACTTCATTAGAACCCTGTGCGCTTCGAGAGCCATATGCTTTCAAGTTTCTTTAAATGGTATTAGGGAAAAATATCCTCAAGGCATTATTTTTAAAGGGGACTTCAAACGTTCCCTGAGAAAAAAAAAGTATAGCACGTTTGAACTCCAGGGGGTTGCAGGAGAAATCTTACTTAGCAAGACTGAAAATGGAGCCCTCTCTTCAGTTTCAGGGGGAAGTAAGCATTGGTCACAATCAGAGATAAATGTGAAATGTGGATGGAGAAAGATGCAGAAAATCTCCAAATTCTCGAATCCTTACCATAAAATAGCAGAGGAGAAGAGGACTCGAAGAAGGAAATTTTCTTAAAAAATAGTTTTCGCCCTTCTATTCAATAGAATAAAGAGAATTAGAGACTCTCCCCGTGTCTTGCAGAGTGCAAAAGGCTGCGTGTTCTTCCCATTTCCTTCCACATAGGAAACACTTCTAAATAATCCCCCCTTCCTGTGTTACATGTATTCAAACATATTTTAAGACCTGGGAAGCAAGGCTACAGGTAGGGGTAAAGCTATTCATTTCGAGCTTCCCTGCAAAGGGTCTGCTCCAGAGGTCAAATCAAAGAGAGGCTTCACGTTTAAACCCTCCTTTTCTAAATAGATCCCAACCTGATCTCATTTAATGCATTGGTATCTGGTTTCTTAGGCATTATAGTTGCAGTATTACATATCAAAAGGACTCTTGAGAAATTCCCTCGAATTGATAATTCTAATTTCTTATGTATAACTACTCTATATTCACTCAGAGGACAGCTGCATTGTATGCTAAACCATGAATCGTAGAAATTGGTCCCTTTGTACGGAGGTTTGTATTAAATCGAGATGCTCTCTTTTTTTTTCCCCCTGTTTGTTCCCACACTTGAGTTCCTGGTGTCAGTTTGTATTTGGCTTCTTGAGCATATTAAAGTTTTTCTAGTGCTTATGATGTTCTTGCCAAGAGCATACTTGCAGCAATCTGCACTAGAACAGTCTTTGTGCCAATTACTTCAAAAAGTATTCTTTAAAATAAAAAGAGGGAGGGGGATTTTTTTTTTTTAGGGAACTTTCAGGTTATAGTGTGATGGTTTCAATTTTAATTTTTTAGTCCGTCTTCCTGAAATGATGGCTTAGAGGCTCTGAAATGTGCATCTCTGGGTTGTTGGGTTTTTTTTTCCCCCCTCTCTCTCTTTTTTAAAAGCCTTTCTACAAAATGGAAGTCCTGATAAGGATATAGGAATAGCAGGGGAGTCGGTAGTGTGGAGGGAACTGCTGTCGTTGCTGACACCACACCCTCATCGACTTAAACAGCTTTGGAAAAGAAACTGCTAGAAGCTTGTTAAAGAGTTTCCAAATGTGTGTCTGTAAATGACTCTCTCTAATCATGGCTGAATAAACCAAACGCAGCAAATGAGCTGGTGACAGGCACAAAAGTCACATGAGTGTTTCGAATCGCATATGCTGAGTGGATAATAACCCATGTCAGGGCCATGGGGTCTTTTGAAGGTTAAAATCCTAAATTTGATAGAGTCATTTATACAGAGAGAGATAAACACAGTTGAGGAAACAAAAGAGGAAAATGGAAGGGAATACATCCACCGAAATGCACTGTTAAATAGGAGGAGAGGCGTTGGGCAGGAGATTAGGGGAACGTGCTGTTCCTCCTGTGTCTGCCACTAACTGGCTTTGTGTCTTTGGCCAAGACGGTCACCTCACTGGCCTCAGTCTCCACACCTGTGACATGGGAGGGCTGCACAAGGCAGCAGCCTGCAAGGTCCCCCACGTCCAGCGTGCGGTCTCTCTGGGATGCTGAGCACAAAGAGGTTTTGGCACAAGCACAGATTCATTCACTGCATAAAGAGAGACATTTTGAGAGGCATGTCATTACTAGAAATTACTCTCATGAAGGATGAAATTTAGGATTCATTAAGCAGCCTTAGAAAATAGTAGCCGTAGAGTTTAGAGGACAGGTAAAGAAAATGATCTTTGCTAACCAATGTTCAACACATAACATCCAGGCCTCCCAAAGAATAGAAACCAAGATAATAGAGACAGAGAGTTATAATGTAGGGCTGTGAGGATGGGGCCAGGCTCCATGTTTAAAGATACTGGATTTAAGAGACCCAATGCTAAGAACGGCTCTCAGAGGCCACGTAGTTAGGCCCAGTCAGTTTCAGTGAGGAAATCGACCTAGAGAAAGGAGGTCCTTGCACACAGACACAGAACTGCGTGTTGCCTGAATGTACCAGGAAAACTGAGGAATCGTGGCCTCACTGTGTGTGGTTTCTTGCACATATGTGGGTCGAAAGTGTCTAACTTCAGAGAATGGGCTTTGTCCTTGCATTGCTTTAAGAGTCCCACATACCTACTGTGGCATCCTGGGAAGTGGTCATTTTAGGTTTGATCTTTAAGGAGTTTTATGTCTGAGTTTGGGGAATATTGGGGTTTTAGTTCTTCTCAAAAATATTCACGACCCATGTGTTTGCTTTAAAATTATTTATCAGAAATGTAATTATTAACGCTTGTGCACTGCCCCCGTAAGGAAATGGCTGCCGCAAAAATATATCAGCTCTCGAGGCGGCCACCTTGGCCTTCCACGAAGGCCAATCTACCTATCTACATGGATAATTATAATTCTGCATCCTTGGAAACTGAGGTAGAGAGGGGTAGCTATTTTTTCTACAGATTTTCCTTTGTATCCAAAATAGAATCACTTCTCCTCCGGTAGACATTCAGATTGGGTGGAGGGGATAGAATAAGCCTGGCTTAATGTTTTCTCAGGACGGCAGAGAGCTCTCTGGAACTGCTGTCTTCATGCAGAGAAGCACTCGGTCTATGGTACACAGCTGTCTTTGGACATTTGTTGTAATTTAGAGTGTCTATGTATAAATTCTGCCAGCAGACTCCAGAGAAACAAAGGCTAAGGAGACTAACTTAGAACAAGACTAGTTGTTCGACTCAAGAAATTTAAGTAAAGTGCACATTCAACAAAAGTGTTGAGCAAAAATTATAAAGAGAAAACATCTGATTTATATCTTTCCCTGTAAGAGCTCATGGGTTCTAAATAAAATGTATAATATGGTATAGTATTAGGGATGGATGGGGGTAGATAGGAGTAAGGGAGCCAGTTTCTATTCGTTATTGGATATGGTACTAGTTCTGGGTCTTTTTTTTTTTTTTTTTTTTTTACGTTGTTGGAAAATAAAATTTCAGTCTGTTACACTGAGAACTGCCTCTCCACCTTGAAGATAGTGGCACTAAGCCACAAGGGTCCTCTCAGGTCCATGAGGGGTGATACCCCTTCTCCACATCAAGTGATAAAGGAATAAAAAAAAAAAGTTGCCCTCTACAGAGGTACAATGGTCCTTTGTCCTTCTGTAGGAGACTTTAATAAAGTAACTGAATCAAACAAAATTTGATCAGATGTGTATGGTTCAGCCTTCTTGCTTGGCCTCTTAACAATTTATCGAGGTGTTTCTACCCATGGTCCTGTTTTATTAAATGATATTTGAAGTGTTCCACTCTCTGAGAAAATGTGGTTTATGTCTTTGGCATACATTTACATAATCTTGTTAAGGAAATCTCTCCAGCTTAAACTATCCCAATAAAAAATCTTATCTCTGGTAGAAGAAAGACTATTTTCTCCAAAGGGAGCAAGAAACAAATATGGAGTCCAGACACATTTTGAGAAACTAAGGCTGTAATTGTAGTTATAT
This sequence comes from Prionailurus viverrinus, assembly GCF_022837055.1. Classification (NCBI taxonomy): domain Eukaryota; kingdom Metazoa; phylum Chordata; class Mammalia; order Carnivora; family Felidae; genus Prionailurus; species Prionailurus viverrinus. Next base: position 78,858,803 of record NC_062566.1, read on the forward strand.
TTTTATGTTATGTGTTTGAAGTTTGTTAAAGGAGATGGATGAGAAGTAATTGTTATGTTTGGAGGATACAGACATGTAAGAAAAGAATGTTGGAGCTAATGGTTTTTAAATATGGGTTTTAAAAATAATTTTTTATTTGTTCCCTTAGAAAATATTTCTACAGTAAAAAAAAAAAAAAAAAAAAACAGAGGGTGATAAATTACCAGCAATCCCTCAGCTCCCCACCAGAGCCATCAAATTAAGGGTTAACCTCCCAGGATTGCCCTGAATTAATCAGGAGCTAAGCCAGGGGCAGGCTGGGCTAGGGGAAGGGGGAGGGGATTGACAGAGCTCGACCTCCCCCAAGAGGCTCACAGCTCAACAGTGAAGCCCACTGTGGCGTGGCCACTGAGAGAACGCAGACCTTTATACAAATAAAGAAGCCTTGACAGGGCTCCCCAGGCTGCTCCTTCAGGCAGCCCTGGGCACAGAAAACACATCCTGATCCCACATCAGCCCAGGGTTCCTGCCTAGCATGCACCGATCCTCCATTTTCAAAGAACCCAGACAAGGAGTTGTGTTCTATAGATTAGGGGTTTCTCTTGTTTCCAGTCCAGATTTAACCATAAATATATGTTTGTCTTCACTTATTTAAGAGGCAGTCTGTGATCAGCCTCTAGGTCATCTTCATTAAGATCTCTGGATTGATTTTGCTCTTTAGATAAAGAGGATGCTGCAGGTAGATGGCCCTTGTGGGGATGGCTTGCAGTGCTTGGTGAATGCAGATTCCCAGGTTCCTCCCTCGATTTAAAGAATCCAAAGGGTTTTATTTGGGGGGGGGGGGGCGGGTAGGGGGCAGGACTGGGAATCCATCTGATTAATAAGCTCTCCAGGTCATTCTTGTGTATGTAAAAACCACTAACCCTAGAGGGTTTTGTTTTGTTTTTAACATAAATTCCTGATATCAGCATTGGGTGTTTGTATGAGTTGACTTTATCTATAACAGGAGGCATGCATGCTTGTGCAGGTGTCTTTTCCTTCAGGGTTTTAGTATCTCCGGGAGAGTAGAGAAATTAGCCCCCACTTCCTCCCTTCCTCTGCTTTTTATGGTCAGAAATGCCCTTACCTTTCAGGTCTGTCTGCTTCCTGAACCCACCTTCACGGAGTCTTTTTAGTACTCAGAGTAAGCATCTGACCGGCTGTGCTCCAATTACATCCGTCCTGCCCCTCACCTCGTTTCTATTCAAACCAAACTGAGTCCCTGAGATTAAGTCACTTGCTCATGAGCTCAATGAGTCCCTTGCTCATTGTAGCCCTTTTATCCAAGGAATGGCTTCTGCCAAGATTCCTCTTTCTTAACTTTGGCCAGTATGCTTCCCAGATACCCAGGCTCACCTCCGCTCTTCTCTACTGCCAGAGCTTCCCTTAAGTTGAGCCCATCTGAGACCCTCCCTAGTTGTCGCTGGTCCTCTAGCCTTAAATGCTGAATCCTGTATTGAAGATCCCTGATCTTAGAGAAGTTCTCAGGGACAGATTCCCAGGAAGCTTCCCGCCACCGTGTGGTTCCTGAGCTGATGGCCATCTTTGGACCTGCTTGATGAGGACCGTTGCAGGACCACCTCTCCTGCTGCATCCCCCTCGGGGCCCTGGAGGTCTCCATTTTCACCCATTCCCTGAACACCTCATTTTCCTCTGAATCTCACCTCCCCCAAATCTCACCTCTGCCTTGAGAAGTCACCTTTTCCCTCTTCTGTCTTTTCTTATCCCCAGTTGCTCAGGTCCCACTGTGAATTAGGACAACACAGAACTAGTCTCTAGAAATATAAATGAGATCCAAGAAAGGGAAGAGAAAGGCATTCTAGTGTTCTCCTGTGCTCACAGGGTCCAATGGCACCTCCTTCAGTTATGAGCCCTCTTGTCTGTAGGGCTTGCCTCTACAGACAAGTACTTGGCCTCTGCTAAACTTTTTTGTTTTGGTTTGGTTTGGTGTTCTCAGGACTTGTGCAAAGACCTAGGTGGTAGGAGTCAGACAGGGACAGAGAGACCTGTTCAGGCTTATTCTCCAACCTATGAATATGGTCTAAATCTGGGAAACCCATTCCCTAAAAATTTGCCTCAAGTAATTTACATGGGGTTGATATCGTCATGCTGGTTTAGATTAAGTTGTTATGCTGTGGGCTACATGTTTAGGCTCAGAAGACCTGGCTAAGCCCTTATCTTTCAGCAGGTTGGGGGCCACCTCAAAGCCCCCATCTCTTAAAAATAATTAGCTGACTTTCCCACCTGAGCTACTGATTTGATGATCTGTATGCTGAACCAGGCTTCTACAAGGGAATAAAAGAGAAAAGACCAGAGTGCCAGAAGGAAGCTTAATTTTTAAGGTAAATTTGGATTCCCTTAAAGGACAAGTGAAAAATCTCTGAAGATACTCTAAACCCAGGGAATCCATAGTTTTCTCACGCCTGCAGCTTTTTTTGTTCCTATTTGCCTAGCCCTATTCTGTACTTTACATTATATGTGGAAAATAATGCACATAATACTTAGCATTTCCTTTTGATAAAGAAAACGTTTCATATTACTAGTACTGAAATTTATTCCTAAAAGAATGGAGAATAGCTTCCAGATGTATTTTTCTGTCACGGACTTTCTTTCCTAAAGTATTGACAGAGGGGAGGTTTTATCAAGGTCTTTGTGATGGGCTTGTTTATAATGAGAACATATTAGTGGAGCACATCTAAGTGTTTATCACTAACAGATGACTGAAAGGAGCATATGGCAGGAAGAGAAATATATATTTGTCCAAGAAACGTGGCTTGTTAACACTCCCACACTCGTCCTAAACTCTGTGGACATGTACATACAGCATTGTGCACATCCGCTGGGTATATCAGAAGAAAAATAAAAGTCAAGCAATGATTCCTTCAATATGGGACTGTCAGATAATGCTAATTTGGACATTTTTATCAAAGATGGGAGGATTTCAACTCAAAAGGGCTGCACATTCTGCTTCACTGTGGCTGGCATCTGGGCAACGCTGTGTAAGAGGTTTAGGAAAATACAGGCTTTAGCATTTTTGTACAGCTCTTTATGATAAAACAAGAACAATGAAAGAAAGCATGAGGATTGAGCTCTTCTATAAAATTGAGCTCGGGGGCAAAGAATCCCTTCGTTCAGAAATCTCTTCTGAAGAGTGTCTGTAGATTAGATTTAAGACCAGACGAAGATGAACCTTTAGAACACAGAGGCAATTTTTACCTGGCATTGGCCAAAACCAAAGCATTGTTTCAATTCAGATATGACCCATAGAACCCTATTGATTAATTCTTGAAGGAAACTCTGCATTTATTAACTTGCAGCCGTACTCTGAAGCTTCTGTCTTCACCATGGAGTTGTAGCAGAGTGGGGGAGTGGGGAAAGATAGTGATACAGCACAGTAAAGGCCACTCTATGGAGCATTAGGTCATAGAATTCTCTAGAACTTAGCAAGAACCCTAAGTATCATCACCTGATTCTTATCTTCCATTTTTTTATCTGAAGAATGCTACCCTGGACAATCTAGTTTACTTGCCAAAATTACCAGACCAGAACTACATCAAATGTTCTATTTTCCAGTTGGATGTTATTTCTATACCACGATATGCCTTCCATTTTACCATAGCTATGCTATTTTTATAGTTTCATCTTCTTGACATCGTATTAGTATTTATGCTTGTATATTTGTATTTAAAATCGTTTCCTATTTACCTACTTAACTTTACAAGGAAGCCATGCTTCTATCGGATGTTACCACTGGGATCTGTACACAATATGGGATCTGTACACAATCTTGGCATTTATGCCAGAATGGATTTGTCGATGGAGAAAAGGGATAATTAGAGTTTTCAGAAATTTTCACTTTTTTTTTAACGAAAGTAATCTTGAAGGAACAAGAGAACGTCAATTTAGAGAAAAACAGAAGTTTCAAATACTCAGAGTGGGGGCTGGAGGAATGCCTAAGCCATTCTCTCATCTCTCTGTATTTTCTTCATTGGTGATTCCATTGAACTTGGTTTCAAATATCACAGAGGAGTGGGGAGGGAGACCACCTTCCAAAAACGATTCCTTCAACTATCATCTCTTATGTTTCCAACCCCTTTTTCTAGCTCTCCCCAGGACACCTTGTCCAGGACCTCTCCAAGCTGCTCAAATACAAAATGTCCACAGAGAAATCTTTCTTGTCCCTCTGTCAGCAATTCTTCCACTCCCAATTACCATTTAGTCTATCTCATCATCATCCTATGAAACAGGAACAAAACAGGTGCTTCTCCCCAGGTCCCATTGTTGCTCATTTCCACTCCTTGTACCTGCCATTTTGGCCCATCTCGGTCTCTTCTCCTGCGCACACCAACTGAAACACTCCTGGAGCCCTGGGCTCCCTGATAGGTTCCCTTTAATATTATTTGTTCTAGCCCTTTTCTCCATCTGGAAACCTCTTTCACCATTCTATGATCATATCTTACACATCAACAATTTATTATAATGCCAGTTTCACATAACCTTCCTGATTCATTTTTCCAAAAGCATTTCCTACCTACCTACCCTGACCTCTCCAAGCTCCTATTCTATATCTTTCTTATGGTGCATACTTGTTACTTAACCAAAATTGTATTTGTGAGTATTTACACTGCGTATCAGGCACATATGTAGGCACTTTATATTCCTTTTCCCTTAATCCTTTCAGCAGCCCTATCAGACCTGGGAAGGCCCCCAGAGATCTATAGTCAACTGGTCTTGGGTGCAGTTTAGACATAAGGATTTTTAAGTACTCCCTGGGTACTCCAATTTTAGCATGGTTGAGAACCACTGGTTTAACTCCAAACCCATTAGCCAGATATTCTCCAAAAGCAGGTATCACCTTTGAAGCTTTAAAAAACAAGCAAATGCTAGACCCCAGCCCAGTCCAACCCAATTAGAATATCTAAGTGACAGAGCCTGGGAACCCATGTGTTAACAAAGCCTCATAGGGTATTTTGTCACATAACCAGGATGGAGAACCACTTTCTTTATCAGACACTGTATCATCTCCCAGTAGTACAATATTACAAGTAATTATACATGTCTCCTCCCACTGTGTAATTTGTAAACTCTTTGAGGACAAGTTTACCTCTGATTCACTGTGGTCTTCTCCCTGGTACCTAGTAAGGTCCCTTGCACAGAGTATGTTTGAGAAACTAAAGCACCAATATTATACCCCTTGATGAAGAAAACAAAGATGCCTTATTAAGAAAATAAAGACACCTTTATACAATACTTATTCTCTTTGTATAAGCTTTTTAATCTCTATTACACTGGCCTGGAAAATCAATTAAGTCATTTCAATTCTCTGGACATCATAGTCACATGGCCATACAGTGCCAGAGTAGGATTTGAACCCCAGCCCTTCTGACAATACTCTTTACACTACATGCCAGGTCTTCAAAGCATCTACAAAGTGAAAATTGAACTCTCTTTGTGTTTGGATATGTGCTGTCAGACATGTTTTTAAAATTTGAACATAGCTGTCACATGGGGAAAAAAAACTATCTGCATTATGAAGTCGATTTGGAAAAATGCATTAATTTAAACCCAAAAACCAAGTGTGGATCTAAATAGATACTCCTTTCTTCTCACCAATCTCAACCTCCCTTACCACCAGCGGTACCTACATATAGACAAACATATCCTCTGATTGTTCTTTGACATTTCCTGACTGTTTAATTACTACATTCATTATTTCATTACTTTCTCTTTTTTTTAAACTTTTTTTTTAATGTTTATTTATTTTTGAAGGAGAGACAGAGCATGAAAGGGGGAAGGGCAGAGAGAGAAGGAGACAGAATCCGAAGCAGGCTCCAGACTCTGAGCCATCAGCACAGAGCCCGATATAGGGCTTGAACTCATGAGTCACAAGATCATGACCTGAGCCAAAGTAGGACATTTAACTGAGCCACCCAGGTGCCCCTATTTTCTCTTCACCTTAGTTTTTACTACTTCTCAAAGACTTTTCAAATAACCAGAGCTTCTGGTTAGAAATGAAAACTTTTTTGTTTTTAATTTTTTAATGTTTATTTATTTTTGAGAAAGAGAGAGAGAGACACACACAGTGTCAGTGGGGGGCGGGGGGAAGAAGACATAGAATCTGAAGCAGGCTCCAGGCTCTGAGCTGTCAGCACAGAGCCTGAGGCAGGACTTGAACTCACAAACCATGAGATCATGACCTGAACCGAAGTTGGAGGCTTAACTGACTGAGCTACCCAGGCGCCCCAAATGAAATCTTTTTAAAGGTTCATATACAGTTTACTTGAAGTAGTGAGTTGGCATCTGGTATTAACTTGTAACATTTCGTTCAATATGAATATGAACACAGAAATCATACAGGCATAACAAAGTTGAAATGACACTCCAACAAGACCTAAAAACCTGAATTCCAGGCTTTTGCAATTTCTGAGTTAGGTGAATCTGGGTAGGAAATGAACTTTCTAGAAACCTCTTTTCCACTAAAGCCAAAAAGAAAAAGAAAAAAGAAAAGGAGAAGGACCTAAGATAGACTCTCCCAAAATTTCTTTCAAACATGAAGTTTTATGATCCCTTAAAATAAGAAGAATTCATTTATTAGACTTTTGGTCAAGATTAAATTAGTAATCAGGCCTCACCCTTATGATTCAGCTGATATTTTAAAAAGCAAACAGAATCATAATGAAATTTGGGCACTTCTTTGCAATTTAGAAAGTGTTCACCTCCCTTATCACCTTTCACTTTCATAACCTAACTGCAGAATATGATTATCCCCATTTTACAGAAAAGAAAATCGAGATGCAGAGAGGTTGAGTGACTCGTCCTGGGTAACAAAATCAGAAAATGGCAAGTCTAGACCCCTATTGGACCCAACTGTGGACCCAATTCAACCCCTCGATGGCCACAGGCAAAGCTGGAGATGGGGGGGGGGGGCGGTGCACAGGTAAATCTGACATACAGACAGCTCCCCAGTGTAGCCTCTCTGCCTTCTCAAAATGCTTTCTAGCCCAGAAGCCCATAAATTGCTTTGGAATAGAATACCAAGTGGGGATTTATTTATCATATCATTTCTGAGTGCGTATTTTCTTGAGCATTTATAGATCTGTTTTCCCAAGAAGCTGAGAGTTCCTGATAAAACAAGACAGATAATGATAAATGAGCATCTACGTAAGCCTAGCTGGGAGGAGGACCAGGGCCTGTTAACACCCCTCCTGTGAAGTTAATCCCATTTCTTTTAGCTATTTCTTTATTAGTTAATGAGGTCTTACAAAAATGTGTGTCTGTGATGGTGTTTTAGCATCCATGCCTCTAGGAACATTTTCAAATATTCATAAAGTAGCTCGTCTGACCAAAGCTTAAAGCAAAGGTGCATTAAGTATGAATTTAGTCAACTTCAAATGTGGGTGGTCAAAAAGCTGCTCCTGAAATACCCTAAATAATCCTCCTCGTTGGTGTTTCCAGATCTGCAGCTCTGGGTGCAAATGTAAAGGGAATAGGGAAAGAGGTATTCTTTAGGACACCAGGACTCCGAAGAGCAGCCCCATAAGCTTTGATCCTGCCTCTTGACTGACAGCAGTGTGGCTTGCTTTTGGAAAACTGAATAACTTGAGGGAAACAAAAACAAAATGAAAAAGGAATTACCAATCAAGCCCCTGTGAAGGAGAGCAGGCATTAGATCCTACTGTTCCTGGGAGGCCAGAGATCTACTTCCCACTTCAGTTCCTTATGGCCAAGAGGGAGGCCAACAATCTCAAAAGATAGTGTGATGATGGTCAATGATGCATTCTTGGAGAGGCAAACCAAAGGGAGAACTTGGTTAGCTACTAAACCGACCTCCCTGGTACAGTGAATCACAGTGATTACATCTACAACCTAGTTTTGGAGGCCTGCCCACACTGTAGCACCATCCTAGGAACACAGAGTACACACACACACACACACACACACACACACACACGCGCGTGCACACGCCTCCAACACCCTCCTCCCCCCACCACCCCACACAACTTCCAACGAAATACACAAATCCTTTATACTTTCCATACTTTTATGATTTCTGTTTCCTCAAAACATCGCTTAAAGAAGTTGACATTATGGCTGTCCTTCTATGTGTAGTTAATAAGCAAAGCAACTTTTAAAAGGACGTCTGTAAAAATACCGTTTAAAATGTGTGACAAAGACGAACCACTTTAATTTGGTTCTAGATGGCTTGGACTATCTAGGGTATACTTTGGCTAAGAAACCGAAAATGACAGCCCAACATTCTCCCTCCTGTGTCTGCACAAGTAACCAAACAAGCCACCAAAATGGTGCAAATTTCCTGATCCTGCTTTAGAACGAGCTCAAGGAACAAATGATAGGCCAAAGTCCTCTGATCTCCAACCCCATAGAGCACTAAATCACAGCATTACTGGTAACTCAGTGATTTCTAACATGGAATATCTATGCTCTAAAAGGCCCATTCATGTCATGGTCACTAAGACTTGCTCGTTGGAGGCTTTGGCCTTTTTGCAATATCAAACCCCACCCCCAGCAAAGGAAAGCTATGAGCCATACTTCTGAAAGGAGATGGCCATTGTAATCCACTGAGTACAGATCTGCAGACAGACAAACATCATCCATTAACAAGTGCTGATAATGCAAACATTTCTTTTTGCAGCTCATTGCTCAACTTTCTGGTCATTTTAACTGGTTATACGCTTCCTCTAAATGTAAAGAGAGAGAGATAGAGAGAGAGGAGGAGGAGGAGAAGAAGAATAAAGGGAAAGAAAAAGTCCTGAAAATAGAATTGCACAATAATAATGCCGCACTGAGAAAAGCTCAGCATATAATATTATTTCTCTTTTGTCCCTGCCTTGAGGACATCAAGGGCACTTTGACAGCCATTATGATTACAGAAGATACAAGCTAATGTTGGTTGTTCCAGATGTAATTTTGCATTTCTTGCAAGAAATACTGTCACATCCCAGATGTAAATTTGACTGTGTCGTGTACTTAATGTTCTATTACAGGTGATTCACATAACAGGCCGGCTACGACTGAGGGTGTCACTATCCCACGGGAGGACCGTTCCCAGCCAAATCATGGGTCTTGTGGTTGTGGCTCATGCCCTGCCTCCCCCTACGATCAATGAAGTCAGAATTGACTGCCATATGTTCGTCACTCGAGTAAATATGGACCTCAATATCATTTACTGTGAAAATAGGTACTTTGTTTTTGTTTTCATTTCCTCTGTTGTGTGTCACACATTGGTGAAGGTTGGTGTTTTCAGCAGTCTGAAGGATTTTACTCTCCCAGTGAGGCTCATTATAAATCCTGATCTTATTTTTAATGGCTGCTTGGACTGACACCAAACATGCTTTTTATTTAAAATTTACATTGCTGTCCTGATTTACATTAGGGACAACAATGGAATGAATTGGGACACCCAGACAGCCATATGCTATAATTAAGACCCATTTTGGCCAAGAACCCAAGGAGAGAGCAGGGCTGAGACGTTTGGCAGAATTATGCAGTGAAAGTTATCTCCTGATGTCTCAGCCAGACCCACTTCCTGACTACTGTAAGAGCCCAGCCTCACGATGGACAGTGTTCATACAGGCATTCAGCACACTGTCTTACTGCCTGCCTGACTGCTATGACACATTACTATCTGGGGGGGCTTCAACAACAGGCACTTATTTCTCACAGTTCTGGAGACTGGGAAGCCCAAGACCAAGGTACAAGCTGGGGCTGCTGGGTGGCTCAGTCGGTTGAGCATCCGACTCTTGATTTCAGTTCAGGTCATGATCCCAGGGTCGTGGGTCCCCACATTGGGCTCCTCACTGAGCATGGAGCCTGCTTAAGATTCTCTCTCTCCCTTGGCTCCTCTCCCCTGCTCCAGCCACACTCTCTTCCAGGAAAAAAAAAAAAAAAGTTCTTTTTTTTTTAAAAGGTACAAGCTAATTAGGTTCCAGGTGAGAGCCCACTTCCTGGTTTGTAGGTAGCTGACGTCTTGCTTCATCTTCACAAAGGACAGAGAGCACTCTGATCCCTTCCTCTTCTTAGGAGGACATTAATCCCATCATGGGGGCTCTATCCCCATGACCTCGTCTAAACCCAATTACCTCCCAAAGGCCCCACCATCTCATACTATCACATTGGGTAAAAAGGCTTCAATATATATATTCGGTGGTAGGAGGGACACATTCAGGCCACAACACGTGTAGAGGAAAAAACGAGAATTTGAGGCCCACAGAGGAAAAAGGGTGAAAATTTTTCAAAACTATTAAATAAAACATTGTAATCCTGAGGATTTTGTTTTTATAAATTAAAAAAAAAAAAAAAGACTCATCGTATAAATGATTTGGCAGTCCTTCCTTACCACTGAGCTGGGATAAAAGGACTTTTTAGCCTCTGGTTGAAAAGTTCACTTTTTCCATTAAGCGCAAAGCAAGGGACAAGGAAATGGGACAGTGCCCCCTCAGACCTTTCACCTAGAAGTCACAAGCCCATCATGAGACTGATTTGAGGAAGAGAGAATCACGGGGCCCAGGGAGAAAAGTGAAGAGGAACCCCGCATGTATCAGCCATGAGAAGGAAGCTTTAGTGATACCATCCATCTGCTGGTGCCACCGGGGGAGTTACTGAGGCCATTTTGAGAGGGTGCTTTTGTCGCACAGACTATTGTCAGGCATAAAGGCAGTGTATGTCCACTGAGCCCTGTTAGTGCTTTCAGAGGGAAAATAAGAGCAGAATGGTCAAGCGGCTTGCATAATAGACCTCTCCAGGGCCTCGCCAAGAGGAAGACAGACGGCACCTGCATTCAGTTCCACTGGGAAGCACTGAAGATGTGGAGACCAAGTTAGATATGCCTACCATTTCTGGTCAGGATTTGATTCAGAGGAAAGAATTCACGGGGGGAAAAAGACACCCACCTGAGCTATTAGTGTTCGCTGGGTTAGAAGATACCATGAACCCGTCACTACTATTTAATGAGTAACTCTAACTCTGTTTTTCAAGCTTTGTTGGCATTTATTAACATTTTTATCATTGTGACTGCATACTTGGCTATGTGAAGGGTCTTCCGGAATGGCCAAAGACTATCAGGAAAGACGGTTAGCCAAAATGATCAGCTAAGGTTCGCAAGTAATAATGAAGGTAGTTAATGTTTATTGAACACTAACTCCACACTCGGCAATGTGCAAAGCTCGTTGGGTACACCATCTCATTTAAGCTTCAGGGCACTTCTGGAAGATGGATGTTGCCACTGTCTTCATCAACCTCAGGCAGTTTCAGTTTAGAGAGAAAGGTCAAATGGTATGCCCAACGTCACAATTTGAACCCAAAGGTGGCAGATTTAAAAAAATAAAAAAAGGAGAAAGAAGGAAAAAGAAAAAAAACACAGACATTTAGCTCCATGTAGGCCTTCCTGTATCCCTTGTCACTTTTTTTTTTTTTTTTTTTACAGAAGTCAGGCTGAGTGGTAAGGAATCAATCAGACTAACCACTGAAGGGGACCTTTCATATCTACGCATCCATTACAGAACACGATTATAGCCCACAAAGCTGTTTATTCTGATTAAAAACATAGAATGCTGGAGATGGGGATCCAAGCCAGGGAGGCGGATACTAAGTCCGATGACCTATGGCTTTGCCTCTTTGAAAACATATGTCGGATCCCTTGATTTAGATTTACTACCACCACCCTCTCCAAAAAACAGAGCCTCATCTTATTTACCTGCTCCCGGTGATTGCCCTATCCCAAAGCCCTCGTTTAATTTTCATTCCTGTGATCACAGATTGATTAATTCTGCTTCATGGACCCGAGTGCCTTATGGTACCACTCCAGTAATTGAGATCATTTTCTGTGACCCACTTTAAGCTTTCTTTCTTTCCTTTAAAAAAAAAAAAAAGAAAAGAAAAGAAAAAAAAAAACTATTTTCCACAACCCCTTATTAGCCAATACAATATAGTATTACTTCCCAACTGAAAATGATACAAGTTATTTTAAAAAGACCTGTGTTAAAGGTAATTGCTTATCTGAGGAAAAGGCCTACCCTGTATTCCAGGCACTGTGCTGTGTTCATTTCATTTCGTTCGTTCATCCCCTCCCCAACCACTTCAGTTGTTTTTACAGATAAGGAAACTGAGGCTCACAGTACCAAGGGCCATTAGGATTCTAATCCTGATATAGGTCATCAGACTGGTCTGGGGCTTTCTACATGTGTATTAAGAGGTCTCTGAACACTGAGCTGGTCACGTTCGCCACGGTAAAGGGCTCTGGTTCTGAAGGATTTCATTCAAATAAACAGTAAACTAGAGAATGTCTTCCCGAAAGTATGACTGGCTTTTTGCTTGGAGGGGGGGGGGGGGAGGGTTATTGTTTAATTAGGGAATCGCTAACTAGAAACTCAAGCCCTGTGCCCTCCCTCTCTGATGCTTGTTTGGTTTCAGTGCCGATTTTTCCCTCTGCAAACCATTCTTCTCCTCTGCATTCCTTAGCGCAGCCGCAGGCAAAGCCAACATCTAATGTTTTCAGGGAGCTGGCAAATTTCAGAAACGCCAATGAGGGCCTTTTAATGACATCTTTGTTCACTCATTTGCAGGAAGGGGGTGTAAACTGTGCTTGGAAAGCAGCTAATGGTTTTAGGAAAACACCAACTACTCTGTTTTGTACCAGAAAACCATGGGGTTCTGAAAAAAACATTCTTTATATTGCCCCGCTTAGTCTCACCTTACCAAGAATTCTTGTTTGGCCAGAAATATTATTTAATGTTTAATATTAGACACTGAGAAGTTCACTCACTGGTAGCGTATTTTAATCATATTCCACATTATGCTGTTTTTGTTTTGTTCCTTCTGTCCCCGCCCTCGGGGTCAGACTGAACTCTCCAACAGTGATCTCATAGGTTTCTTAAATATGTCATTTCTAAAGCCTCCCTTCCTATTTGGATACATTGTAAGCCATAAACCAGAAAAAGCACAGGGACAGTGAAGAACATACATTAAACAAAAGATAGATTCTGTTTTGGACTGACCAAAACCAGCCTGTACCCGGACAGGGAGGAGGATAATAAACATTTTGACGTCTTTGTGTAAATCAGGCAGATTCCTCCAACATGTTTTCCAATTTCTGTTCCATTTTTCTGTGCTCCCGCCCGAGGACATTGACGTCTGGACAATCAATGACACAGGCTTACACACACGTACTGTCGAGCACAAGCCTGGAAGAGCTGCTGAAATGGTTTAAAAGTTTCTGTGTGGAATCCACCACAAAGTACCAGTTAAAAGGGCCAGGAGTGAAAGCAGAGCTCCCAAATGACTAAGACTAAAAAAGATAATACCCCCAGGCATCTGTATGTCTCAGCATTTAAATTATATCCCTTGAATGCCAATTTGGACTTTGTGCCAAGAAGCAGCTGAAGCCCTTTTTCATGGAAATACCCAATAGAAGACCAATCTGTTTAAATGAAAGGTGTCTCTAATCATTCCGTATAAACATAACATGTTTTTATTTTATTATGTAACCTTGAATTATCTTGGCTTCTAATAAGGATCTTGTATTGTTACTGATTCTCAATAATTTCACGGAATTATGTTGTCTAAATGTGTATTCTGATGCCAAAAAAAAAAAAAAAGAAAGAAAAACCTGTCTCATTATTTAAACACAGTTGCTTCATCTTGTACATTTCCTACTTTTGAAAAAGTCTGTTGTCCGTTAAAGAAATAATCTTGTCTGTAAGGGGTTTTCCCTCCAAGTTCCACGTCCTCGTGGGTACCCGTAGTATAATGAAAACTGTAAGTAGATGTGTTTCTAAGGCATTGAACAATTTCTGTACTTCCCCCTTTCTGAATTCCAGCCTATTTTCTTCTCTTTGCAGGATTAGCGATTATATGGATCTGACCCCTGTAGACATTGTAGGGAAGAGATGCTACCATTTCATCCATGCCGAAGACGTCGAGGGCATCAGGCACAGTCACTTGGACCGTAAGTACCTCCTGTGTGAGGGAACAGCCTGGCTGGCATCATCGCTCTCCGATGCTTGTTTGGTTTCAGTGCCGATTTTTCCCTTCATGTCTCCCGTGTGCATTTGAGAGGACTGTCAGCACACAGTGAGAAAAAGTGAGACCTACATCACTTCCACCTGTGTTGGAATTAGATTGAAAGCTGGACCTCAGGCCTAGAGAAATTGCTGGATGGTTAGGCGCTCACACGGGATTTTGTGTTCTCTTGTGCTCTCTCTCCCATAAAGCCATGGGAAAACCTTTGTCGTAAGTGCTTTCTTGACCCTTTCATTTTCTAGAGAGCAAGTACCACTCTGAAATGTGTGGTCTCTGTTTCAAGATATACAAGGGAGAAGACAAATTCAAATAGACCAGAGACTTTAACAATTCCTACTCGACTAACCGCAAAACTGAGGCCCAGGGGAGCTGGGACACAGTGGCAGAGCACGTCGTGTGGATACAGCAGCAGCTCTCAAAGGCAGTGTCTTTTCACTGTATTTCTGCAAAGAGGGTTATTCAGAGGAAAACTTCCCTCCTTCTCCCAACTCCCGGGAGAGGGAAACTCATCTCAGCTGTTTGAGTCTGGTTCCCAGCTCCTGACTCACAAGCTGATACCCAAGGTACTTTTTTTGGCATTGGAAGAAAGAAGGACCATGGTGTTCTGGCCAGGTCCGAGCAGAAACTCCCACACCAGGTCCCATGCAGCTTTTCCTCATCACACTCAGCCAGGTGGTTTACACCGTGTGTTGAGGGCCTCAGACAATCCCATGAAGCATAAGGCACTAGACTACTGAACCTCTTAGCAAGAGGCTGTCCCTTTTCCCACAAGAGGTCCTTTTTATGACCAATCAGTAGAGTCTTCCTAAAAGATGAGGGCCCAACCAGCTCATCTTCCTAGAATGTTCTAAACCCAGTTTTGAACTCTGGTTTTAAATACAGGCAAGGGGCCACCAATGAAATACTACCGCGTGACAGTCAAGGTTTTATGTAGAAATGCTAGCCGGGTGGCCTTTGTAATTTACTTCCTCCCCCCCCCTTTCTTGCCATGGTTGAGGAGAGCTGGCTCGGGTCTGTCCTGCCCTTTGCTGTTGTTTGCTCATTTTAAACTCGCATCTTCAAAAGCATAATGGCAAGACAGTAAGCCCGCCAAAGTCTCGAAGGGTGAGCATCTTGTACTGCCTTTTAACCGTGCATTAGCAACACTGATGTGGGACCAAGTTCAGTGTCAAATTTTGTATACATCACGTCTCTGGGAAAAGCCTGCCTGCAAGGCTGCTCTCCAGCAGATTCTACTCCCAACACTGAGTGCGTGCCTTGGTATTGCACACCAGGGATTTGGGGAACACACTTGTTGCTAAGAATGAATGGGTGTTGTGCATCGCAGAAGCAGATGGCTCTTCAATTAATTGGGGGAAAAAAATGATGCTGCTTCCTGAAAAGAAACATCAGGTTCTTTGTAGCTGGGAATTTAGAGAAAATGGAGAAAAATCAGGATCTTTGGAGGAGGCTATAGATACATTTTTGGACTGATATATGCCAGAGATCCAGACTTTAAAAATGAATATACTGTTTTTAGGACACTGTCATGCACCATGCGTGTGGGGGGTGAAGGGTGCTTTTTCATTTTGGAATCTTAATTGAGGTCTAACTTCAGAAACCTGATGCTGACAAAAAAGAACTATGTCATCCTCAGTTATTATTTGGAAAACGTCATGCTATCTCTCTGGGATTTGATTTACAGCTTGAAGAAACACAATTCCTCAGGAACAGTGAGCTAGGGCAATTCATTTCTTCCCATGAAGCAGAGGTCTCCAACAAATACGTTTGATGCCATTCTTCCCAATCTACTTTTATCTCATTTTCAGTAACCAGAATAATTTGAGAGTGCTGAAAATAAACAACTCCACCATTCACTATTGTACTAGTCTCCTAATTTTTCTGGTATCTTGCCAACTAATAAACAGAGAAGGTATGCTTTTAAATTCTGTGATTTTTTTCATTACTTGATATTGACATACTGGCTATTGCTTTATGATTTAGCCTACTAACAATGATTGAGTTCACTCTTTCAACTCATACACACGACTTCTAATTTTAAGTTCTTTTAATAACCTCAAACACATGAAAAACAAATAAAATGAGCTGATAATTCCGCACAGTAAAATACACTTCACATATTTAGCTATCATGCTGTGGAATAACTCCACAATGTCAAGTAGCACACAATTAGTAAAACTGTAGGGGGAGGAAAAGGAGTGTTTTGATCCTGAAGAATTTTGATCCTAATCAGATTGAAATTTCAACGTTCTTGTAGTGCTTAATATCTTCAATCACACACACACACACACACACACACACACACACACACACAAATCAAACTGATGCCAATGTCAGGTTTTGCATTCTGTGACTGAAATAAAATGCTAAAATATACAAATGCATCTCGCTTTGTACAATAAACATTAACATCATTATAAAGTAAGATTGAGTCTAAAATTGTGTGATGGAATGTCTGATGTTTACCTAATTTTCAAACCAAAGCCAGCCCAGTAACAAAATGACAGAGCATGTAATAAGTCTTGGTTGTGTAAACATTGGAAGAAAAGGCAAAATGCCAGTGCAGTATCCTGCTCGTCCAAAGCCCTAGGCTATTACTGAAGGATGCCTCAACTGTACCTTCTTGGCGGGAGAAGGTCATGGTGACAGAGAATCGGCTCAGGAATAAGATAGAATTCTAAAACAAAGGGGTGGTTAAAAAATAAACTACATTAACTATTTAGCTTTTCTTCCTAGAGCTATTGGCACAATTCCTGTTTCTGTGCATGAAAGGCAGGTTTTAGCCATCTGATATTTCTGATAGCTTGATATCTGTCTTACACTCCAGTTTACAGATAAAACTTTAAAATAAAAGACTCAGTAGTCTTTGAGAACTCAGAATGCTGTTTTTATCACTTGTATCTTTCTCCTAGTTTAGGCATCTGTAAATCCATAGATGAACTTGTCTCTAGAATAAGAAAAGTAGAGGGGAGTCTCAGCTCCATCAGGAATTGACAACTTTCATCAGTTGAACCAAGAACTCTGGACCACTCACTCTCTCACCAAGTTAACATGAGTGGCCCGATAGTTCACACTAGCTTCCAACATAAAGAATCAGTAAGAATCGCATTATCCTTAGCAACATGGTAGGTGAGTGAAATCCTACTGGGATTCTAAAACCAAGGGGGTTGTAGGCCCTCTTCTTTCACACTGTGACCAAAGACCCCTCTGATTTGTTTTCCTTACGCCACCT
The DNA here is from genome assembly GCF_022837055.1 of Prionailurus viverrinus. Lineage (NCBI taxonomy): Eukaryota > Metazoa > Chordata > Mammalia > Carnivora > Felidae > Prionailurus > Prionailurus viverrinus. The sequence continues at coordinate 78,876,090 of NC_062566.1, forward strand.
TACTGGAGTCATTGAACCCAATTTCACTGATTCTCCAAGCCAAATTGACCAAATCACCATTTCACGGTTTGAATTTTAAACTACTCATATAAGCGATTATTTGAGCATCTTTGCCTATCACACTCTCCGCTTCTCCATTGCTCAGGAGGTATTGGCCTGAAGATGACCAGCCAGGTCTCCCCGGAGTCCCAGATCCCAGTTAGCTAGTGCAGCCATCTACTACTCTCGCCCTGCCTTTAGCCCAAAATAGAAGGGCAAATCACAAATGCTAAACCGAACCGAGAAACATGTTTTGCATCTCTCTTTCGTCCCTTTTAGTCCAGCCTTCTGTCTATAGAAGTTGCTGAATTTGTCTTGAGATACCCCTGGGGTCCTTTCCAGGTCAAATCGGCAATGCTTCTAAAACCTGGAAAGAGTGGCAGAGAGAAACTTCCCTTTACAATGTCGTGCTCCACTAGCAAGGCTCAGGGCTCTGCAGCCGTGGGACTTTAGAGAAAAGGAGCCAGAAGGTATAGAACTGGTAGCAGTTTTCCCTTCCTAGAACCTTCACCAGGATGAAGGAACTCTGTAAGAGTTATTTCACAAAGAAAGAAGGACTTCTGCCTTGTCTACAAGATCTCGTTGAATTACAAAAGGATGGGCTGCCCAATATATTTGGAGGATGTTAAAAAAGAAAAAAAAAATACAGTAGCCTAAGCATTTATTTCTCAATTACAAAATTTTATCCTTCTTAACAAAAGTAATACACAGCTACCTGGCATAATGCAATGCATGCTGTTTTGCATCAATAACCCCTACGCTTCCCTCCTGAAGGCGTCTCATCGCCAAATGCAAGCCGACTGCTTAATGCAGGACTAATTAGTATATCCCCTTCCAGTCTGCAGGCCCTCCATTGTAATTCCTTCCCAGCTCATTTTTTTCCACAACCGAGCATCAATCAAAGTAAGTGCCCTGCCTGCCTCGGAAACACAAGATGTCCTCCATGCATTTGTCATCTGCCACGCAAACAAAGGGGGAATTTAATTGTTGATTTGGGTATGCAGCCATTGCACACAGTAAAGGAAGCTGCAATGAAGGGATAAAGGAAGGCACAAAGTTTGGTGGGTGGGCCGAGTACAAATAGCACAGGGGACTTTTTTTTTCTATCTTTCGATCTTAGCCTTTTTCGGGGCTGGGCCTTCAGGGATTTAGCTGCAACCTGATCATTGGTTGGACTTTTTCCCAAAGCAAATGAGTCTTTCCTCTTCTTCCGTATGAATATGGAAATGCCCATGAAAAGAAATACATGTAATAGCTACCGTGTCAGACCTTTTTCAGAAGCCAAGTCAGCCCGCGTCATGTGCCTGTCCATTAACCAAAAAAGATGCTCACATGGAGAAGAAATAAAGTCAGGTTTTTATGTAGAAGTGAATTGCCAGTATTATTTTATGTCTTTTTTTTTTTTTCTTTCTGAGGAAGTATGGATTTTGGCTTTTCCAGTCTAAAGGCAGGCAGAGAACAGAGATCAGCAAGGGCCTATCAGCTGAGTGTCCTTGGTCCCCTGCGTTTATAGAAATGCAGAATCTCAGGCCTACCCCCAGCTTACTGAATCCTCATCTGCAGTGAGCAAGATCCCCAGTGGACTCCCATTCAGGTTAACGTTTGAGAAGGATGGACTATACTAGCATTTAGAAGGCATTCTTGTCTCACATGAAGTAAATACAAATTGACTAACAATCTTAACGGCTTCATTTTCCTCTTCAGTTGGCTGAATCTTGTGAATAACAGTAAAATAGAAGTAGGGAATTGGCTACCGAGGGTATCTCAGTCAGGGCTCAAATGAAACAAGTATGTGATTACTTGATAAAGAGAAGGACTTCTTTACAAAGATGTCAGGTATTAGCCTTCTCCGCTGATATTCAAGAGAGTATAAATGGAAGTAATCGTCAACATGTAAGCAAAAGGAGGTCTTCAGTTTTTTCCCCAGGTTAACATTTTTTCCCTGTGCTTGTTGCACATGTGAATACAAAAATTTTCCCTGTTCAAGTTCACCTAAAATCTCTTGAGTACTTACTGTACAGCTTTGTGGTATTGCAGTAAGGTTTCAAAAATAACTAAGATGTGGTCTCTACCTTCAGGGAGCTTACATACTAGTAGGGACGATAGCATGAAAACAACCAATTTTGGAAAGGTGGCATAAAATGAGGACTATTGAGATGTATATTTTTTTATCTTATTTTAATGTTTATTTTTGAGAGAGAGAGGAAGAGGGAGAGACAGAGCATGAGTGGGGGAGGGGCAGAGAGAGGGGGAGACACAGTATCTGAAGCAGGCTCCAGGCACTGAGCTGTCAACACAGAGCCTGACGCATGGCTTGAACCCACGAACCGTGAGATCATGACAGCCCAAGTCAAAGTTGGACACTCAACCGACTGAACCACCCAGGCGCTCCTATTGAGACGTATAAACAAAACACTGAAACCCCAGAGATGGGGGACAGGAAGGGAGGACGAGAGGTTCCAGAGGTAGCATATCTTCCCTGGAACTTCAAAGAAGATGGCAAGAAGCCAAGGTGGCAGATGGGCAGAGGTGTAGGGTCAGGGACATTCCAGAGCATAGAAAAGGACACAGAATGGGGTGCCTGGGTGGCTCAGTCAGTTAGGCAGCCAACTTCGGCTCAGGTCATGATCTCATGGTTCATGGGATCGAGCCCCGCATCAGGCTCTGTGGTGACAGCTTGGAGCCTGGAGCCTGCTTCGGCATCTGTGACTCCCCTTCTCTCTCTGTCCCCTTCCCAGCTCATACTCTGTCTCTGTCTCTCAAAAAATAAACGTGAAAGAAAGAAAGAAAGAAGAAAGAAAGAAAGAAAGAAAGAAAGAAAGAAAGAAAGAAAGAAAGAAAGAAAAAAGAACACAGAATGATACCATACACAATCTTTCCTCTCTGCCCAGGAAGTAAGCCAGAACTTCAATTGGACTCATCTATTCTAATGAAATCCTAACATGGATCCTTGGGCTTTTCCTTATTACTACTTCAATTAGTAGCTGCTTCTATTACCATAAAAGGAAACACGTGATATTTGAGAGAAAATGACCCATTGCTCTTATAAAACACGTTCAGAAAAAAAAAAACTTCTAAAACATCCATTTTAACCTAAATCAACCTAAATAAGATGAATTCCATTACTTCCTGTACTTTATACAAAATTAAGAACAAGATGCCATTGTAAGTTTTAATTATTTTAAATTTTTTAATGTTTATTTGTTTTTTGAGGGGGGGGTGCGGGTACACAAGAGGTGGGGGAAGAGAGAGAGAGAGAGAGAGAGAGAGAGAGAGAATGTGAAACAGGCTCAAGGACTATGAGATCATAACCTGAGCCAAAGTTGGATGCTTAACCAATTGAGCCACCCAAGCACCGCCCAGGTGCCCCCTCCCCCCCCCACATCCCCCCACCCCGTTACATGTGTTATAACTACTTTCCTTAAAACGTTGATTTAATGATACCTTGACTATCTCAGAAAACCTCAAACTTTTCCTTGTTTAACACAAATGAGTGACATAAGGATTTAATTTGTGTAAGTGTTTACACAATGGTTTTTTCATTGGGGCACCTGGGTGGCTCACTCGGTTGAGCGCCAGACTTCAGCTCAGGTCATGATCTCACAGTTTGTGGGTTTGAGCCCCACGTCGGGCTCTGTGCTGACAGCTCAGAGCCTGGAGCCTGCTTCGGATTCTGTGTCTCCCTCTCTCTCTGCCCCTCCCCTGCTTGCGCTCTGTCTCTCTCTTTCTCTCAAAAATAAACATTACAGTGGTTTTTACATTAATTTAGTGTTAACTAAGGATCGGGTCATTTGAACCTCTTTATGAGCTCCACATCCCCTCTGGCTTCCTAGAATTTTTGGTGGGGCACATCAACTAGAATGTATCCGGTTACAAGTAACAGAAAACCCAGGCAAAAAGGAGTTCAGCTTTCTCTGTAATCGTCTCAAGTTTCTCTTCATGACCCAAAGACAGCTGTGGCACTGCCCATCACCAGTTCCCCACAAGACAATGTCCAAAGACAATGTCCAAAGTCAGGAAAGGGTCAGTCACTATTTTGTGTTCATTCTTGAAAGAAAATACTCTTAGAGGCCCTCCAGGAGAGAGGAGCCCCCTTATGTCTCATTGCCCAGCATTTCATCAAATGCCCATGCCACAGTCACCCACCAGATGGAATTGCCATGACTGGCTTAAACAATCAAAGTTCGTCCCCACTGGGACTTGGGAGAGAAGTGATAGAAAAGCCGTTCAATACGCAACAGGATGACTGCTGCAGGAGCTATAGGAAAGTTGTCGGGAGTAAATCTTAAGAGTTCAAAAGGAGCACATTGCTTTCCTTTCTCCCTCTTTCTCTTCTCATTTTACCTATATGAGAAGATGAATGTTAGCTGATCCTGTTGAAATCATTGTTTCATAATCTGTGTAAATCAAACCATCATGCTGTGTGTTTAAACTCACACAGGGATGTACGTCCATTATTTCTAAATAACACTGGGAAAAAAAAAAGAATAGCTGTCCAGTGGACAATCAACGATGCCTGCTACAGGGGAGCATCTGTAACGTTTTCACAACCAAGTATCTCGGTTTCTGAAAATCTACACCATAGGTGAACAAATGAAACTTGTCTGGGCTCCTTTAAATACTCCTGTTTTTACCAAACATTGGTTTCTGTGTACCTGTGCCTCGATACTCATCTATCTCTTGTCCAAGATGTTTAGTGCGCTTCGTAAAACAGCCCCATCCAGAAACACAGGGTCCACAAGAGACATAAAATAAATCTAAGACCCAACCTCATCTTTTTACCTTTTGTTAGTTCTGCCTACCTTCCAGCTTAACCTTGCCAATACTTCATTTTTAAAGGGAGGTAAAAGATTCACCCAGGCCAGGTCAGACCCCCATACCACTTGCCCTAAGGGTGACCACAGTTTTAAGTTTCTTAGTGAAAATGCCAAGTATCTGTCTCCCACAGAAAGGCACATTGAGGTCAGTCCTTTTTTCAGAATAAAGGAAACTTTCCCATTAATTCCCAACAAGAGAGAGACCTCCCTGTGGGTCTCACTGTCCAGCGTTTCACCGTATTCCAAACCTAAACCCATCACTGGTAAGGAAATGGAATTACCGTGACTGACTGGGGCTAAAAGGGGGACAGGGCCACCACCTAATTTTGCTTACTTTGAGATCCCCCAGTGCCTCGCACAGAGTAGGCACTCAAAGGAGTATTGAGTGAATAAATCCACCATTTCCTTCATTTCCTAGCTGTAAATTTTTCTTATTTCCATGTTCAAGAGTTCACTGTTTCCCTTTATATAGCAAATCCCCACCAAAAAAAAAAATTAAGTATAAGGGCTAAGAAATACCGTCCCTGACTATTTTAGGTCAAGAAGGGCAGGAATGAGTGGTACAGAAACTCTGGCTGAACTGAAAGCAAGCTTGAAAAAAAATCTGAGATCTCAAATGTCACTCATGCCAACCCTCACTTTGATTTTTCCTGTCCTAGAACATGATACCATCAGTGTTTAAAAGGCTTGGTCTCCAATTCAGTACATTATCATGAAGAAAAGGAGAATTTATTTTTTAAACTTAACAAATTGACACGTCCTAAATCAATGAAAAGTTTTCTCTGCATGATTCAATATTAACAGTTAATAAAAATCTATCAATTGGCAGTGGTATAGGAAAAAACCTCTTCTGAGGTTATAAATCACACAGATAGCAACTCAAGCAGGGCCTGTCATTAGTGTATTAGGGGGAAAATCCATAGATGATGCATCGTCATTCACGGAACATCCACAGGTCTTCTGTCCTCAAGCTCGTAACTCACGTTAAGTACCAAATATCATTAAACTTTACCAAATATTGCTCAGCACAGAGATTCACAAAAAAAAAAAAAAAAAGAAACACACACACACAAACACACACACACATTGAAAACCAATTTGTGGATGTCTGCTATTTAAGACATCTAACTCACTAATTGCAAAATCTATAGGAAAGTCTGCACAGCATCAAAGCCTTGGTTGATCCTATGAGCAGTTCCAAATGAAAAACGGTCTCTGTTGCAAGTAAATAAAGCGCTTCATGCACAGTTTCTGCCTCTAATGCTGTTTCTCCTGTGGGTTTTGAAAATGACCTTCCTGTAAGCATCAAGGACTATAACTTTTAGATAAAGAAACTTGTTCCTGTTTTAAGTCTATGTCAGGTTCATTCCCCTATAGCCCACAGTTTTCAAAAGCAGAGGAAAAAGTAATCCAGAATTAAAAAAAAAAAAAAAAGTCCTGTTTCCAGAATGAAGTTCCCTGTCAGCCTGCCTTGGGCCTTAGGTGGAGAAGCAGAGATTAAAGAGTCAGTATTCTTTTTCATGTTTCATCTGCCAGTTTTGTGAATGTAGAAAGAAAACCAGTGGCTACAGCTAAGCACCCAACTGTGGGTGTTAAGTCGAAAGTGTGATTCTAGCGCACACACCCCCTTACTTGCACACCCTCCATATTAGTGAATTCAGAAATAACACTGGAGTTCCAGAGAGAAGGCACCCCTTCTCCATTCTCTGCAGGCACTGATGAAGGTACCTCCAGGAGGGGTGAATGGCGCCGCAGATGCGTCCTCATATCGCCATGACGATAATGAAGCTCTTTGTTCAGCTGTGTGAATGTGAAGTGTGCAATCTCCGATGATCTCACCATTTCCTATTTATTCTATACTTACCTGAATACGCCAAGTATTGCAGCTTTTTAATGCATATGCAAACCCCTAAAATGTCCTTTTGTGAGACACTTCGCTAAAAGACCGCTTTTGATATGTGTTCATCTCCTCTTCAAACCGAATTAGACTGCTTCCTTCTTTTGAAGACACAAGTAACTCACTATTTAGAATCTTTGGCTTTGATTTGGTAGAACAGCCCAACAGGAAGGGACCATGTTCTCTTTTTTTCTCCATATTTCTGAAGGCAAACTTGTACTGATTTGTTTTGATTTACTAACAGAATTATGTTCCCTGCCACAGACACAGGCTTCCTTTATGTCCTTTCAATCATCGGTCTATTTCTGTGGACAAAGTTTTCCCAAGGAAAACTGAAATCCCTCTGTTTGGTGACTGTGTGCTGAGCCATGGATGTGCGCTTCAGCAAGAGTCCGTCAGGTTTAGCGGGGAGAGGAGTTTTCCTCCACGAGCGCAACATTTCTTGCACGCCTGCCACGAAGCTCAAACCAAGAGACCAGGTGACATTTTTGAACAATATTCAATAAAACTGAGCATCCAGCCTTTGGGGGAGGGGAAGGGGGAAGCGTGTGTTTGACACAACAGGTCACGTGTCCTAAAATGGAAGTTCTCTGCAGTTTTCTTTCGATTAAACTGTATTTGCCACTCCCTTCACCGTTAGGGGTGGGTGATATTTGGACACTAATAGCCGAAAATTGCCAACCAAGCAGGATTGCAGCAGTTCAACCAGGAGGAGCTAAGTCTCTTTTGTTACAGTCTTGTCACAAATGTGGGGCTCACCTCTGTCCTCTGAAGAGCACAGTCTATAATTCACAGGCACCTTTGGCCTGGAAGGTGGGGCGGTGCGGATGACCGCTTCTTGGTTCTCCTCAGAGCAACAGCTACTGAGAGTGATTGGTTCTGCCCTAGACTTCAGAGTAAAAGAAACAAGTTCTCGAGTGGTAGCAGAGGCGCTCCAAATTATGCCCGGGAACATTCGAGATTGCAAGCGAACCTGGGAAAAACTGCACCCATCCTCCCCGCATCTTCATGATTGCCCTGTAAGAGCTCAGAAAAGGCCATTGAGATGTTGTGAGATCCTTAAAGAAAGACCGGTTCTTCTGGTACAACTTTAAAGACCTAATTTTAGAGATGTTGTAAGTGAATCACATCTAGAGATGTGATCAGTGAATCCAGTGAGCGACACACAGGCTGCTCTAGCAAAAGTTTTGGATATCAAAAAGCGAATTTTGGGATAAATCAAAGGGCAGATGCCAGGTTATGTGTTAAAAGTACTCAGACCATATCATGGTATAAAATGAAAACTATGATCCACGTAAATAAATTTTCTTTCTCTCTGTGCTTCTTCCCTTTATAGTTTGAGCACAGTGTTATGAATTTACTCCTCAGGCCTTTGGTCTGTTGAGTGTGTATCTCTTTTCAAGGGACAATTAGCTATTTTTTTAAGGACTTCCATATCAAGTAACCTACATCATGCGCTCTTTGGATTTTCCCCACAAAAGGGATTTCAGGAAATAACCTGACACAAACATTCTCTCATTTTTCTCAGTTATCTAAAACTAAAACTCACAAATAAAAACAGCCCTTGGATTAAAGAGAAGTGAAAAAGTTTTTGTGTTTTTCAAGTTGTCTAATTTATTACCAACTAAAAGTCTCTTTCAAACTGGCACCAAGGTGGCTTTTCTTCTTGAGCTGATTAGGACCACATGAGCTCAGAAAAAGCTGTCAGATCCTGCCTCTGGCGCAGCTGGAATGATCCAACTGATTTGCCAGTAAGATTTTTTTTTTTTTTTAAAGCAAGAAGCTTCATCCCAAAGTCATAAATTTATATTCTGGAGCCCCAAGCAAAAATTACTCCTTGTTCATTTTAAAGGAAGCAAAATTCCATCGATATTTCTTTTTATGGGACCTCCTGGACAACAAAAACAACTGGGGCAATATTTTGGTCAACATTTCCTGCTATAGTGGAAGCTAACTCAGTGCCCTATCGCTCACTATCTAGCTTCCCACTGACACACAGAGGTCTCATTCAGAAAACACTCACCTTCAGGAAACAGTCATCATCTGTGTCCAGGCCAGAATGGACCTTTACCTCTCAGGACTGGTTTTGTCAGGCCGGCCCAGGGCAAGTGAACGGATTAGGTCAAACTTTTTTTCTTCAGTCGACCACGAGGGGCTCCTGGACCTGCTTTGGGGTGTTCACCACAGCAAATGAAGGCACTCACATAGCTGCCTGACTTCCCAAGGAGCCTGAGGGGGCGCCCACCCTTCCCCGTCAGTCCTTCCACAACCACTTCCGCACATGAAGACCTACCAAGCCTGCCTCTCTGAGTTCGATCTCCTCTCTTTGCTAGACAGCCCTTGGCCTGGGTGATGAAGAAGGCTGCATTAATGGATTCATGGGCCCTAGTATATTTGTGTTTATTCTCAGGAAACAGATGCACTTTAATCAGACCCAGCGTCCTATTGCCTTCACTCCAAAAGACGACACCCTCTCATCAGTCTTTCAGCCCCCTTCACAGCACGTACGTGGAGCCCACCAAGGAGGCAGATGTTTTGCTGGCTGTGCATTTCAGAACTGAGATTTCGTTTCTTTGTTTGTTTTTAAGTAAGAGAAGGGATTATAAGGAATGGGGGTGGGGGTAATCTTATGTGGATCCTGCCAATTCTCATTTAACTTTACAATTCCTTTCTCACGCTGCCCCCCTTTCTGTGCACTGTAGTCTGGTTCTGGGGATAATTTTTTAATTTTGCCTATGTAGGGTCACATTCCAGACCGCAATCCCCAGACGGGCTGGGCTTCTCCGGCCTAGCACCTCAGTGTTTTCTTCATGGGATTCTAAAAAGGGGCTCCTTAGTCTCTTTCCCTCGTCAACAATCCTAGAACCCTTTGAAATTCTTCCTTTCTCCAGATACACAGCAGATAGAATTATGCACCAACCGCTGACTGGGGTGCTAGAAGTTTTTCTCCGTGAAAATAGTGGGCAGAATTTCATAACCCGTCATTCCTCTATTAATAGTTAACCAGGTTGAGAGGATTTGAATAAAAGCACATCTTGTTGCATGCAACAATGGTTTGACAGAAGAGCTGTATGGCAGAGTTAGTATTTCACTGCTTTCAGCTTCACCACGCAGTTTTGTAGCCTGGGAAGCCATGCATGCAGAATGGCAGAACTTACAATTGCCGACACAAGAAGAGTACAATGCTACCTGTGGAGCCCCGCCACCAAGAGAAGGTGTGACAGTTCCGGGCCTCAAAAATACCCTCAACTGTTGAATAGTTTCAGAATAGTGCTTGCCACTTTTTGAAACACACATCAAAGCAAATCTTTTTTCAAGCACCTGTTAAGACGTAATTATTAAATTTTACAACCACCCATTCAAGGCACTGTGAGCAAAGGGGAGACTGGGAGAAAAACATCGAAGTGTACATGTTTATGGATAGAATACGGGGAGGTTGATTTTTGATCACTTTTGGAGCCAGGAGGAATGGCTTAGACACGACGGATGAGCTTCAACAGCCTTGAAACACAGCTCTTTTCCAAAGTGACTTCCCTTTACCCATCCAACCCCCCCCCAAAAAAAATCAAAATGTACTTCATGAAACTATTGTATATGAAGCACTTATTAGCCGTAATTAAATGGACAATATGAATTTACTACGTCTTTAGGACTCTGGCTTGTTCTGGTTTAGAGCAAGATGATTAATGCAAATACATATTACTTGAGATAACCATTTAGCAGCTAATTTAGCCAAATTTATTACAGCAGTTAGAGGTTTTTCATTTTAGCAGACGGAGACAAGGACATGCCAAAAAGTGGGCAACGTGGACGAGTGCACACTGCCCTCTAGTGGCCAATCAGCTGGCGCGCTTTTTCGGGGGTGTGGAGTTGCTGAGATTCCTAGCCAAGTAATAACAGCAGGTTTTGCACGTTTCCGGCATCCTTTTAAACCATTCCTTTCCATAGCACTTTATTTCTGGGGATGATTTACTGCACTTTCCCCTTTTACTAGCTCAGGAGTACCCAGATACAAATCAAATCAATTTCAACTTGGCAAGATTTTGGTTAAAGTATCATTTTTAACATCTGCATTTTAAAGCTCTCCTTCAGTGGGTATTTAATGGCACCGTTTCACATTACTGATTGTTTTTACTTGTTCCTTCATTTGGGGCCATATTTCAGAGCCTGTGTGGAGCTGTCACTCTGTTTGGCTCTAGCCAAGTCAATTCTGTGCCTCCCTCAGGCTAGTGCTTCTCTCTGACTCGGTCGGGGAATTTATTTTGTCCCAACATTCAGGAAAGTCTCACCAGAATTTCCCCTGACTGACCAATGTAAATTTTGTTCATACATGGACTATAAATTCTGCTAGACAAGATCAAAAGGAACAGATGTGTGAGGACACTGGTTGATATTGCTTGCACTGAGGTGAAATGATCAAAGACAGGGGTGAAGCATCTTCGGAACCATTCAAATATCTGGAATCTCAAAGAGATCTACCTCGCAGCTATGAATAAATCACATACAAAGTTTCCTTTGTTAGTGTCTGACGTCAAACCCATTGACAATATCCACACCACATTAGGTATTCTGTGAGCCAACAAGATTTGTAGTACCTTTATTCTTTCCTTCACACCATGGCTGCCCAAAATGGAATAAAGTCTTGCTACAAATGCTAGTAACCCTCGCTCCACTGAATTGTTGATTTTATTTGTCCTACTAATGGCATTATACATTAAGCATACAGAAGGGCACCCCTGGATTAGTGCGGGACCTCCCCTTTCTAAGCTGGCGGTTTTACCGGGATGATTATCATTTGGTCCCAGTCCTAATACACAATACCTTCCATTTGTTTTGTTTTCTTCCCCCAGTGCTGAATAAGGGCCAGTGTGTGACGAAGTACTATCGTTGGATGCAGAAGAACGGAGGATATATTTGGATACAGTCTAGTGCCACCATAGCTATTAATGCCAAGAACGCAAATGAGAAGAATATCATCTGGGTGAATTATCTTCTTAGGTATATTTTCTAATTCTTTTTCATTTCTGTGTCAGTTATAAAATATGCAGCCCGTGGTTAATAGCTGACATGTTTTATTATCTTTTGGCAGTATCTGGTGTGGAATTATGTGGAAATTCTGCTTTTTCTTTCCACAAGATTCAAAGACATATGCAAAGATCAGAGCTATGTTGGAGGGGACTTCCGGGGCAGAGTCACAAAACTGTCAGTAATTCTTGGTCTGTCAACATTTGGGCAGCTCTACAGACATTGCTTTGGTTTCCCCACAAATGTTCAGGCTAGAAGAAGAAACAAATGCAGACTTTTGCCTACAGATGAAGCATTCAAGAAAGCACCACCTTCCCCCCACCACATGAACCTACATTCATGCATTCCCATCCTTGAGAAGATTAAGCAAAAGGGCATGGGGAAGAAGTGACAGGGTTCACTATTTGCCTCCTATATTCCATCCCTTTGAAGCCTTACACAGATTACATAGCATCTGATTCCCTGGGGCATTCAAGTTTTGGTAAGCGAAGTGAGCTGCTGTGCCAGAATCAAGGCACTGTCAGTATATAAACAAAGGCGCTCTCCTTTTGCCTAATGCTGTGTGATCCCACCCTTCACTGCTATTTTAATGTGCCCTCGCATTTACATCCATGAATGAAGCCAGGCTCAACAGCTTCCTAAATTCTAGTCTACAACCCCATTTCTCCCTCCTTCCTCATCTACTTTTGCCTTTGGAGTCAAACTAGCAAAAAGAAAACGGAGGGCAACGGCCCCGGGGGGTCTGCTTTGGGCAGCAAGATTTCTGGGAGGTTCTCCACCAATCCTGGCCTGAGGTTATTAGAACGCTAGGCCTGGCTCCCTCCCACTACTGTCTTTCCAGTTTGGAGCTTCTCTTGGCTTTAAAGCCACCAAGCAGGACCCACACGCGGTCCGAGTAGGAAAGCCTCTGATCGGTCTTATGAATGGAAGTTGGTGCCCTTTGGCTGATAATCTCGACAGGGAGTACCTGAATCCCATTTTTCTTTGAGACAGCCAAATGGAGCCGAGATGCTGGCAACCGTGGCTCGTCAGCACGCTGACCCTTCAGAGCGTGTTCACATACGAGGGCAATGACTTGAAGGCATGAATGTGCTTGCTACCAATAGCATATCAATCAGACACTAATGATTATAGCTCTAGAGAGGGCCTTAATGTGCGCCACTTAAAAGAGTCTTCATTTATCTACTTTCTCTTTCCTTTTTTGACCTCTTCTACTCTACATTAATTCTCTCTAAAGGCCCAAGTATGTGTATTTCATGTGGCTTTCTCTGAGGCCTGATTTTCATGCACGCTTTCCCCTGTGTTTGTGATATGCTCAAGATGGGTTTTACAAAGAGGTTTACAGAACAGTGGCTATGTGTAATGCAGAAGGTTATAAAAAAAAACAAAACAAAACAAAACAAAAACAAAAACCTCACATGCCAAAGAGAAAATAGAATAAGATATTGTGGCATTAACATTCTTTTGCTAGTCAGAAATGGTGTTGTGCCAAGGAGACCCATTATTATTAAAAATCGGACAGTAGTAACAGGGGCACCACAGACTACAAGGTACCTGTCCCCCATGCTGATGTAACATAGGTTACTAAAGTAATCTACATGCTTGTCACTCTGGTTCAGGGAGATATCTTTCCATCTGGATCTTTCTTACTGCCTCATCCATCTCATGACTACTCTGCCCCCAAATGGAGGGAATGAGAAGGGTTAAGGAGGCGTCAGTCCGTGCAGTTGTGGATCCACACCACTGATCTGGCCTGGGATCAAATGATACAAGCACCTAAGTGTTTGGTGATTCTAGTCCGTCTAGTTCCATAGGGAGAGGAAGGAAGCAGTTTGGGTACCCAAGACCAGTTTTCAGGCTCAAGAGCCTCAATCTCAGACATGGTAGACAGCTCCCGGCTGACCTCAAGACTCACCCAGAGTTCAATAATGAAAGGCTGCAAGTTGAGGGACAAGTGACTTGGGAAGCCCCAAGGCATCTGGACCAAAGGAGATCAGTACGGATGGGCTTTAGCAGAGAAAACTCCCACCATGTCTGCCATTCATTGGTATCACTTCTAGAGACTAAAGATCTAGAAGAAAAGCACTTGGCCTTGGCAAAATAGCGACCGTTGCATATTAGCAAAAGAGCAGCTCACTGAAGTTTGTTTTTCTTTCCCACATTCCTGTTCTTTGTTCTTCCCTGAGGAGTATTTTCAGGCCACCTCTTCCTTCTCAGAATCCCTCACTTCTGGGTCCATCCGGAAGGACAACACGGTCCTTCCCTGTTCTGAAATGACTGCTCCGCCAGTCTTGTTCCTACTCCCTCACATGTTGGTAGAATTACAGACTCCAGAGTATTCAGAGACAGCCTGAGTGCCAAGGCCACCTTCCCACCATTAGCCTCATCTTATTATCTACAGAAAACTCTGCTACTGAAGCTAATTCACACTAAGGAGTAAATGCCTGATGATCCATCTTAGTGAATTAACCCTCCCAGTGATTGGCAGTGTTAGTGGTTACTGAAACAGTGACTCTTCAATACAGCAATCTCACTAGAGGTTGACAAATGAATCCTTAATCCTGTATTGTAAGTCTCTGGTTGGCTGGGCCATCATGGAGGGTAGAAGCAGCATTTTCCAGTTTGAGGCCAGAGGGTTTCCTTATGGCTTCAGATTACAGCAGCCCTCATTGCTCCCACACTGGGCTGGCCTTGAAGTGGCATTTCTAGAAGATAATGAACTCAAACTGGCCGAACACACTCTCTTTTCCAGAAGAGGCTTGTTTCTGAATTAAAAATAGAACAAGAATTAAGCACATTTGTGCAAATGGGGGTAGAGCCATTCTGTTAGGGCCTCTTTCACACTAGGACTCTCCCCGCTGCAATCAGAGTTCCAGCTTAACAAGCCACAGGTGAACACCACATGAGCAGTTGAAAATGTGATTGTAATGGGTGTGTTGACAGTTCAGTAGCCATAATCCATGCATCCCAAGGTGCACCTGTGCATCTGTCAGATCATTAGGCGCCGAGGGCTCTGCGCACATCCCCCCCCCCCCCGCACCTCCCCCATCAGTTGCTTTAGAGCCATCTCAACAGCTGAGAAGCTCCATCAAGGAACCAAGACAAGGGAACTGAGGCAACGGACTCATTAGGAGCCCAAGAGAAGATCGGGCACACCAGGAGGTATAGGAAGGAATAGTTGAGAGTACTTCTCAGCCTCCCTTCCCCGCCGCGCACCCCCCACCTCCCCCCCCCCCCCCGCCCGGGTGTTAGATGGGAGGGATGTCAAGCGGCACACTTCCCTGGCCCCCAGTGCTACCTGATTATTTAAAAGCTTTTTAGTGGCTTTCCTGTAGCATTTGGGTATTCAGTCATTGTAGCAGGGTGCGGCTGTACCCCGGCACATGAAATCCAAGCTCCTGTCAAAGTCCCATAACGAGCAGAGAAATGATTTCACGTGCAGTCTTTTAAACTCTCTAAACTCCAAAAGTTTGGGGCAAGGAAGTGGGGAGAAGATGGTCAAAAGCAAACCATGCGGAATGGGTGTCTGCCCTCCTGACGAATGCCTCCCTCCCCCGCAGTAACCCCGAGTACAAGGATACACCCATGGATATCGCACAGCTCCCCCATCTGCCAGAGAAAACTTCAGAATCTTCGGAGACATCTGACTCTGAATCAGACTCTAAAGATACCTCAGGTATTACAGGTATTACTACTTCTCCATGTTCTGCAGTGACTGCTTGCCTATCCAAACATGAGGGGTGGGCAATGGCCAGACGGCCACCATCAGAGCAGAGCAACTGTTAAATTTCATAGAGACACATATGTCACATCAAGTTGATAGACTCTCTGTACACATAGGTATGTATATCAGTATACCACCACATACATATGTGCACACATGGATGTATACATATATGCATGTGGTAAACATACATGCATATATATTGTATATATAAGCATATGTATGTGAAGGTATATATTTATACACATCAATTCACGCATCCCAATATGCCTGTATGCGCAAAAACATACAGAGAGAGACTGGTTGAGCAATCACTCAATGTCAGCCCTCCACTGGCCACACAGAAGGAGTCGTGCCCTAATCCCATAGTAAGCTTTGGCCTCTTTACCTGAAGCAGAGGCAGCACGATCTCTGCTACCTATAAGACCTCCTGCAGCCTCGAGCCCGAAATATTCACATGCTTCCCAAGCTGGGATTGAGCCTCCAAAGCAGGATAGTTAATGACATTGGTAAACGACTCTTTGGAAAGTACCCTGAGTAGCTCTTTGGAACACAAGAAAGTTAATTCAAAAATGTACCTTTCCTCCAACCCCCAACCCCCGCTCCACAGGCACACTTAGAGCCAAGGAGCACAGAACTTCACAGAATTTTACAGCTGCAAAGAAGCCTGAGCCTCTTCTAACCCGTCTTCCACGGAAATGAAGTAGTTACGTGATCTGCCCAAGTTCTAGTGCAGGCTGCATCCGAAAGCATCACAGCACAGCTATAAAATCAGCATTGTCCCTAAATCTTCTGAGTTGTGTTACTGGGAAAATCTATTCTCCCTATAATGTGCCAGATGGCTAGGGTTCCCCACCACCCCCGACCCCCCCATCTTTAGGGCACCTGCTCTCCAGGCCTGTGAGCCCATATCCCTCTACTCCAGACAAAGCTTCAGGGAAGTGGAAGGAGGTGAAAAGCACAGAGGATCTTGACTGTTTCCCTATCCTAAACTGCATTCATTTGAAAGTTCTTTCCTAGGGCAGAAGTTCTGGAATAGACAGGCTCTGCTTTTTATTTACATAGTATTTAGCAGGGAAAAAAAAAAAACAAAACAAAACACAAAACACAAAAATTCCCTGCCCCGTGGAGCCTGTATTCTTGTTGGAGGAAGAGATCAAAGTAAATGAAAATAAGCACCATCTGATTGCCTGTATGGCTAAGTGCTATAGAGAAAAACAACTTTAGGAATAGGGAGTGTGGTCTTCAATAATGAACAAATATTCACCAACAGAAGGGGCTGACGTCTGTAGAAAGTCACCTTGCATACCATCATGTTTCTGTGTCACTGACATCTTATTCCAGGTTATTTACCCTGACTCCCTGAATATTTTTGCAGGACTTCTCAAATGTTAATGTGCTAAACAATCACCGGGGGATCTCGTTCAAATACAGAATCTGATTCAGCAGGCCTGGGTGGAAAGCTGGGATTCTGCATTTGAAAGAAGCATCCAGGTGATGCAGTGCCGCTGGTCTATGAACCACACTCTGAGTAAAGGCCCAGCTAATCGAGGCCCTCCAGAGAGAGAAAGCCCAGGCTTTTAGGTAGCAAAGGTGGTGGAACAGCTCAGGTGGGCCAACACACCTCCCCAGCCCTGCCCCCCACCTCCAGCACGTGCGACCCGGACGCTGCCCTGCTAATGTGGTGTCTTTTGTCTCTCCTCCCCCGCCGCCGCCAACTCCGGCCACTGGCCCCACGCAGAGGACAACGAGAACTCCAAGTCCGACGAGAAGGGTAATCAGTCCGAGAACAGCGAAGACCCGGAACCCGACCGGAAGAAGTCGGGCAACGCCTGCGACAACGACATGAACTGCAACGACGACGGCCACAGCTCCAGCAACCCGGACAGCCGCGACAGCGACGACAGCTTCGAACACTCGGACTTTGAGAACCCCAAGGCGGGCGAGGACGGCTTCGGCGCACTGGGCCCCATGCAGATCAAGGTGGAGCGCTACGTGGAGAGCGAGTCGGACCTGCGGCTGCAGAACTGCGAGTCGCTCACGTCGGACAGCGCCAAGGACTCGGACAGCGCGGGCGAGGCGGGCGCGCAGGCCTCCAGCAAGCACCAGAAGCGCAAGAAGAGGCGGAAACGGCAGAAGGGCGGCAGCGCCAGCCGCCGGCGCCTGTCCAGCGCGTCGAGCCCCGGCGGCCTGGACGCCGGCCTGGTGGAGCCCCCGCGGCTGCTGTCCTCCCCCAACAGTGCCTCGGTGCTCAAGATCAAGACGGAGATCTCGGAACCCATCAACTTCGACAACGACAGCAGCATCTGGAACTACCCGCCCAACCGGGAGATCTCCAGGAACGAGTCCCCCTACAGCATGACCAAGCCCCCCAGCTCGGAGCACTTCCCGTCCCCGCAGGGCGGCGGGGGCGGCGGGGGCCTGCACGTGGCCATCCCCGACTCGGTCCTCACCCCGCCTGGCGCCGACGGCGCCGCCGCCGCCGCCGCCCGCAAGACTCAGTTCGGCGCCTCGGCCACTGCGGCCTTGGCCCCCGTCGCCTCCGACCCGCTGTCGCCCCCCCTCTCGGCGTCCCCACGGGACAAGCACCCAGGGGGCGGCGGGGGCGGCGGCGGCGGCAGCGGGAGCGGCCCCAGCGCGTCCAACTCCTTGCTGTACACTGGGGACCTGGAGGCGCTGCAGAGGTTGCAGGCGGGCAACGTCGTGCTCCCGCTGGTGCACAGGGTGACGGGGACCCTGGCCGCCACGAGCACGGCCGCGCAGAGGGTCTACACCACCGGCACCATCCGCTACGCGCCCGCAGAGGTGACCCTGGCCATGCAGGGCAACCTGCTGCCCAACGCGCACGCTGTTAACTTCGTGGACGTTAACAGCCCCGGCTTCGGCCTCGACCCCAAGACGCCCATGGAGATGCTCTACCACCACGTGCACCGGCTCAACATGTCGGGACCGTTCGGCGGCGCCGTGAGCGCCGCCAGCCTGACGCAGATGCCCGCCGGCAACGTGTTCACCACGGCCGAGGGACTCTTCTCCACGCTGCCCTTCCCCGTCTACAGCAACGGCATCCACGCGGCACAGACTCTGGAGCGCAAGGAGGACTGAGGCGCCGCCCAGCGCGGGCCAGGGCTCCGCCCGGAGGCATCGTCGATCGGCGTTTTCGTTTAGACCTTTTAATTCTAGCACTTTGAATTCGAGCAGGTCAGCGTCCTCTCTCACCACGACGGCCCCCATTCCACCCCCTCTTTCTTTAACTTGACTTATTCTTTCCTGTAAAGATATGTTTATTTTTCGCCTTCCGAGAGTCAGATGACCAGTTGCCTGCCATTTTGTCTCCTTCTAAGATGTGTGTTGGGTTGTTTTGCTTTCCTTTTGCATCTTTATTAAGATGTCTTTAATGTTGTATATGCCTCTGCCATAGAATACTCAGTCTTGTGGTCAAGAGATTTCTCAAGTGACAACCATTGGGTTTTTCTTCCTAAAGATCTTGATATGATCAAGATTGAAAGAGACAAGCATAAACAATGTGCCCTGTTTGACTAAGTCAAATGAAATGGGGTGGTTTTTTGTTTTGGTTCCTAATTCCTTTAAAGATAGGGGGGATAGTATTTTAGAATTTTATGCAGAATTTAATTCTCTTTTTATGGTTAAGATTTTAAGATTTTCTTACTTGCACATAAAAATAATTTGGGTTCTTAAACTTAATTTCTGGCCTGTGACTAGAATGTTTTAAAAAAAAAAGTTGGACTAAATGTTAATTACTGAAACATTAACTTAATTTCTAAAACCATGGTGCTATCATTTATTAATCTGTAATGTCTTCATACAAAATGCAGCTCCTGGGCTGGGTTTTGGGGAAAAAAAAATAATAATAATAATAACGTGTTCTGTCCTGGTCTGGAGTCCCGCTGCTGCAGTCTCCTTGGTTAGTTAAGACAAAGCCCTCATTAACGTTTGCTGCAGGACTTAAAATTTTTTACCTCCCAACTAACAAACATAGCCTCACATTAAATTTAATGGGTCAGTAAAGCCCTTTTTAAAGGGGCTTTTGGAAAACTCAATCAAACTGATTTGAGGAGCAGTTTGGGTACATACTGCCTTTTGTTGATCTGGGTTTTTGTTTTGCTTTGTTTTGTTTTTTTCCCTTTTCTCAGTCTGAGTCTAATTTTTGCAACTTCAGTAACACTTCAGAGTAAAAGAAGGAAAGGATATTTAACATGTCTTTGATTTTTTTTTTTTATCACTTCTTGCTAAAAAAAAAAAAAAAAAGGTTGCATTTTAGGGGACTGATTTGATTTGATGAAATTTTTTTCCCCTTTGGTTCTCTTGTTTCTAGGTTGAAACCGGTAAGGTTTAAAACTAAAGAATGGGTTAATAAGCTTCAAACATAACTGCAACTGAAAACCGCACATTAAGTACTAAAAAGAAAAAAAAAAAGAAAAAAAAGAAAAAAAGGAAAAAAAGAAAAGAAAAAGAAAAAAATATCCTATTTTGTCTTTGTTGCCAGAAATCAGTGTAGTGTCAAACACTCCAAATGACTGTCGAGTATAAATTCTTCTTCCACTCCATTTTTGGCAGCTGTTTGTTAAGGCATCTAATAACAGATGTGAGAACTGTAACGTGTGCAATGTGTACGTGTCCTTGGCTGTCAGTCCCATTGCAATTTCAATGTGTGTTTCTATATGCAGTATATACTAAGCTAACGTAGTTGTTTTGTCCTTTGTCTTCTCTGTGCTCTATCTCTAGTCCGGAGTGGTACAGTCCCATTCCTGCAGTCCTAGTGAATCAGTGATTCTTGGGGGTTAGTGATTTTTGTGTGGTGGCCTTCCTCTGTAATGTCACCCTATGCTGCTTCTACTGTCTGTGAATCTTCCGTTTCACTTTTTGAAATTCCTGCTGTTGCTTTGCTGGTGTATATTCTCCCAACCTTTCCTTTCTTTTCCTCCCTCTCTTGTCTCCCCCTGTTCCCGCCCCCATCTCTCCTTTCCCCGCCTTCTCCAAAATCTTTTTCATTCTCAGAGATAAAAAGACTCTTAACTAGCTCAAGGTTAATGGAGCCATTTTTTCCCACAATGGAGTTCTGGGTATGACTTTTTTCTTCTGGAGTGCAACACAAAGCACTGAAGAATAATGCTCAGATATATTAAATAAATTGATGCCATATAGCCTCAGTTGTTAACATTCCCAGAGTCCCTTGTGCTCTACCTATATAAGCAATGGGTGCTTTTCTTTGGTTTCCTTCCAGGTTGGCTGATGGAGCAATACATAAAGCAATTACCAGTGAGACAGAAAATTATTTCAAAGGTCAACCAACATTTTTTTAAAACAACAGGGGAGGGGATAACGGAATATAGACTTGTCATATATATTTGTTTATGTGTGCAATGCTAATAGAGTAATTCGGCTGTCCTTTGAATATCACTGTGTTGAGTGGTTTCCTCTAGGACCTTTGTGATTCCATGAGTTGGGCCCACATCACTGTGGAATAATAACTAAAAGAAGTGAAATGCCACAAATTTTAATGGGGACATTACTTGAAGGATTTAAGTAGGTTTAGAAGGTGAAGAAAGCCAGTCATGATATTTAAAGATTAATTTTGGAAGCTCTACTCTAGCTATCGAACAATCAAAGGAATGCACCTATCAGCTACAAAGAACAGCTAGACAGCTGTTTTGTTTTGTTTTTTTTTTTCCTTTTATAAATGTTTCTGTGTTGTGTCAAAATGATTTCTGGTGATTTAAACTAACAGATAATCACAGCTGCTGTCTAAATCCATAGTGTTTAAAATTACAAAATGAAAAAAAAAACACTTCATTACCTGTGAAGACTGTGTCTGTGTTTTTAACTATTTCTTGTACAAATATATGAAAACTTTTATGAGGAGACTGGTGCCAAGTAGCTGAATAATGGGGAAAGGGATATTCTGTTCGTAAAAATCTTAGCAGTGTTACCAACTCTACAATATATATGAAAAGAAAAATTAAAACATTACAAAGCGACAGCTATGGTACATTTGTTTTGTGTGAAGCTAACCGGACCTAACTTCCTGAGTGCCTGGCTTATTTTGAAACATTTTTTTTCATTGACCATTGATAATGCTGCAAATCAGAAATGTACATACTTCATTTACAACAGGGTTCTTTTTATACTTTTGTAGATTCTCATACATGTCACATACATGGTTGTCTTTATGTAACTTAATTTTTTCATCCGCAGGTGCCATTTTCATAATAAACTTCTCTTGGATTTGTTACTATCTGGCATCATTTCTTTTACATGTAACCATCCTAACTAATGAATGCTGGTAGTATTTGTGTAAGCAGGTACCTTGGTCATTACTCTTGATTTTTTAAAAAAAAAATGATTAAAAAAAAAGATACATCCATATTTTTGCTAGTTTTGGAAAAAAAAAATGCATGGCTTGTGTAACGATGAGGTTGACAAGGCACAGATTAAGATGCTAATCCAAATACTACACCAAACTTGCAACCATCCTAAATTTTCAGCTACCCCAACTCATTGTCATACCGAGCATTATTATGCACATTATCAAAGCTGAACAACGGGCCTGCACATTAACCACTATGGCAAGTGTGCATTTTTTCTTGATTAATGCACAGTAAGTGATGACAGTTTCCATACATTAATCATTGAAAATGCACTCGATATTTTCATTTATTACGATCTATAATGTATAACCAACTGTTCCATTGTTTATATCTTCTCTTTATACTAAATCTGTATTTTCTTTCTCCAGACAAGCCGAGTTAAGTCACGATCGTGCTGTCCTATTGGTTAGGTCAGCGAGCAGCATGCAGCCTGTCACGTTTTAAGGCAGGTCAGCTGGCTAACAAAAAAAAAACAAAGAAAACTTCAACTTGCTCTCTCTCAAATAAGGATACAGATGGGTTGCATGTTAAATCCGTGCTCTACAGAAAATGATGAGAGATGATTGGCTTGAGCTGAAGCAAAAGGCGCTTTTGTCCCAAAGCCACCAACTACAGTAAATGTCACTCCCTAGTTTAAGTCTTCAGTGGCATTTGCCAATTTGAGGATCCTTTTTATTAATGGAGGCTTGCTTCAGACTGGCAGATGTGGGAATGTGGTTATGGTGGTGGGGCCCTAGATTTCTCTACTTGGCCTTTTATAGGTCCTTGAAATACGTAACACCTGGAAATAGGGAGAGGGTAATTGAGAACACTGAATTGGGTTCTCCCAACACTTTTCCAAAGTTTATCTTTCACTTTTGCTCTGGAGAGTCAGCAAGACTGAGAAGCCAAAACACTGAGGAAGCTAGAAACTCAATCCTGAACAGAGCGTGAGCTGAAGTCACCTTACTGGAGGTATTTGGTCTGGTAGGTGCTGATGAGGCCGGCTCCTACGGGTGGCCTCCAGAACTTTGTGTAGGGGAGGGTCTGCCGAGGCAGAGGGCAAATGGATGAGTGTGGTACTAGGGCTGACCCTCTGTCAGCTGATGGTCGTGTTAGCTCTGTACGTAACTCTGTATTGCTGGACACTGCTTCAGCCCCGTGGTCTGCAGGTAGTGGCAAGGAGAGTTGAAAAGCAGCAGCCAGACAGGGACGGATGAAGTGAAATCCTCACTGCATCTCAAGCTTCTGCAGAAGTGGTAGAAGTCCAGGATTCTCCCCCAGGCTCAAGCCTCCCTTAGTACCAGCAAGTTCCCCATCCTTTATTTGTACCCATCAATGCTAAATTATGTCACTAATGAAATAAAAAAACACCTCTTGGCCAAAAAGAGAACAAGCAAGCTCTGGACTCAGACCCACTGACAGCCAGGAGCCCCGCCATGTCCCCAGCACCAGGCCAGCAGCCAAGCCAGGGCCCCGAGCCCCAGAGGCACAGGACCTCTCCCCAACCAGGCCGGCAGCAAGTCAGTGTGTCAAGGCCGCAGGTTGCAGGTCATGGACAGAACAGGGATCTGTAGCCAGCCCTCCGGACCTTTCCTCTTCTCCTTCCCAGCCAATACTGATATTGTTTATTTTGCAATAAGGAACAAGAAAAAGAAAAAAGAACCTCAAATAAAGGCAGCAGGTGGGACAAGAGGGAAGATTTGCATCAGTTGAGCATAAAGAAATGGATTTTAGCCCTTGTGGACTGTAATTCTCCCCCATCTTTGCCTATTCCTAGACAAAGCCTGTTTACATTGAACATGCTTCCAACAATTTGAAGTCAACCTGGTCTCAGCATTGCATTGAAGGTAAGAGATAATGTATATTGTCAAGCCCAGAAGATAGTCTGTTCAGGCTAAAAGGCTTATTATCCAGGTTCAAAAAGTAGGAAGAATAGAGAACTTAAGAGAGCAAGAAAAATACCTTTGCCAATAGTTCATATCATATAGCAACACAACACCAACCTCGTTCTTGGGCTTAATTCCCAAAGAATGACAACAACTAGCAGGCTTAAGAAACAACTCTGGTATGCTAAGGTAAGTGATCACCCTTAGATGCTCCTGCTTTCATATATCTCCTGTAAATCATTATGAAGAAGAGGGGCTAACCTGGTAAACCACCCCCACCTCCCGGGAAGCACAAACCATGCCTCGTTCATCTTCATGTCCCCCCTTAGTGCCTAGCTCAGTGATTCACAAACAGCCTTTGTTCAGTAAAGGTCTTCAGAATACCGATGGATGGGAAGGAGGGAGGGAGGGAGGGAAGGAGGGAAGGAGGGAAGGAAGGAAGGAAGGAAGGAAGGAAGAAAGGAAGGAAGGAAGGAAAGAAGGAAAGAAGGGAGGGAGGGAGGGAGAGAGGGAGGAAGGAAATGAAACATAACTTGTCAAGAGGCAGATTCCACTAGAAATGTGGTATGGCAGGATAGCTTGAGTTTCTATGCATTTCCTAAAAAGGAATGGCAAAATGGATAAAGCAGCAAGTTCATTTATTCCTGCCTTCCTGGATAGTCCATACAGCTGGCACAGGGTCGGTCATTGATAAATGTTGGCTGGAGGATGGGTGTGTGTGTGTGTGTGTGTGTGTGTGTGTGTGTGTGTGTAACACAATGTACTCTATATACAGCAATAAATTAGGTAAAACAAATAAAGGAAGAAGAAGAAAGAGCCCAATCAGTCGGGAACTTAGTAAACTTTGACGTCATCTACCATAAACAGCTAAGTAAATGGATCTCAGTTCCTCAAGAAGGTACCATTTAATAACATATCCACACTGATGAACATTGAGCTGTAAGCTCAGGCATCATCCAGAGGATCTTAGCAGCTCTAGTGTAGAAATCACATCTTTTTATTCTAGTGGTGAAGGTCTTTCTAGCCCACTATTGGATAGTTGTAACTTTTAGAGGGTGTTGAGCTGAAATCTTACCTCTGGAGTTAGATGGAGTCTTTTTCTGAGTGACCTTCAAAGAGGTGAATATGGCTGTCAGGGTCTGATAACTCTCTAGGCTGTCACCTGTTCTTCCAGTTTTTCCTCCAGTGCCACTGTGGCAGATGCGTTCACTAGCCTGGTGACTGTCATCTGGGTGTACCAGAATTTGTCAAGGCCCTGGCATGGCTTTCCTATCGCTTTCCTGGGTTGTTGTTTTTTACCACAAACTGTGGCTTGAAACAGAAATTTGTTCTCTCACAGCTCTGCAGGATATAAGCCTGAATTCAGGGTGCCAGGATGGTCGGTTCTTTTTGGAAGCCTGTGAGGGATAGTCTATTCCATGCTTTTCTCCTAGCTTCTCATGGTTACCAGCAATCCTTGGCACTCTTTGACTTATAGTTACATCATTCCAATTTCTGCCTCCATCATCATATGGCTGTCTGCCCCCTGTGTCTGTCTTCAAGTGGCATTCTCCCCACTGTCCTATTCCATGCTCTCCTCTTCCAATAAGGACACCAGTCATACTGGATTAAGGGCCCACCCTTCTCCAGTATGACTGTATCCTAAGTAAATACATTTACAGTACTGTATTATGAGAAGAAAATGAATTTACTATCACATGGTGAGGTACTGAGGGCTACAACTTTAACTTTTTGGAGGACATAATTCAACCTATAATGGGTCCTTTTAAAAATATGGCACCTTGGACCAATCACAGAGCCCCAGGTGTGATTTGGTTCCAACATGGAATAAAAGTCCCATTACATCTCTTGCTCAGGACTCTGGGCTCTTTTTTTTATTTTGAATTTTAGGGTATGTATTTTTTTTATCTTTTTATTTTTTTATGTAACCTCTACTCCCAACGTGGGTCTTGAACCCACAACCCGAGATCAAGAATAGCATGTTTTACCGACTGAGCCAACCAGGTATCCCCGGACTCTAAGCTCTTAATTAAAACAGCCTGAGAGTACAGTCCCTACTTAGCAGCCAGATCAAATTGTTTTCTCGTCTTGAACCTCTAGTCAACAAGAACACCTTGGTCTTTTCACAAGTTTTCGTTAAGGTAGGTCTCCCACCTCCCTTATGTGTATAACCATATAATGCTGCCATGTGCTTAGGTGAAAAGCAATTGAAGGAGAGAAGTTCACTAATTCATTAGGCATGGAAAGGGAGCAAAAGCCTGTCCCTGTGAAAACACTTCTCATTCTCATTGTACTTTACATGCCCTCTGAGACGGCTTCACCCAGCCCTGCTGGAGAGGTGAGTCCTGGCCCCAGTACCTAGGAAATCTTTATGGCACATAATACATCCATGACAAAGATTCCCAGCGGGCTGAGGAAGGAAAATAACCACCATGAGAAGGAAATGGAAAAAATTGGAGCAAGTACCACATCAGCCCTCCTATGGGGGCAGAATGGGGTTAGAGATGCTAAGACTTCTGATATGTATGAGTCAAATCACCCCCTCAAAATTCAAGAAGGAATCATGAGGCCAAACTCATCAACTTTCTGAAAATGAATGGACCTCCTTTTGTCTCCTTTTGTCCCCTTTTATGGATCAAAATCAAAGGGATTAGTTAAGATTGTCCTGTACTGTTCTGGGGACAAAACACAGTTGTTTTCATTCTTGTATTCAACTCTCCCTTTTTGGCAGTCATGGAATACACCAAGAAAAATGACTCAGATAACGTTCCTATGCTGAAAGAATTTTTCTAGAAGAGTAAAATTAGTTTCAGTTTTTAAAATATATCCAAACTATTAAAGCTACTTAAAAAAAAAATAGCAGAGGGTAAGGAGGTGGCTCTTCCTCATACTAAAGGAGTTCTCAGATTTATAGCAGAAGTGTCAGAAACAGGATGTAATATCCATGTGACCCCCCCACACCTCCCCCAAACAAAACCATTATACCCTTGATGAATTATTGACTTTAGAGTTTTATCTGTGCCATGAATAATCACAAACTTGGGAGTCTCAGGGCACAGTTCATAAACAAATAATTATATCACAATGATAATTTTTCAGGAATTACAACATCAATCATGGCCATGTTATTATCAAGTACATTTTCTGGGTGCCTCTATTCATCAAACCCTCCTCCCTCTCCACCCGTCCACACCACACAAGCAAAACTCATCACCAGATTGCCTCTTATTTACACATCACTCAAAGCAGGACAGAGCAGGCACACACAAAATGGGCCAACCCGGCGTTTATGAGAGATGAGTTTTCATTAAGAAAGTTTAAATTAAATGCATTGAGAAAGATGGAGAGGGGGGGAGAGAATTAATTATTCCAGACTCCCCCAAAGAAGTGTCTCTGAATAGTTCCTATTCAGGAGATAAAAACAGACAGAAGGGTTATTCTATTCTTCCATTTCAGGCAATACCCATCAAGAAAAAGTAGTCCATCTCTGAAAGGCAAGCCAACAGCAGCAAAACAGTAACATGCCTCTCTCTTTTAAATAATGCTCACACAGGTACAGACAGGTTGGGCCTGTTGTACAGCTTCCTTCTTCAGGTGGAAGAGGCGAGTGAGGTGGGCACAGAACTTGGAAAGGGCGGCCATGCCTTATCCAAGTCTGTATACAAATCAGGGATACAGCTGTCCAGGATGTTTAGGTCTGATCTAAACCACTTAGCTGTGACCGTAACACAAGGTTAACATTTCCAAACACAACAACAGTACAAAAAGCACTTCCAACTACTTTGCTTTGTTGTTAACATCACTTAAGGTCAGAGTGACTCAAAAGAAAAATAAATTCTTCTCACAATTCAAAAGAAAAATAAATGATTAGCAAAGCAACAGAGAAAGTGCCCCCTTAAGATAAAAGGTCGTACATAATAGAGGGTCGTGTGTGAGTCCGTAATACAGTGGTGCTTGCCCTTAACTCCTTGTGCAAGAGAACTTTCTCATTGGTCTCTGTTTCTACCCGGCAAGCTATGCAGACAAACCAATGTAATTTAAAAAGGCCAATAGGGAGATACCAGTCCAAGCATCTGAGACTTTCCAGTCCCCCAGGAACCGCTCACTCTTGAGAACAATCCTTGAGTATATATGGCTTGACCTTAGATCAAATTCTCCTGTCCTTGGCGTCTAAATGTGTCTAAGGAAAGGTAGAGCTAGTGCCCAGCAGTGAGCATCAGGAACAGGGACAGGCAACACTGTTGGTATAGATGAACTGGACCCAGTCTGATCTGCCCCAAACCCCACCACCCAAGGCAACCAGCAAAGCAGCTCAACGCTTCAAGGACCCTATGCCATTTCATCTACAACATCAGCTGCCCTTCTACTGCTCTCATTTTAAAATCTTCCAGTTTCGGGGCGCCTGGGTGGCGCAGTCGGTTAAGCGTCCGACTTCAGCCAGGTCACGATCTCGCGGTCCGGGAGTTCGAGCCCCGCGTCGGGCTCTGGGCTGATGGCTCAGAGCCTAGAGCCTGTTTCCGATCCTGTGTCTCCCTCTCTCTCTGCCCCTCCCCTGTTCATGCTCTGTCTCTCTCTGTCCCAAAAATAAATAAACATTGAAAAAAAAATTTTTTTTAAATCTTCCAGTTTCTTGGGGCGCCTGGGTACCTCAGTCAATGAAGCATCTGACTTCGGCTCGGGTCATGATTTCACAGGTTAGTGGGTTCGAGCCCTGCGATGGGCTCTGTGCAAACATCTCAGAGCCTGGAGCCTGCTTACAATTCTGTGTCTCCCTCTCTCTCTGCCCCTCCTCCGCTCATGCTCTGTCTCTCTCAAAAATAAATAAAAACATTAAAAAAAAAATCTTCCCGTTTCTTGAACATACCTGGACTATTGTTAAGTCACTCTGCCTCAAGACCAATCTTAATACATTAACTCATTAAAAAGAGAGGAAGTAGAATGGAAAAGAGACAGATCTAACTCCTAGTCCATGGCCCTGTTCTAAACATCCCCTTCAAAACCTTTCTCTCATAGTAGGAAAAAGCAGGCCAAACCTCTCTCCCTTCCTCCCCCACATGAAGGCCCCAACTCTGGCGCTTGGTGCTCCCCTTTGCCAGCCCAGCCCCCTCCTTGCTCTGGGCCCTGTGCCTGCCTCTCACCCTCCTGCACCATAAGAACACCTTGGTGTTGGATCCATTTTTTTCCCATGGGGCAATTTGACCTCTCTTGGCTATCTACCTCCTCCTTTCCACCCATCACCCCACTCAGCCTGCTGAGGCCCTCAAGCCAGACAATAAGCCTAAGGCCCTTTTGGGAAGTCTACCCTTTTTAGAAAGCTGGGGAGGGGCCGACTGTAGATTCTTGACATTTTAATTTTCAGATCACATGGAGGGCCACCCCTCTGGTAGAGGGAAGCTGGGCAATGGGGAGAGAAGAGGAAGAAATAGGAAGCTCACATAGGCTCTAAGATCATCACCCACTCCCGGGCAAGCAATAACCATATTTGCTGGCCAAGCGTTCCCAGCGTAAGCACGTTTTTTGGTTCATAATGATTCACCCAGGAGGTCTCAGTCCCAGGCACCTAGAAGTCACAAACCTCAGCAGACACCTCTATTCGGAAAGCACATGGAAGAATACAAGACATAGCCATCCAAAGGACTTTTTTTCCAAAATACCAATCTAACTGCTCTTTCCTCAATAGCATTTTCCAGGATGAGGACATTAGCAATCATTTTTCATTTTTGAACATTTGGAACAAACGAGAAGGAAGCTCAGATTTATTTCTTTAGTATTTACACCTTCCTTCCCTACATGCTACTCTGGATATTTACATAGAGTGCCCAAGTTAGAGACATTTTCCCGACATTGATTAATCTATAATTCTTTGAAGTAAGGAAGCATTATTATCTCCACTTTACAGATGTGGAAACTAAGACACAGAGGTTAATGATGCCCAGAGGTCAAACATGCAGTCAATTGCAAAAGTGGGTTTTAAACAGAAGCTCCCGTTTCTGCTCCTTAGGCTTAATTCAAGTTTGTTCTTAGCTCATCTGCCCTATTCACATCATAGCTGTCTCCTATGTCTGGCCGGCTCTAATTCTGCCTTACAGCCCTTAAAATGCCTCTCAAAAGACCAAGGCTTTCCTTGCTTCTGTCAGCATTTAGCCTCTTCGAATGTATGCCTTTGCTCATAAATAAATGACAATTCCTTTCTGGAGTGTTCTGCAATGGTTTTGCATTGCTAAATAGTACTATTATTTTCTTAATTGTTTACAATAAATATAAGCCCTGTAGTTCTGTCTAAACCTAGAAGCTCACATTCTGCCTCATTTTTGGGAGTTGCCCTACCATTAATTTAGTGAGAATCTATCCAAACCAAGCCAGGAATATAAAGATGCATAAAAGATTACCCTCTGGCCTTAAGTTGTTCACCAAGTACAGAGGGAGACAAATGTAAAAGTTAATCATTACAACATTATGACAAAGTCATGTGGCAGACACAGAGACAGGTGTTAGGGTACACTGAGTCATGGCAAGGAATTCAGGCTATGAGGGCAGAGAAGCCTCCCAGAAGGAGATGATGCTTATAGCAAGTCTTGAAAGACAAGTTGGAGTTAATCATGGGTGCTAGAGGAAGAGGGGGAGGTTCCTGGAAAGCATCATCACTATCATGGCATCAAGATAAAGCTTGCAAATAATTCAACATACTGGAGTATGGCCACATCTAGGAATGTGTGTAGATATGGAAATAGGTCAGCTGACGATTTCATGAGATGGATTTAGCCCCAGTTTTGCTAAGCTAAGCCCCATCCCCTTATGCAGGGCTGTATCCTCCCAATGGAAGGATACCTTGTTTTCATATAAAGACATGTTCCACTTTCCAAGCCCTCCTGCATCTGCTAGGCTGCACATGCCTGGGGAAATGGGGGAGGGGCAACTATTTTTTGGGGGGGTCCTACAAAAAAGCCATGTAGACAAGCAGCAGCCCAACTAGGGAGCTACCCTGAATGTTACGGTGAGGAGTTTGAATGGCATCCTATAGGCAACAGGAAGTTTAAAGGGTTTTATTCAGAGAAGTAACATAATAGAGTTTTTGTACTGGAAAGGTCACTCTGATGGCAGCTTCAAGGACAGCCAGGATTAAATAGAAGCAGTTAGGAAGTGGTTGTAGCAATATCCCATGTGATAAAGGATGAGGGCCTGGGTGAGGGCAGGGGTGAGGGTAGAGGCAAGGGGGTGGATCTGAGAGCCTGAAAGAAGAGGTTTGGGTGATTGGTTAGATATGGAGAGAAATGATGGAAAGAAAGGAGTGAGACATGACTCCCGGATTTCTGGCTTGGGGATATGGCTGCTATTTACCAAGACGGAGAATATGGGAGAAAGAAAAGGCTTAAGAGAAAAACAAACAAGTAAGGGGAGTTGAAGAACTCCATTTTAGATGTGGTAAGTTTTCAGTGCTTACGGGGAATCCTGGCAGAAATGTTCAGTGAGCAATTGGAAAACAGTTCTAGATCTCTAGAGAGAAGTCTGGGGTTTTTTTTTTGTTGGTTTTTAGTGTTTATTTTTTAGAGAGACTGAGATAGCTCAAGTAGGGGAAGGGCCGAGAGAGAGGGAGACAGAAGATCTGAAGCAGACTCTGTGCTGACAACAGAAAGCCTGATGCGGGGTTCGAACTCACAAACCGTAAGATCATGATCTGAGCCGAAGTCGGATATTTAACTGACTGAGCCACCCAGGCACTCTGAGAAATCTGTCCTAAAATACATCAGAGACATCAGCACTTAGACGGTAGGGGCAGCCATGGGTCCAGGGGCCACTGCATACGAAAACAGATAGAAGATGAACAAAGGGCCAAGAATGGAGTGCTGGGTGGTGTCAAAGGAACAGTGAGAGGATTATGAACTGTAGCAGGATTGTCGCACAGAGAGACGGGACACCAAGGCTCTTCTTTCCAGGAAGCAGCTTTTTTCATGCTGGCATGGGCTCTAGGCTAAGACCCCAAAAAGGCTGAGCCCCAAGCACAGCGGGATATAGCCTTTAATGCAAGTTCTACTTCTTTGTCTCCCGTATATGGTGACACATATAGTCTGATTGGATACAGTCCAAGTTACATAGCTGTGTCAGAGTTATACATAGGTGTATGGTAGTTCATTGGGCCACGTCGCCTTCCTTTGTTCTGAGGAGCCCTCCACCACGTTCCTTAAGGAGGGGCTCTACCACAGAACCCCTGACAGAAACTGGAAAAGGAAGAGGCCAGAAGGGCCAAGGGACACGTGTCACAGCAATCAGGGAAGAAAATGGTTTCAAGAAGGCCAGAAGCATCAACATTACCAAATGCTGCACAAAAGTTAGGTAAAGACTCAAGTGCCAAACAGTTCTGGCAAAAACAATGACAGCAAGTGATGGCTATCCTTTCCAGAAACTGACCTGAAGGAAATGACAAAAGAAAGGCTGCATTCCGGGGAACAGCCTTATATTGGACACTGATCAGTGTGGTCTTCCTTTGAAAACGTGTAATTCCTTCATCATTCATATCAAATGGGTACTGAACAAGCAGACTTGAGGCAAAGTCTTACCCTTGTGGAATCTACCCTGTCCCCTTCTTCCTGTGCGCGTCACATGGATTTACCCTACAGCCTGGGCTCTGGAACAAACACTGCAGTCATACAAGACACGGCGTGCACAGAGATCAGACAGACTGGATGCTGATCAAGGAAGTATCAAGGACTTCCTGCGCTTGTACTGCCATTTCTCCCCAGAGAGATCCGTTGACTTTGTTTGGCATGGCCCGACAATCCACAGTGGTTCTTCTGTGGTAGTCTTTACCTTTTTCCAAGAGAGAGACAGTAATGGACAGACAATGGAGGCTTTATTCCATACAGAAAGAGTGAGCTTGTTCCCAAACTGTAGGAGTCTGGAGTTGAGTCAGATGGAATCATCATCCCTGGTTAACCACTATAGCTACATACCAACGTAACAAACACTGCCGTTTAACCACTCAATATCCATTCTCCTTTTTCTCTTTGATCGCAGAGCCCAAAACTTCAGCACAGTGCTGCCCAGAATACAATATTGTATTTCTCAACCTCCCTCGCAGCTAGATCCAGCACCATGACAAAACTCTGGCTGGTGAGATCCGAGCAAGGATGGCAACTGCGAGGCAACCTTATATTCTACAACGGCATCTTTCTGTTTCAGTCTTTCCTCTTTATTCTAGACTGTAACTCAGCATAGTAACTGGAGGTCCAGCAGCTATACTGGATCATGAAATGACCTTAAAGAGGGAAGGCATGGACTAGGTTAAAGGAGAACTTAGTTCTTTGAGAACCATACCATGCCAGCCATGGACTATCTGAACATCTTTTAGATGAAACTGAATCATCTATCTTGTTTAAACCATGTTATTGGGTAGGGAGAGCCTCTTGTGCTTCTGAATTCAACTCCTAACTGATGAGCTGGCTGGTCATCACTAAAGAAAGTTCCCTAGCTCTTTCCTCAAGACCATCTCTTTGGACCTGCACTGCTCCCTGCACATTCCAGCACAAGGATGGGAAAGCACAAGAAATAATATGTAAGAAAAGCTAGAAGTTTTAATACTGTAGGGGGATGGAATAAGGTCCTTTAAACCTTTAGCCAACAGTTGGCAAGTGAGGATTCCAGGTAACTCCGTGTATCCAGACACAGAAAGAATCCCACTGGTAAAGCAGAGTACTTCACAGTCAAAAAGAAAACCAAT
The DNA here is from genome assembly GCF_022837055.1 of Prionailurus viverrinus. Classification (NCBI taxonomy): domain Eukaryota; kingdom Metazoa; phylum Chordata; class Mammalia; order Carnivora; family Felidae; genus Prionailurus; species Prionailurus viverrinus. The sequence goes on from NC_062566.1 coordinate 78,909,561, forward strand.
CCTGGCTGCACAGATAATACGTGGAAATTCCATACACCATTTGTTGCAAGGTGGTGTCTTCTGTGAAACCACTTACCTCAGAAGCATCATCTGAATTGTTCTTCAATATCAAACATGGTCACAGCTCAGAGAAAAAGTCAAAAGGCCTCAATAGTCAACAACTCAGAGAACAAATCAAGAGCCTCCCCAAATGAACTTTCACTATCAGATTTATGTGTGAAGGTTTATGGCAACACCGTTGCCTGATATAGATGGAATTGGGGAAACTTCTTCGGAAGCTGGACTAGTAACGAGAACCCAAAGTGACATTACTAAGCAGTCACCAGTTATCTGGAGACATGGCACACACCCCAACTGGGTGCTTTGAACTCTGCCTAATGTGAGCAACTGGAAACCTGAGAACAACTGCAAAGAAAACATCAACTCATTTGCATATGCCAGGCACGAAGGTCAATTCTTGACTGCCATTCTCTGTTGCAACCTCATGACCCAATAACAGTAGGTGCTATTGTTATCTCTGTCTTACAGTTTAAGAAGCTGAGATTTAGAGAAGTTAGGGGACTCATTCAGAGTCTCGTAACTATTAAGTGGTGGAACCAGGATAATAACCCAGGTCTCCCAAAGCTTGATTTTTTTTAACCATTTTGTTATGGGCTGTTTTCTCCCCCTTGGTGTGGAAGAGGCTTCGGAGGAGGAAATTGTTCCTGAAGGCCATAGCACCTATTTTTTTTTCTTTTAAATACATTGTGAAACAGAGATTTTAAGACCAAACTTAAAAAGTTACTGGAAGGGGCACCTGGGTGGCTCAGTCAGTTAAGCGGCCGACTTCAGCTCAGGTCACGATCGCGCGGTCCGTGAGTTCGAGCCCCGCGCCAGGCTCTGGGCTGATGGCTCAGAGCCTGAAGCCTGCTTCCGATTCTGTGTCTCCCTCTCTCTCTGACCCTCCCCCGTTCATGCTCTGTCTCTCTCTGTCTCAAAAATAAATTAAAAATGTTAAAAAAAAATTTAAAAAAAAAAGTTACTGGAAAACAAACAAGTTTTTTTGAGATGCCTGGGTGGCTCAGGCAGTTAAGTATCTGACTTCAGCTCAGGTCATGATCTCGCTGTCCGTGAGTTCTAGGCCTGCATTGGGCTCTGTGCTGACAGCTCAGAGCCTGGAGCCTGCTTCAGATTCTGTGTCTGCCTCTCTCTCTCTCTGCCCCTCCCCTGCTCACACTCTCTCTTTTTCTCTCTCACAAATAAATAAACACTAAGAAGTTTTTTTTAAAAAACTCTCTTGGAGTGCCTGGGTGGCTCAGTTGGTTAAGCATCCAACTTTGGCTCAGGTCATAATCTCGTGGTTTGTGAGTTCGAGCCCCACGTCGGGCTCTGTGCTGACAGCTCAGAGCCTGGAGCCTGCTTCGCATTCTGTGTCTCCCTCTCTCTGTCCCTCCCCTGCTCATGCTCTGTGTCTCTCTCTCAATAATAAATAAATAAATAAATAAATAAATAAATAAATAAATAAATAAAGTTTTTTTAAAAACTAAAAAACTTTCTTGATAATGATGTTTGATTCACCAGAAATAGAAAAAAAAGAAGTTGACATTTGTTTTCCGCCATAACACAATCTAAACTTTTATAAAGCCAAAAATTTCAAAATTACAAACTCACATCTATAATTATGCTGGAAGGTTTAAACATACCTCTCTTAGAAGTTAGTAGAACAAGGAGGAAGAAAAAAATAATTTGAACATGATGTACAAATTTGACCTAATGTGCATATATAGAACACAGCATTCAGTAATATTGAACCTTTCAAATTCACCATAGAATACTTATAAAGCTGACCAAATGCTGGATTTTAGCAAGCCTCAACAATGTCTAAGGATTAAAATGTTCAGTATGTTGTCTCATCATAATGAAATGAGGCAAGAAATAAGTAACAAAAAATAACTAGAAAACCACCATATGTTTAGAAATTACAAAAAACTCATGAAGAAGGCATCATAATGGAAACAAAACTGATCAATAATGAAAATACTATATATCAAGACCCGTAGGATTCAGCTAACCATTACTTACAAGGAAATATATAACCCTATAAACGTGTATTCGAAAGGAAAAATAATTGAAAATGAATGTTAAGCATCCATATCAAGAAGCTAAGGAAACCATCAACAAAGTGAAAAGGCAACCTACTGAATGGGAGAAAATGTTTGCAACTCATATATCTGATAAGGGGTTAATATCCAAAATATATGAAGAACTCATAGAACCCAGTACCAAAAATAATAATAATCCAATTTAAATGAGCAGAGGATGTGAATGGACATTTTCCCAATCTTCCCAAAGAAGACATACAGTCGGCCAACACATACGTGAAAATGTGTTCAACATCACTAATTGACAGGGAAATACAAAATCAAGTCACGATGAGACATCACCTCACACCTCTTAGAATGCCTATTATAAAAAAGACAAGAAATAGCAAGCCCTGGAAAGGATAAGAAAATAGAACACTTGTGCATGGTTGGTGGGAATGTAAATGGGTGCAGCCACTATAGAAAACACTATGGTGGCTCCTCAAAAACTTAAAAATATGATCCAGCAATTCCACTTCTGAGAACTTATCCAAAGAAAACAAAAACATTAACTCGATAAGATATCTGCACCCCCGTGTTCATTACAGCATTATTTACAATAGCCAAGATATGAAAACAACCCGTGTCCATCAACAGATGAATGAATAAAATATGGGTACACATACAGTGGAATATTATTCAGCTTTAAAAGAGAAGATCCTGCCATTTGCTACAACATGGATGAAATTTGAGTTCGTTATGCCAAGTGAAATAAGTCAGAGAAAAACAAATACTGTATGATCTAACTTATAGGTGGAATCTTTAAAACACAGAGGTCATAGAAATACAGAACAGAGATTGGTGACTGCCAGAGACAGGGGCAGAAGTGGGGGCCTGGGGGGGGACAGCTGAACGTGATCAAAAGGCACAAACTTTCAGCTGTAAGATAAAGAAATTCTGAGGAGGTAAGGTACAGCATGGCGACCATAGTGAACAAATACTACATCATATATTTGAAAGTTGTTAAGTGAATAGATCTTAAAAGAGAGAAAAAAATTTCAAATATGTGAAGTGATGAATGTTAATTAAGTTTATTGTGGTTATGATTTCAGTATACACACACACACACACACACACACACACACACACACCAAATAATTAGGTTGTATACCTCAACCTAATACAATGTTACATGTCAATTCTGTCTCCATAAAATGGGATGCAGGTGCGGGGGGGGGGGGGGGGGCAGATATTCTAAATAAATCACCACAGAACAATACCCAGTATTGAGCTAAGACTCAGGAAACAGACTTCTGTAATAGTTCTCCTGTTCTGTGATCAGCTATAGGTCACTTCACCTCACTGGAATACAATGGTCTTAACTCCAAAGCAAGATGAATGTGGACAAGACAACTCCTAAAGCCCACAGAGGAAAAGTTCTCTTATCTCACCTCCACCTAGCAGACCACCTGGAATGCTGATATCTCACATTCCCGATGGCTGATCCCCGGGGCATGCTGTTTCCTTACCAGGCTGGATGCTGTGAGGTGACGGATGACAACTTCCTTTCTGAGAGTCAGTAGAGTTTAATCAAGCTCATTGTGCTTATTACAGAAACAATGTTTTTTATTTCATTTTATATAAATATTCAAAGAGGGTGATGAAAAGAAAGAAAACGGTTGTTTCTAGGAGAATGACCTATATAAAGGTGATTTCACAAAGGAGAGTCACTATAAATTTTGATGTTGAGGACTATAAAACATTAAGGCAAAAAAGTAAAATTCTAGATGGATTCTGCCCTCAAATTATATCAGAGACCTCTTGAAATATGTACCTCTCTTGAAATAAACTAAAATTTGGACAATGATGATATTTTGGATGTCTTTTGGGTAAGAAAAATTATGCAGGACTGTAATTGGTAGACTTGTACTAAATAAAAAAAAATTGGGGTGCCTGAATGGCTCAGTAGGTTAAGCATCGGACTTCAGCTCAGGTCATGATTTCACAGTTTGTGAGTTCAAGCCCTGCGTCGGGCTCTGTGCTGACAGGTCAAAGCCTGCAGCCTGCTTCGGATTCTGCCTCCCTCACTTTCTGCCTTTCTTTCGCTCACGCTCTGTTTCTCTCAGAAATAAAAATAAACATTAAAGAAAAAGAATTAAAGAAAAAATTTAAGCCTGGAATCTATATCAAAATGTAAAAACATCTAGATTTCTACAAATTTAATACAAAACGTTATAGGTACACATGCATTGGGTTTTCTGGTTTTGTTATTGGTTTTTTGTTGTTTTTTGAAATAAGTTCCATGCTTCCTCCAACTTTTTGACTCAACTATCGGTCTTGCCTTTTTATTAGATAACAAATCTTCCTCCATAGTTTGTAACTGAGACCCTCTTTATTCAAAATAAACACAGTCATTAAATTGTTTTGGTTAAGGCCCCAGCGTCAATCAAGTCTCCCTCCCAGCCTTGTTAAATGGCCCAAATGTCATCTCTACCACCTTTGCTTCTGTGCTTTTTATCACACAATCTGGCTTTTCAAAAGAACTGGTCAATCTGAAATAAGCAAGGCCACAAGAACAAGTATTTGAAATGCCTGGGCAATCAACAGCTTCACCCTTGGGTCCTCTCTGAACATCCCTGCCCCCATGCTAGCTCCATTGTTTCACAAAGTAACCTTTTGCTTCCACTACAGGGCTCAGTACCATTAAGCTGGGCAGGAAATTAGTCGAAAGAGCATTATACTTCAAATGAGGAGACATAGGTCTACAATATTAAAATGACCTTTCTAAGCGACCTTTGCAAGATTATTTCAAGAAACTGTCCTGGTTTCCCCACGCTACTCTTCTTGCTTCAAAACAATTGAGTCAAGTCAAATGAGATCCAAAAACGGTTTTCCATAAATTTTCTTCAGCAATATTTAAATTTTCCTTTGGTCTTAGCACATTTTAATACAGATGAATCAACCCAATAGGTAACTGTGTTCAATGTAGAAATAAACGGACAGGGGTAGAAGACGGAAACAGAGTCAGTCATCCAAGAGAAGGCTGACTCACTCTTGGTCATGTCAAGGAGAGCCCAGACCCCAAAACACTGACTGATAGTAACTAAAATGCACAGAAGACCTGAGGAAGGCAGCAGGCTGACAATATATTAATTTAAAGTGAGAAATAGAATTGTCACCCAGATTGCAATTATTCAGGTTGGCGTAACAATCTCCTTTTCTCCCTATAGTCAGGCAACACCAAATGGTAATCAGAAGCCACTCATTACCATGAGAAATCACTGTGAAAGACTCAGAAATATTTAAAATTTGTGTACTTTCTTCATTCCCTCTTTCTACATGAGCAGACCTTCTCTAGAACCAGAAAACTGCCTGAGGACATGCAGTCTGGAATGGGGGAGTCAGAGGAAGCTCATGTTTTAACATCAGGCTCACCATAGGGACATTCTTGTCTTTGGGACTGGAATTTCTGGAAGTCTGATTACTTGTAAATTCTCCCGTACCCAGGGACAGAGCTGGCATGGGATAAAACAAAAGGAATCCTCAGTGATTCTCTTTTTTCTGTGCTTCCCACAGCTGACCAAGCCCTCTGCTTTCGACACCCTGCTTCTGTAAATCTGTTAGTGCATTTATATGTGCACGTATTACCATCTTGCAAGCCTGGACACTAATCTACCTCCTCTAGGTGACTCTACACCTCTCTCCTCAACCCCATCTGCACTGCCCTTGCAAGTGTAACTCTACTGCCCTCACTTCTTACTTCTAGGAGACGTTCTATGGCCAGGACGCCTGGGTGGCTCAGTCAGTTAAGCATCCAACTTCAGCTCAGATCATGATCTTGCCGTTCCTAAGTTCAAGCCCCGCATCAGGCTCTGTGTTGAGAGTTCAGAGCCTGGAGCCTGCTTCTGATTCTGTCTCCCTCTCTCTCTGCCCCTCACCTGCTCACACTCTGTCTCTCTCTCAAGAATAAACATTAAAAGAAAAAAAATTAGGAGAGGCACCATAGCCTCTGAAAACCAGCCACCTTGACAAAGGACACAAATCTTACAAAGGACACAAATCTGTCTGAAATAAAGGCTCAAGAATGATTTCTGGTTTGATTGTGATGTTCCTCAATCTTTACTAATTGTGTCAGTTCTTCCAGATAAACAAATCCGGATGTTTTGAAATAAAATTCCTTAATTTATCAAACAAAAAGAGGGCTTTCCCGTTCATCAGAAATTGCTGTTTATGTCAACACATTTCATTCCCACCTTCAAATGAACAATGTTCAATATTCATGTGTTGAAATCATTTTAAATGACTTACATTATTGGCCTGTAGATTCATATACCACCTCACTGTAACTCAGTTTGTCTTGTTATCCCCTCCTCATCTTCAAGTTTCTTCAAATGAAACTCTATTTAAACCAAAGTAATAGTGAGCCATGTAAAATTACTGAAAAGTCACCTGGGGTCATGTTAAGATAGCAAATTAAGAGTCGTGACTGATTTTTTTCCCCCTGATATTAACAGAATGAGAAAAAAGTACTAAAAGGCCAAAAAAATTTCATGACAGCAACCAAATTCAGAGGGTTATAATCTAACTTAATAAACTTCAACACAAGATACTTTGCAGCAAAGAAGAGACTCAACACAAATCCATTTCTGAACAATCCCTCATCCTCTCCCCTAAGAATTTAAACACTGATTTTAACTAAGTATTAAGAATTCTCACTAATACCTACAGATCTGGAGAAAGGTAAACGAAATAGTTATTATTATCTTTTTCCTCTCCTGACAGGAAATACTTCTAGGCAAAATGTACAAAATGGAGAAAATAACAGACAGAAAAGACCTGAGCGAAAGTGAGTGCTCCCGGCAACATACACTGTTGAAAAAATGTTAAACGTACCTCCAATGATGACTGGTGAACCCGGTAAAGAACACGTAACAGAATCTCAGAAGAGGGCCCAGATAATCTAACAAAGACAGTATTACCCTGAGATGAGCCTTGTCCCTTTACCCACCTCCCAATCTAAGGCAAAATAGTGCAATTTTCTATTACTAGAGAAAAGTAGAAACTCATCCTGTGGCTTAAAGGAAAACCAAACTGAATTGAGATATTGTGGGAAAAGAGTTTAAAAAATCATCCAGACTGTATCAGGACAAACAGAAAATCTAGACAAAGCTCCCAAACATGAGCAAGATGTGAAACAAGCAAACAAAAATAAGTCAAAAGAAGCTAGTATGTAAACTATGCACATAAATACAGCAAAACCAACCCCCCAAAAAGTGCATTGTACCATAGAACAACTAAGTAAGGGGCTGCTGGGCTGGCCCAGTTGATAGAACATGCAACTCTTTTTTTTTTTTTTTTTTTTTTTTTTAATATTTACTTTTGAGAGAGAGACAGAGTGCAGGCAGGGAAGTGGCAGAGAGAGAGGGAGACACAGAATCCTAAGCAGGCTCCAGGCTCTGAGCTGTCAGCACAGAGCCTGACACGGGCCTCGAATCCACGAACTGTGAGATCATGACCTGAGCTAAAGTTGGACGCTTAACCGACTGAGCCACCCAGGCACCCTGAACAGGTAACTCTTGATCTTGGGGTTGTGAGTTCAAGTTCTACATGAATCTGAAGCTTAAAAAAATAAAATAAATAAAAGCACTGTTTTTGAGGTGCCGGGCTGGCTCAGTTGGAAGCTCATATGACTCTTGATCTTGGGGTCATGAGTTCAAGCCCCTACTTGGGTATAGAGATTACTAAAAATAATAAACCTAAAAAAAAAGAATAACTAATAATTTTTAAAATCAAGAGTTCAAAGACAATATCATAACATATTGGGGTGAAAATGCACCCCAATAGTTAAAAAAAAACGAATTCAGAGCTGAAACAGCATTACCATAAAATCAATACAAAAAAACTAGAAGAATCAAGTAATAGATTAAGTACTTCAGAGAATTCATTACTAACATAGGAATGACTAGATAGAAGCACCAATATAAAGAAAAGACAAATATAAAGAAATTATTAAAAAGCTAAGAGATATGGAAGACATAAAAAGACAATTCAACATAAGGATAATCAGGATTCCTAAAGCGTGTCCCTTCTCCCCCCAGGGAAACAGCAGATGTATTCAAAGATATAATACAAGAGAATTCTCCCGCAGATCATGTTCTGGGAGTATGTGACACAGCAAGTTCAAAACGGAGACAAATCCTTGTTACATCACTTAACTTCAAGAATTAAAAATTTTTTTAAAAAGGAATTCTTCAGCATCCAGATAGCTGAATGAAAATTACCAAAAAAAGATAACTATCAGTGGCTTCAAAGGTCAATGACAGAAACAATGCAGCAATGTCTACAGCATTCTGATGCCAAGAACCTTATTACTCAGAAATAATCAGCCAGGGGTGCCTGGGTGGTTCAGTCAGTTAAGCGTCTGACTCTTGATTTCAGCTCAGGTCATGATCCATGATCCCATGATTTGTGAGATTGACCCCCATGTCAGGCTTTGTGCTGACAGCATGGAGACTGCTTGGGATTCTCTGTCTCTCTCTCTGTCACTCTCTGTCTCTCTGTCTCTCTCTCTCTCTCTGTGCTCCTCCCATGCTCATGCTTTCTCTCAAAGTAAATAAACTTTTAAAAAATAAAAAATATAAATAGGTAGATAGAAAGAGAGAAGAGAGAGAGAGAGAGGAAAAGAAAGAAAGAAAGAAAGAAAGAAAGAAAGAAAGAAAGAAAGAAAGAACAAACGAACCAGCCAGCACTTCATTTGGATGCAATGGGAAGATTTCCTGACACAGGAAAGAACTCAAAGAACACTCAAGCCACTTCTTGGGAAAATTTTATGATCATGAAAAGCAATCATTAAGAGATTCAGCAAAATAATTAATTCAAGAATAATAAAGAAGTCATATTAAGAAGGTCAAATGGTAAACAATGAATCCATTTCAATATTGATTCAATACCACCACAGAAATCATGGGTACCAAAGATGAGGTGAATGTTGTCAACCCGGGTCATAAAAAGGAAACACATCCAAAAAAAGTGAAAGTTGTTCAAGAGATGAAGAAGATGAGCATGCTCACGTCTTCTACTTTCAAAGGTATATATTGTCTATAACGGAATCGTAATCAAAAAGCTGACTCCGTACAACTGAATGTTTGCCTTATTTCAACATTAGAGGGACTTTTTAGAATATTTTATCTCTTACAGGAGAAGAAAACATTTATTCAAACTTCACTGTTTCCTTTGTTTTAACTGGATATTTTTTTTCTATTGAACTCAGTAAACTTGTACACACATGCACGTGCACATATATATACACCCACACCCACATTATATATACACACCTATATACACACACACACGTTATACATGTATACACACACACATATACCTTTTCAAACACACCCATTATACATGTACCTATATATATACACATACATTATAAATATATACTTATATTTATATATAAGGATTCCATTTTTTTAAGTTTTTTTAAAACATCTGGAAATTTTCAAGCAATCCCCAAAGTAAACTCCTATATACCCATCATCTAACATCACAGTTATTAACAATTTACCTGTTTTCCCTGAGAGAGACACACACGCCCCGGCTGTTTGCCTATTCTTAAAAATAGTAACACCTGGAGAATAGAATTCGAGGTAATTTAACTTTCATTTTTATGTTTTCTGCCTTGTTGAATTCTTTATAATAAACCTGTATTTTTTAAATAAAAATCATAGCCTTTCTTTTTCCTAACTGCCTTTCTCCTCCTTTCCAAAATAACTGGAAGCAAACAGGCCAAAAATTCACCAACAGTGAATGAGTTTGAGTGGTGAAAATGAGGATAATTGTCCTCTCCTTTATTTTTTTATATTTCAAAAACAATAGTGAGATTATTTCGGAGACCAACGAGAAGCTACACAACACACCCTAACTGATTTCCATAGACATTACCGTTCTCCTCAAAGGTCCTTTTCATTTTCAATACAAACCCTCAGGGTTCAAGTATCTTCCCTCGGTTTTAAACCGGGTGCATTTGTACTGCCTTATTTAAGCTTTATAACAATGCTCAAAGGTCCATATTCTTGTTGTGCCAACTTCATAGATGAGGAAACTCAGTATAGAGAAATCAAGTACACTGTCCGAGGTCAATGCTTCAAACTCAGCTGGGAGAAAGGAACTCCAGAGATCCAGATTCACTCCTGCCCCCATTCTCCTTGCCAGAGAAAAGGCCTAACTTCCTCCTGAAATGGGCTTATCAGAACTCTTTTCCATAAGGCCAGGCCCCACAGAAGAGTTTTCTCACCAGACGCTAAAAAGTTATTTTCTCCCAAGATGACATTCCTCTTAGGGTAATCTCAGTGTCCATGGCAATCTCTGGTCACGTATTGTGTTCTTTAATGACTAGAGATGTTGCTTATTGGACTGAAAAAAATTCAATAAGTTCATTGGCCTCTTGGCCATGCATTATAGCTAAGAAAATACTAACTCTTCTTTATTATATTTTAGGCTCACAATCCAAGAGTAAAGCATTAAAACTCCTTTTCTAAAACCATCGTGTATCTCACAGGATGAAAGACTTCTGACAAATGCGACATCATTGTCCCTATTTCATAAATGAAGTGTTAAGATACAAAGTTTAAGTAATTTGCCCAAGGCAGAGAAAGGCAGAAAAAGTGAGGAACAGACAGAAGAAGAGCAATAGTCTTGAGATTTATTATCCAACAAAGAAAATCACTTTCATACTTTGGGAATAAAACTCTCCCCGGGACAAACTCCAAAATCTCCTACTTTGTGTTCTGAGAGCTGCAGAGCAGAGACATTCTGAGCACATGCTTTGGAGTCTGACTTCAGTTTTAATCTCAGCTGTCTGACTTTTCTAGCTTAGTTACTTCTCAAAGCCTCAGTTTCCGCCTCTGTAAACTGGGGAAAGGAAAGGTATTAGCTCAGCAGGTTGTTGTGGGCACCAAGTGACATCAAACATGTAAAGCAGTTCACAAGTCCCTGGCACATAGTAAGTTCTCAATAAATGCTAATACAGTAGACGTCAAAGTAGTAGGATATTCAATACCTCCTTCAATCCTGATTTTCTGCTACAGTCATGACTTATTCATAGAACACTGATACATTTGACACGTTAGGCTGCCTCTATATAAGCATCAGGCTACTTAGATGATGGGATCCACAAATTTAAATAGATAGAAGGGGTGCTACCTTCACCTCGGTTTTGATCTGTTGTTTTTTTTTTTTAAATTAATCTCTGTACCCAATGTGGGGCTCGAACTTCCAATTCCGAGACCCAGAGTAGCATGCTATACAAACTGAGCCAGCCAGGTGCCCCACCCCTGTTCTGATTTGGATTTTACCCAAGAGAGTACTTTCTCAAGGCCTACAGAACATACCTGCACATATCACATTAGCCTTCTGAAGTTTCTTCGGGCAGTAGAGGATGCCATTCAAAAACCTTTCTTCTGTGTCAATTAATGGGACCCAAGAAAATCTCAGAACACAGGAGACTTGAGCTAGAAGCCTCCCCATTCGTCCCTTCTCACAGCACAGCTTCCCAGCCAGTGGACTGGGAATGCCTTATGTTCATCCTTGGGGCTGATGGCCACCAGCCCAGAATGTCAGTTCCCCCCAGGATACTTACTGTCAATGTTACCACTATCTACTAGTACTTAGATGTGTCAAGGGAGGAGAAGCAGTATAGATTTCAGTACTACCTGCCCAAGGTCTAAGAACTATCAAGCATGAATTACAATCCTACTTGCTAACCCTTCAGTTAAAGTTCCTGGTCTACCAGCCGCCCCAGTCATGGAGTGCGTGCCTCTCCAACTCAAGGATCTATCAAAACATATTTGCTACTGCTTTCATTAAGAAAAAAATTTTTCATGTTTATTTTTGAGAGATAGAGTGGGGGAGGGGCAGAGAACAAGGGGAACAGAAGATCCCAAGTGGGCTCTGTGCAGACAGCAGAGAGCCGGATGTGGGGCTCACACTCACCAACTGTGAGATCATGACCTGAGCCAAAGTCAGACACTTAGCCGACTGAGCCACCCAGGTGCCCCAATATTTGCTACCTTTTTAAAAAAAAAATTTTTTTAACGTTTATTTATTTTTGAGACAGAGAGAGACAGAGCATGAACGGGGAAGGGGCAGAGAGAGAGGGAGACACAGAATCGGAAACAGGCTCCAGGCTCTGAGCCATCAGCCCAGAGCCCAACGCGGGGCTCGAACTCACAGACCGCGAGATCGTGACCTGAGCTGAAGTTGGACGCTCAACCGACTGAGCCACCCAGGCGCCCCTATTTGCTACCTTTCAAGATTGTGGTGGTAACCAGCGAATGGGGCTCTTAATGAGACACACAGTATCCTTTGGCTTCTCCCTCTAAGCATTACTTCAATATTTAACTGGGACTCCAGCTTATTTGCCGGCCCAAAGCTCTACTCCGATCAAATGCACGCCTGCAACACAACTGGAAGAGACAGCCAGAAGCCACAAACATTTGAAAAACACACCTTAATGAAACACCGCTTCTCCATCAGATCCGTCACATTTGAATGGAAAAACAAAATACTTTGTCGCTTCTAATAAGTACAGGGAGCCTGACAGGGTAATGCCTTTTTTCTCCCCCAGCACTAATCTCAAATATAGTAACGTCTAAATATGATTTTTTTTTTATCTTTAGACATTGTGTTCTTGAGCAAAACCTGAATTCTTGGACTTACACTTTTAGTTCCTTTCAGTCACTGACTCAGAAATAAAGATGAGTGGGATATGCTGAATGAGCCAGACTCCTGCATGAAATGGTTTATGACAGATGACGATATATGATGAGAATACAAAACCCTGATGATAATAGGTTTATTTATCGATTGCGAATAAAATTCATGAAGTGTGAAGCTGAAAAGTGCACTGGAGGGAATTGGGCAGGGAGGCCATCAGGAAAAGTATGCACAACACGGGAACAGAGCTAAGAGCTGCCTGATGGAGGCCAGGGCGGCCGTGGAGACGGCGACAGAGGTGGAATTTGGAGTCCTTGAGCAGAAGACACGGTCTTCTTTCTGCCTCCACCTCCTGGCCACATTAGGCCTGTTGGGTAACTGGGGGGTGGAATGGCAAGGCACAGAAATCCAGAAGGCTGGGGTGCCAGAACCACCTCTGCCACCAACCAGCTACGTGACCTTGGGCAAGAGTTTGAATCCCTACTGGCTGGGGGTAGGGGGGAATCCCTTCATTTTCTTTCTCTAGTAGAAGAAGAGGTTTTATTCATGGAACAAATACCCTCGTGCGCAGTGCTGAGCCTGGTAACCCCAAGATGAGGAAATCAAGGCTGCCGTGTTTACCGTCAAGTCTGGCACCGTAAACACCTACCGTACAGCCTAGTCCAATGTGATGAAATATGCAGCCGACCCAGCACGGGGTCTTGGCATTCCCGTTCCCAACGTTCTTCATGAATCTAAACTCTATAGTTGAAACTACAGAATGACATTTTCCAAGCACTCAAAGATGCTCACAACCAAAATGGGCTAAAAAACAGCACAATACGAGAGGCTTTTTAACTCCCAGGCAATGTCTAGAAAGACCAGAAGCAAAGGACTGCAAACCTGAGAAGTCATTTGCATATCGCTGGATGATTTACATAGTGGAGGGAGCCAGGAAACCCAGCAGTGTCTTCCCGTGAATTCTCACCCGCCAAACCACCGCTGAGACAGCTCAAAAGCCTACAAAGGGGTTTTGCCCAATGTACATAGGAATTTGCATACTATAATCTTACAAAATGAGACCAAAAGAAAAGCCATCTCTTTGTTTTATGTGTCTTCTTGCAGGCCCTAGAAGCAAGCTCACGGGAAGCCCTTAATGACAGAGCTTCCTAAGAGGTGGTTTCCAGAGAGTCATGGCAGGTAGTGATTGGAGAGAAACACTGGTGCCAATTTAGGCCACTAACAATAAAGTCTTGAAGCAGATTTCATCCTGAAGACTCGCTGAGATTTCATTTGAAAGGCACAGGATCTGTATTTGTTTTCTGTTGCCACTTTGCAAATTGCCACTAATTTAGCAGTTTCAACGAACAGATTTCTCATCTCACAGTCTCCATGTATGAGGAGAATATGGGTCCTCTCTCCAGGGTCTCACCAGGCTGAAATCAAGGTGTCAGCCAAGGCTGTGATCTTGTTTGGAGTGTGAGGTCCTCCACCAAAAACCTGGTTTTTGCCAGAAGTCAGTATCTTGCAGTCGTAGGACTGAGGGTCTCAGCTCCTACACAGGTTTTGGCCGAGTGACCCTCTCCAGAATATGGCAGTCTGCTTCTTCAAAGCCAGCAGCACAGTCTCTCTGACCTGTAGACCCTCTTTTCAGGGCTTATTCATTCTTTTAAGGCCCACTTAGGATGGCTCCTTTTTGATTAAAGTCAACTGATCAGGGACTTTCATTTACCTGTCAAATCCCTTCACCTTTGCCATATAAACGGACATAATTGTGGTAGTTACAGGCCATCACCGTTGCCATATTCTGCTGATTATAAGCAAGCTTCCAGTTCTGCACACTCTCAAGAAAGGATTATACTTGAATGTGGTTACTGGGGTCATCTTGGAACTCTGCCTACCCCAGGATCTCTCTTTGTATCCCTTTGTGTGGTTTGGTCGCTTATGTTAATCGCACTGTACAGAATTTTCTGCTCTTGCTGGAGAGAAATCTTCCAGGAACAAGTCTCTCCCCCATCCGTACTGCACGCAGATTTTATCACAACCGGTCTCAAATTTGGGAACAGGAGGTGACAGGAAGCTCTTACTCCTCTACCCTGGCAATTTATTCCTTCTGTGCTCTCCCTCTCTCAGGAACAACAGCAGGTGCAATATAGAAACCTCACAATCAACTCAAAATCCCCAGAGATTACACGAAATTACCGTAGAGAAGATAACCTCACACAGAGAGATTTTTCCATTGAAAGCACCCCGAGCAGAAAAACTTTTTGCCTGAGGAGAAATCACAGAGGAGGCTCAGCCTCCAAAACATTGCAAATGCCGCACCAGCCATCAAATTGATACCTCTTATTTCAAAGAAAAATCAACTGCTTCTCTCCTCCCCTCTGTGGCTTTACCAAGCCACCTGCGGCAGGAATCAGCAAGCTTCTTGACCTTACCCCACACTGTAGCAATGAAGGGCTCAACTGCTCGCCATTCTCTTTTCAACGGGAAAGAGGTTTGCGGTTAACGTGAGCCACAGCGTTTTCACACACACACAAATTTGTTTCTGCGCTCATTCCTGGCACTTTTCCATGCACCTGCCCCTCTACTGCCCCTCCACCGCCCCTTCTTCCCGGTTCTTCCGGCTCTTTTTCGGCGTCCCTCCTGCCTTGCTGGATGGTATTCAGCCATCACTTCAACCCATCCCCCAGGCTTTCTGCCATGCCTCCCTGGGCCTGCCTCCAACACTCTCCTTAGTCCATGATATATTGATTTTCTAAAAGGAGAAGCCCTTTGCGCTAATGAATAAATGGTGCCAAATCACCCAGCAAGATTGAAAGAGAATACTCTTTACAGAGAAAAGAAGAAGGGGAGAAAAGGAAGGGGAAGGAAGAAACGCACTGGGACCACTGATAGACATCAGACAAAGCAACTAAGCTTCTATAATATAAAAGTAAATCTTCAAACCAAGACTGACTCGGCCTTTGGGTGGGGAGAAATCTCGACCTAACACAGACAACTAAAAGGAGGTATTGATTGCACTACAAAGACCACACTGTTGAAGGAGCAGTTTCAGCAGGTTCCAGAGTGCCATTGCTGGCACAACATCAACGTCTCCCCAGACTATCATCGAGTAAGTAGCTGTCCTTGGGCATCGCCCAGTTTTTAAGAATGTGGGTCAGATGGGCCTGAGTTTGAATCCTGTTCTGTTACTCACTGACGGTGAGATCCTTACCAAGGCACTCATCTACTGTAAGCTTCAGCTTCTCTCATAAAATGTAAGTAGTATACCCATGTCATGGCTACTGTTGTAAGGCTCCTGTTAGATATACGCTCTGTGATATTAGCACAATGCCTGGCATGTCATAAATGCTCGATAAATAGCGCTGCTGCTGTAATTCACACTCTCTGGATTGGGAAGCAAGCCACCCCCAGAATAACGTTACCCTCTCCTCACTTAAATGTTGTGACCAGAGTGGCTTTTTGATGTTGCTTTAATTTATGGGAGAGAAGAGGCTTTGTCCCCCAAATTAAGGTTTTCTCAAACTCAAACATTAAAATAGTCACTTGAGTCGGAAGCTGTGTAAAGGTTGCTCTGATTGAGGCATCTGCCTCTGATTGGGGTCTCAGAAGTGGTTTTCTTTGGGGATCCAGTTCTGAAGAAAAATGCTGGCAACCCAAGCTAAGAGGGAAGCCTGGGAGGGAACGGGGTGGGGCTTCTGTGTTTGTATAACCGAAACCCAAAGAAGGTCCAAAGGAACAGGAACATTGCAGGAACAGCCTTCCCAGAGCTACAGCGAGCCAGAGCAACCCCACGAGCGCATTTGGAAGCCCTAACGACCTTGGGCCGAGGAGAGTGTAAGAGGACAGGAGGGGCCATTTCTAAGAACTCAATAAATAAGTAAGTAACCTTAAAAAAATGTTCTGACTGTAAACACACGCTGTTGATTTGTAAAGATTTCAAGCATACAGTCAGCAAGGGAGATGCTAATTATCTTTTTTGTAATAATCCCCTCAACCATAAACCAAGCCCAAGCCCTTTAGAAAAGGCTCCTGCATTAAATCAGACCCCATTCCCCATTAACACACATACTAGCCCTTTTTACCAAGTATCCGGCTTCAGGCCACGAGCTTTGTTTTCCAGCAAAGGTCAAAAGCCGTCAGATAGAGAGAGCAAAGGTAAGGCCCAAATTAAATTCTATCCACGGCTTGACTCCTATTAAGCAGAACTTCTGTAATAGAAGTTCTCATCATTTAGTGTGCCTAAGAAATGACCTAAGATGCTTGGTGTCAGGACCCACACATTTGGTTTTTATTCATTCAACAAAGATTTATGGAACGGCTTATGTGTCGGGCAGTGGAGATACAAACAAGCTCTCTGCCCTCACAAAAGCTTATTGTCCAGTGGAGATCTGGACAAAAAACATACCATTACAATAGTGCTTCACTGCTAAACTGTTGTCATAGAGACAGCTCTCACTTATTCTTAGAAGATCTTCCCAGAAATCAGGGACTTAAGCCAAAGAAAGAGGAGAACCAGTGTTTATTGGACAACCACGTGGTGCCAGGCCATTAAGTACATTTGCCCATTTAATCCTGAGGCAGGTGACCATTCTCCCCATGTCACAGGAGAAGAAATTAACAGTTTAGCAGGTGGGTTCCTGCACTGGGCCTGAAGCCCAGGTCTTTCTGCCTCCAAAGCCTGTGTTCATATCCACAGGCACAAGCCCTCAGCGGTAACGATTTCACGCAAGGCTCCATGGCCATGAGATGGCACTGCAGTTTGGGTCAGCTAGATTTTTCAATTGGTCAGGACATTACTGTAGGAGATGGAGAGGGCAACTACTGAACGACAAGGGCACAGAAGTTCATGCAAGAGGATATACGCTGGACAGAGAGACCGTGAAGTCAAGGAAACTCCTGCACCACGGCCCTGAGGGGGCGGGGTTCGAGTGGATACCCCTCAGGTCGTGGGAGAACTTGGCCACAAGAGGGCAGAGTGTGCATTGAACAATCACAACAAAAAAATCCCAACAGCCCTTTGTGAGAAAGAAATCTAATGCTGCACACTTCATTAACTGTTCCAGTGCTGATAAATATTTGCTGTCCTCTTGTTCAGACAGGGAGCAGATAAGGGATTTTTATGCTAGAACATGGCACCTGGTTATAGCAACTCAGAATGTGTAGGAAGAGGCTTTCCTCTGATTTCCAATACCGGAAATGAGGCTTCACTCATTTCCAATATTGTAAAGCTGCATGAAGTTCAATTAGCCCTAGGACTTGAAGAGTAAAGCCTTCTTTGCTTACTACAAATTTTCCCACCAGCATGAAGTACATTAGTGCAGTTTAAAAAGAAAAAAGTTAGTGGGATGCCTGGGTGGCTGAGTCCAGTAAGCGTCTGACTCTTGATTTCAGCTCAGGTCATGATCTCACAGTTCCTGAGTTCAAGCCCCGTATCAGACTCTGCACTGACAATGTGGAGCCTGCTTGGGATTCTCTCTCTCCCCCTCTCTCTCTCTGACCCTCCCCTGCTCACTTGCTTTCTCTCTCTCAAAAAAAAATAACTAAAAAAAAAAAAAGAAAAGAAAGAAAACATCGTTCCCTAATGTCAATGGAATAGTAATAGCCAAGAAGTAGCCATAGTATTAACAGTAACACGAGTTTCAAAATCAGCTTAAGTTTCAAGCCCTGGTTCTATTACTTACCAACTGTGACTTTGGTCAAGTCACATAACCTCTATGAACCTCAGATCCCTCATCTATAGATCAAAACCAGGAGGTTTCCTGTGGGGATGAAGTGAGTCACTGACCATAAATACTTAGCATAGTTGACAGCTGTTATGGTAGCTGCTATGTTATGGAAATTGTTATTGTTAAGATGATAGTGATGGCTGTATGTTAATGCCACTGAAAAAGTAAAGCTTTCTGAGGGACACTTTGCCTTCCTACCTCTCCGTCACCGAGGCCCTGCACTATACCCTTTATCCCTTCTTTCTTTCCTGTCGTAAATGCAGAGGCTTCTCTCCTCAGAGGTGAGGCCATCCTGTCGCCTGCAGCCTGGAGGGCACATCCACCTTCTCAGGAATCCGATGCCTTTCATCATCACTCCTCACACCTGACTTGTGCATCTTCATTCCTGTTCCCTGGCCCCTTCCATTCCCATATTGAAACATGCTCTAGTCTCTTTTACCTTAATAATAAATGTAAGTCAACAAAACCAAACCTCCCCCATACTCCCATGTGTCCCTTTAGTTCCACTATCTCTCTCCCCTTTGCAGAATTTCTCAATGGAGCTTTCTACAAGCCCAAATCCCTGTTCCTTGCCATCCACTTCTCAGTCCACTCCAACAGGATTTACCCAGCCCTCTGTCACCAGTGCTGCTGACGAGATGGTACCACCCCCAGTGAGTGCTCCACCATTCCCTTCACCTTCTGGAAACACGGCTGGCCTTCAGCCTCAGCAATACCAAACTATTCCCCGGTGTTCCTGGCTGACTCTGCTTTGTCAGCCTCTAGATGTTGGAATCTTCCAAGTTCTGTCTCAGCCTCTCTTGTCATATTACTCCCTTCTCAGGTGCTCTTGTCTCTTCCCAAGGCTCCAGTGGCCATCTGCACATCACCATGCCTCAGTTTTAGGCCCACATCCATCTCTACCTGGATGTCTCATGTTTGTCAGGCTCAGTATATCGCAAACTGAACCACTTCTCCCCTTTCCGATCCCCCCCCCCACCACCACCACCTGCCACCCACACAGCTGAACCTGTTTCAACCATCTCTTGTTCCAAACTCTGTACCCGGCAAGCACTCGTCTCTCACATCCAATCGTGATTCCTGTCCATTTCACCTCCCATATTTTTTTCAAATGTCTTCCCCTTTTTCTCCACTGCCCTCATTAATCTAAGCCACCTTCTTCTAACCCCTCTGCACTCTAGTCTTCACACTTGAGCCAGAGAAACAGTTTTAAATTCCAATTTGACCAGTCATATTTCTACATTTGAAATATTGTGTTGATTCTAGTTCTCTGAGTCAAGTCCAGAAGATTCTAAACTGCCCTTCCTTATCCAGCCCTTCCCGAGCTCTCCAGCCTCCTCTCACTGTACAAGTTGCTTCTCCCTCAGCCTCGAAATATCCTTCCTCCCATCTCAAGTCACACGCTTGAAAGTGGGTTAACTTGGCGAGCATCTATTGTGTGCCAGGCACTATGGGAATTTCAGAGCTGTGTCAATCACAGTCCCTGCTTCCAGGAGCTTCCAGTCACTGGAAAAGGGGAGCCCAGCTACATCCATTAGTAGAAGGTGTGATAAGTAGCATAAAATGTGTACGCTCAGGAGGGTTCTGAGCAGGAAGAGTGGAGATACAAAGTATAGGGCAGCTTCAGAGATATGACCCATGCATGCCACCCATGCGTAGGGACAATCAGTCATTCCAGGACACACATGAGATGACAAGGGTCTAGAGAAGGAGGAGTGAAAACAGAAGACATAAAAATTAGATCAAGCTGACCAAGGGAAAAATGATAACAAGAAAGACATATGTGCAGTGTTGAGTACTGTGGATACCCAGAAAACAGAGGCACCTACACTTGACAATGAGGGGCCACTGTGGATCTCTGAGAAAGTGAAGTGGTTTTCTAGAAGCTACATCACAAAGGGAAAAGCAGCTGATGTGAAGTGAAGACTGGCTATACTATTCTACATCAAGAAGGTTGGTAACAAAGGAAAAAAGCATGACAGGAAGAAGCCTGAGGGTTTAATATTATTCATCGTTGCTAGGACAAGGCAGGCAAACTCCAAAGCAGTATTATGTCAACCTATTATGCTGTCTCAGGCCACCGATGGTCGGTGGGAATCCCAGGAAAGGAAGGAATAAAAGAGAGGCCTGGTGCCATCTTCAGTTCACATAGAGAACCCCTGGCCAGCTCCTGGGAGTGGCCCGGGAGGGCCACCAGGAAGCAGGGACAGCAAGTCCCTCTCTCAGCACTAGCTGTAAAAAGTGCAGAACAACAGAAGCTGGTTGTAAAACTTAAGCAGATCAGACACTATAAAATACTTTGTAATGCACCATTGAGGCGACCAAATAAGAGGCCTGAATAAATTTATATTCCAATTGCTAAACATTACAGTCAATTTAAAAACCCACAAAAGTTTTGCTGAACAACTGTATAAATTAGAATGGATCTGTCGCATTGTACAGTACCTAATAGACTGGGACATAAAACAATCGGCACTAGCTCCCTCTCACCTGTTAAATCATCTTGAAATAGATCTGCTAGCGCGACTCTGTGTTTTTTCCTTTCGAGATACACCACGAGGTAATTCTCATGTTAATGTGGAGTTTATTTATTTACTATTTATTTGCATTTTTTCCCTCAAGACAGAAAGACTAAAAGCCGTCAAGGCCAGGAATTTATCATACCTGAATCTGTCTTCCTCCCTGGGAAGCTCTCCACCTGACTTTTGGGATCTTTCTCTTCCACTGAGCCTTAGTGAGATTAGGAGCTGGCAGCTATTTTATGAAAGTTGAAACATATATACAAACATGTTCACATACTAATGCGTGCACGCGCGTGCACGCACACACACGCGCGCTCACACATAGGCGATACAACTTGAAGAATAAGAAACTAGGCCAAGAACCAAAGAAAGAAAATTCTAGATCTGTTCCTTTCGTAGACATGCTGTGAGAATTTAGGCACGCTCCCTTTCCCACCATTCCTTGATTCCCATTCCGCATCATTTGATGGACAACAATTGCAAAACCTGCAGAAAAGCAGTAGAGAGGTAAGAAGGAATGCTCTTTCCCTCAGGTATGTATTCAAGTTTAAAAGCCAGGAGCTAAAGAGGAGAACCAAGTACGGTGCTTATGTAACTCTCACAACAACCCTATGAGATAGACAGGATGATAAGCCCCATCTTTCAGACACGGTAACTGATCCAGAGAAGGCAAATAATTAGATCTATAGCACACAGCTAATAAGTGACAATTCTGGGGATCGAACTCAGATTTCCCTGAGCATACCATAGAGAAGACAGCTGTAGTGTGGGCAACTCAGAAGCAGATATGAGATGAGGTCCCTCCTCCTCAAATCTATTAGAAGAAGAAGGTCCTGAAATGGGGAGAAGCTGAAGGTGGGTTACTTCTCTGTTTTCTAGCACTAAATATCAGAAACTCTGAAAAGAAGGTTCATCTTCCCCCTACTGGAAGCTACTCAAGATTCTTGCATCCAGGTAAGGCAGGATTATTGGACGGATGGAGCCTTAAATTCTAAAGAACAGCTAAGGATAGAAAAGAAGTTCAGCTGAGCCTTACAGGGTCTAGAATCTCCTCCATCCTTTCTATCAACTGAAAAACTGCTTTTGGGCTCCTTTGTTCAAATTCCCACCCACCTCCCCCACCCCACCCCCCAAAAGAAAGAGATGGATCCAGTTCATCTTTAAGCCTGACCACAAAGCCAGCTTATGAAGCAAGTGCTCTTGGGCCACAAACTATTGCTGGGCCAATGAGAAGGAAGGTGGAGGAGGGAGGGAGGGACTCTCATGAGTCACATTAGACACAGCTGGCTGGGCAGCAGGGGCTATGGGTGAGCTATAGGTTTCCCCCAGAAATGGGAAGAGAATGCGGGATGATGGGCTGAAATGGACAGGTGACATAGCTAATTGAGAGGTGAAATATCTTGCCGAGATGTTTCAATTACCTTCCTTAAGGTATGGATGAAGAAACCAGGACCCAGGGAGCTCAAAGGACTTGTTCAAGGTTACCCAACTTTGTTGTGGCTGAACTAGGACTAAAATTTGAACCCTCCTATCTCTTAGTCTACGGCTCCATCATCCAGAAGTCGGTGAACTACCCAAGAGAGCAAAGAAAAGAAAGGTCTCAGGAGACTACTCAGAAAAGCATAATGTCAGGGTAAAAGCTAAAGGTGTCCATGATGAATCTGGCCAACTCCCTCCAGACTCAGTTCTAAGTTAAAAACCTGAAGGGAATGGTGGGAGGGTGGGAAACAGAATGGGGCAGGGCCTAAATGTATGCCCTGGGGTAGGGGTAACTGGATCTTCACTCTGTCAGATCTAAAACAACTGTAGACATGAGTTCCTGGATTTATAAATCCAGTAGTTTGCTGATACCATTTTTTTTAAAACCATTTCCATCAAGCCTTTGAGGTACCATTAATAAAGAATGATGGTTGGAACTTAATCTCCTTTGTGCCACTTGGGGGCAACACCTACATGTTTGATTTATTGAGACTTCTCACCTCTGCCTTCTGAAAGCCGAGCAAAGATGCAAATCTAATGGCCATCTTCGTTAAATGACTGCAGCAAATCCCCAAACTGCCTGACTACTGAGAGCTCTGGACATGCTTACTTATCTGTTTATTTAAAGTCAAATTGCATCCTGGTTGTCTCAGGACCGGATGAGGCAAATGTCAGCAATGAAGACTGGCTTGTAGGTACTTGGTGAACTCTCCCATGGGGGATGACAGAGGATTCTTCGCACAGACAGACCGCAGCTTCCAAGAGGGTCTCCAGAGTCAGAAGACAATTCAGTCCAGAATGGCCACCAGCAACAAGAAGGTCCAATTTTGTGTTACAGTAGGGTTGGAAGGCCACAATTTGGAAATCCCAGGAAGCGCCAGGTGGTCCTCACTGAGAAGATGAATAGGGTAGCAAGGCAGCAGCTACATGGAGACGTACAGAACAGAACTCCAAGTGGGTCAGGCAACTCAGAAGAACAAGGCAGGGCCTCCAAGCATAAAGAGTCTGGGAGGCTCAGGTCAAAGGGACAAGTCCAGGGTCCACCTGAACCTGTCCTTTTCTACCTGTAGGGCTAGTTCCAGCCCTGGGCCCCTTCCAAGCAGCCTCAAACTTCTCTCCTGACCTCCAAATCCTTATATGCCTACGGACTTCTCACCTGAATGTCCCACAGACACCTCAACTCTGCAAATGAAACCCCTCGTCCTCTCAAGACAAACTTGTTTTTTTTTTTTAATTTTTTTTTTAAATTTTTTTTTAACATTTATTTATTTTTGAGACAGAGAGAGACAGCATGAACGGGGGAGGGGCAGAGAGAGGGAGACACAGAATCGGAAGCAGGCTCCAGGCTCTGAGCCATCAGCCCAGAGCCCGACGCGGGGCTCGAACTCACGGTCCATGAGATCGTGACCTGAGCTGAAGTCGGACGCTCAACCGACTGAGCCACCCAGGCGCCCCCAAACTTCTGTTTTTTAGTCTGTTATGTCAGAGAGTAACACCACCGTCTACCCCAACAGGCAAATGAGACTCCTCAAAAGAGTCCCGACTCTGTCCTGTCCCTTACCATGTTTGCCCAATGAGTCCCAGACAAAGGACTTCCAACCTGTTCCTTCCTCTACTGCCTCAGGTCAGGCCTTCATCGTCTCTCACAACATCTCTCTTCCTAACTGGTCTCCCTTCTGCTAATCCCCTTCCAAACCAGGCTCCATAGTGCCACCAGAATTAACTCTCTGAAACTCCAATCTGATTAGGTGACCTCTCCTACTTCATAAACTTCAAAACAACAAAACATAAACCACAGGGGATGAATTTGAAGGTCCTTGTGCTCTTGCTTATACTATTTTCCATCTGTCATCCTGGCAGACTTCTGTGCATTCTTCAACACTCAGGTCAAATGGCATCTGTTCCATGAGGTTGTCTCCAATTCCTTCCCTCCACTGGTCTCCTTGCTTAAGTAATCCCATCCTCCTTCTAGGCCCTTTGTACTTTCTCTGCCGGGTTCTACCCTAACATTCACAACATGGTTTTATAGTTACACACTAACCACTCATCTCCTCCATGAAACAGAAAGCACATTGGAGGTGGGCACTCGTCTTATATAAGCAGCAGCTAATACATAGTAGGTGTTCAGTAAATGTTGAGTTGATTCAGACAAGAACTCAATTATTGTAAGTAACAGAAGAGGTGAGTGGATGTTGATTACTCAGCTAGAATTCCTTCCATGCCTTGAACATAGTATTGGAAATGGCCCTAAGGAGCAAGTATTTAGGTCAATTAGATGTAGTTTTGCTTGCCCTTCTCAGAGAATTGTCCTTAGTCTATAGGCCCAGATGAAATAAGAGGTTAGAGGCCAAGTTTGTGTCACGTGACCCTAGGCCTTTTGGCAGTAGATGATTGAGTAGAAAGTTGACCATGTGTTCTAGAGACCAACTCCCCCAAATCAAAAGAATGTTTACTATCAAGGCCAGCTTCGGCTTTATATCAAAACAAAGCTACAGGCAAGAAAGGACAGAGCTCAAAATAAGAATAATGCAACGAAAATGATACAGTAACTACTCACATTTCTAAAACTTTCTGTCTACCACGTGCTATGCTAAATGATTTTAACCATGGTTTAAATCCACCCTACCCTGAATCTGTGAAAAAGCTGTCCCAAGATGTCCTCTCCATTCTCCCTGTCCCCTGTATTTTAATTTAAGTCAGACCTGGTTTTTATCGCTTGCAGCAAAGAGCCCTAAGTAGTACATTTACTACCTCTATTTTTTAGATGGGGCAAAGAAGGCAATAAACTTTCTGAGTTCTTACAGGTAGAAATATAGAGAACTAAGATTGAGATCTAGTCCCTCCACCTCCAGAACCTGAGCAATGCATGCTTTGTTCTCATTTTTGGTTCCAGGCCCATTTAGGCCTTTCTGTATTTTATTTCTAGAACATCTGTAGCCTTTGTTGGAGAGAGTTTACAAGCTAGATCTCTGTTGTTACATTCAAAATGAAATAAAGGAAGGCTGACAAGAAGGAGGAACCAGATCACAGATTATAAAAACAAGAACTCAGGTGACTTTAAAACAGAAGGTCATGAGAGCAGATAGTCACGTAGCAGCTGCAGGGAGAAGAAAGCAACCAGAGCTGGGAAGCAAGCACAACCTCATGCTCTCCACCTTCACCCTTCACCCTGGGGGTCAAGTCTGCACAACTGCCCTGGTTCCAGGACAACAGACCTAATCAACCTGGAAAGGGAAATTACAACTTATCCCTGTGTCCTCAGTGGGGCGGAGATTTGCATGGCCAAGGAGCTAAGTGGAGAAGAGAGGAGAGGAGAAGCCGAGCTGGTTCATTTTCAACATCCCAAACTTCCTGGGCTGCGTCACGATGCTTTAACCTCAAATCAACCACCAAGATTCTCAATTTTTACCTTCAACCCCTCCTTGGCCACGGATCTGGGTTTCCTTTATTCCTAGCATGAATTGCCTCAGAATCTCCACAGAAAAGGAGCCACTGTGGCAGGTTTAGCTCTTGCTGCAGGACTGCGCTCCTGTTTGCTCTGTTGGTGGCTAACAGAGGATCCTGGGGGCAACCCTTGGGAGGCCTCCAAGCAAGGATATGCTTTGGGGCAATTGAGCAAGTCACCCCTAGAGGGCCCCACTGAGCCTCCTTCCTGGCCCTGGAGCAAAACTGGCAGGAAGTGGGCCCAGGGACTTCATCCATCCAGGCGGGAACGTTATAGTAAGAAGTGGGAGAGGCTGAGCAGTTAGTCTGGAGGTTTTTGTAAAACACAAACCTTGGAGGCAGAGACACACCTTCTCGGTCTTTCTCCACTTGTTTGAACGAGGTTGGAAACTGAACCCAGGCCGTCTAATTCCTAAGCCTAAATTCTTTTTTTTTTAAGTTTATTTATTTTGTGTGTATGTGTATGTGTGTGTGTGTGAGAGAGAGAGAGAGTGCAAACAGGGAAGGGGCAGAGAGAGAGAGAGGGAGAATCCCAGGCAGGCTCCACACTGTCAGCACAGAGCCCATGTGGGGCTCGAACCCACAAACCATGAGATCATGACCTGAGCTGAAATCAGGAGTCAGGCTGAGCCACCCAGGTGCCCCCTAAACCTAAATTCTAAGCCATCAAACCACACAAGGTTGCGTTTACTTAACTATCTAGACCTACTGTGTTGTTACATACACATGGAGCTATACCAAGCATTAAGGCACTGCCTGATGGTGGTGGGGAGCTGGCGGTGGGGAGCAGGAAAGAAATGAAATGGGCCATTATCATCTAACGACTAACATGCAGGAGCACATAAAAGTTAGGGCACATAATCCTGTCTTGGGGTCAGGGACACTCCCTGTCAAGGGGCTGCAGGCAGATGTGAATGGGGCACTGGCACCTGTGAGGAAGAGGGGACAGCAGAGTTGCAGGGAAGAGAGCACTCTGGGCCATCTATTCAGGATCCAAAAGCAGCTGCAGGGGGCTGGAGTGAAGAGGGAAGAGAGCACCTCGAGCTCCAAGGCTGGGGGGCGGGGGATGGGAGCCAGAGCATGAGGGTTTGGGGCAGGGAGGACCACTGAAGAATGTTTAATAGAGTACCTTCAACAGATTTGTGCCTGAACGTGGCTTCTGTGAGACGAATGGACTGGAGGAAGATGAAAGGGGGATGCAGAAAAACCAATCAGGAGGCTACTGTCATCATCTAGTGAGAGATGAAGGAGTGAGGACTCTTCCCAGTTTCATATCCTCAATGCCTAGGTCACCAGGTCACTTAAATGCTAGATGAGCAGACACAGTATATGAACAGATTGAAAGAGGAATCCCCGAGGAAAGGAAGGAGAAAAGGAATAAACACCAAAGCAACCATCAGGGGTCAAGAGGAAAAGGGAGGGGACGGTGAATCTAAAAACTGATTAGTAATAGTAATAAATGTGATAAGGTTTAGGAAAATAGGTCTTTTTCACAAAGTTTAGAAACTAGTAGCACCAAGCATGAATGGGATAAAGAGACATGATAATTGATAGTGTTGAAGTGGCACAGTTGTGTAACAAGAAAATATTTCTCTCACATATTTACTGAAAATGTGTCAGTAAGAACAAAGCTGGATCACTGGCAATGATGGAAATAGACTTTTTTTTTTTTAATAGTTATCAGAGCTGAGACTAGCTGGCCTGTGTGCCTGAGGCACATTACCCGCCCCCTTAAGCTTCATTTGCCTATCAAATGCTGGCTCCCTTAAGGACTCATCTAGAATGTCTCAGCTCTGCAGGCTTTTGTTTGGAGTATTTCTGAAGCTACTTTCTAAAGGCCAATAATGTATTCATTCCACTCATGTTCAGAAACTTTGAAAGTGGTGGACTAAGTCACAAGAAAGTTTCAGAAATAACACTTTGGGGGTGGGAAGAGATAGAGAAGTAAGGATGGGAAGTGTGAAGGAGATCCCAGGTGCACTGAGTAAAAAAGGGACCACCGCAAAGACATTTCATCTGGGATGGAGAAAGAGCACAAGATCCAGGTAATGGGCTCTAGGCACAGAGAATTTAAGGGTCAGTCTTGCTCCCTCATTTTTACTGAGAGCCCAAAAATCTCAACTTGTTATTCCTTCATGTAAAACTCTTCAAAGGGACTCCAGTGCCTCAGGGATCAGGTATAAGAGCTTTAACCTGGATGAAACCCCTGGTGCTTTCTTTGCCCACCCTGCCCCCCATGATCAGCTTCTTACTTCAGTTGCCTTATCCAATGGTGAAACCAAAGCCAAGCCACTCTTGCTTTGGTGGGGAGGGAGGTGGCTTTGGGGACTGGACTAGTTTTGGATTACCATGTAGTTAATTACCACCATTTAGCAGCTTCAAACACCACACATTTATCGTCTCACAATTTCTGTGCATCAGGAGTAGCCTGAGCACAGCTTAGCTGGATCCTCTGCTTAGGATCTCCCAAGACTATATTCAAAGATGTCAGCCAAGATGAGGTCTCTTGTGGAGGCTCGACTGGGGAAGTACACACTTCTTCATGCTCATGGTTGTTGAAAGTATTCAGTTCCTTGTGGCCATAGGATCCTTGCTAGTTTGCTTATTCAAAGCCAGTGACAGACACCCCAGCAAGATGGATGCTACAATTTTATATAATCACGTAAACATGATCATACACTTTCTATTGCCTTTGCCATATTCCATTGGTCAAAATCAAGTCACATATGCTGCCCATGCTAAAGAGGAAGGGATTATACAAGGGAGTTAATCTTAGGAGGTGGGCATCACAGGGCCAGTTTGTGTCTGTCTACCCACAGGGCCTATGGTCTGCAGTCTACCTGCCACAATAAAGCTCTGCAAACTCTTCCCACAGCAGAGAAGTCTTCCCACATACTTGTGCTCAGTGCAGTCTTCCTCTCTCATGATGTTTATAGATGCTCTGGTAACTGTTTTGCCCATCTCAAGCCTTGAATATAAGCATACTTCAGAATATAAGTGGTCTCCGAGATTTAATCTTTATATGTTAGATACACCTACTTATGAAGCTATACTCTAGTTAACATTTCCTTGATCACAAATAAACTTGTGTCAAGGGGCAACTTTTGCAAACACAATAATCCCCTCTTATCCTCAGTCAACGATAGTCCAGAAGCAGATGAACTGCCTCCTGACATATCACCAGAAGGCCACTAGTAGCCTAACGCTAAGTCACAAAGCCTACACCATTCACCTCCCTTCTTTCATCATGTAGGAATTTCACCACCTCACAAGAAGGGTCAATACATTGAAAGGAAGTATTTTGAGGTAGAGATCACATTCACATTACTTTTATTACAGATTGTTATTATTCCATATTATTATTGTTAGTTTAACTTACAGATTAGGCACAATAAAAGACTATCATAGGTATGCGTGTACAGGAAAATACATACCATATTTAGGGTTTGGTACTATCTATGGTTTCTGGCATTCACTAAGGGTCTTGTAATTAAACCCCCATGGACAAGGGGAGAGCTGCTGTACTACCTAGAAGGCTGTACACTACATAGGAAGGGAGACAGTTCATGGAGATACCACTGATTTGGTCAAATTGTAGGTCAATTGGCGAGGGGAAGCGCAAAGGTAGGACTTTTACTCTAGTTTGCAAGCTTATTTACACTTTCTTTGGGGATATAACCCTTTCAACTATCACCTAACTTCCTAGTGTGGAGACACATATGAAAGCCCTTGCATTATGAGGGTTAACAAGGAGGAATGAGAGCTAGGTCTACACAAATTCTCTTGAGCTATCTCATGTGCAGAAATCGGTGGGGAGAAAACTCCTTGACTTGACCTTCCATGTTTGGTGTTTCATACATTCAATATTCTACCCAAATGCTTCATTTGTTGTTTCCCTCTAGGCATGTGCCCAATCAAACATCTGTTACATCTATCAGTGCTAATTTGTTCAGTCCCATTGCTACCTTACAAACCAAGAGATGAATAAGGTTTGTAGGAATGTATGATGTCAACAGCGGCAAGTCGACATTTCTTTAATTTCCTGGGAATCAAGCAAACTGGAAACTCAAATTCACATGTGTCAAAAATATTCTTTAGTTTCAGGTAGGGCTTGGTACAAACACTTTCAGTTCTCTTCCCATCCCAGAGTCCTAGCAGAATAAAAAATTAAAGACATTTTTTTTATATGTTGTTAAGGTATACAAAACGAAAAAGTCCTACTCATATGAATGTTACAACCTAGTAGAGACCTAAGACAAATACTGAGCAGTCTCCACTGATTATGATAGGCTGAAAAATCTGCCCCCCCAAACTATCCATATTCTAGTCTCTAGAACCTGTGAATATTATCTCATATGGCAGAAAAAAAAAAAAAGGACTGCAGATGTAATTAAATGAGGATCTTAGATCAGAGATTATCCTGGTTTTTCCAAGTGAGTTTTAATGCAATTGCACATATCCTTGTGAGAGGGAGATCGGACACTGGTACACAAACAGAAGGCTACCTGACCTTCAAAGAAGCAGAGATTGGAGTAACATGGCCACAAGCCAAGCATCGTGGACAGCCAGCAGAAGCTGCAAAAGGCCAGGAATGACTTCTTCCTAGAGCCCCAGGAGGGAGCACGACACTGCCAACACCTTGATTTCAGTCTGAAGAAACTGATTTTGGACCTCTGTACTCC
Organism: Prionailurus viverrinus; assembly: GCF_022837055.1. Classification (NCBI taxonomy): domain Eukaryota; kingdom Metazoa; phylum Chordata; class Mammalia; order Carnivora; family Felidae; genus Prionailurus; species Prionailurus viverrinus. The sequence goes on from NC_062566.1 coordinate 78,940,175, forward strand.
AGAGCTGTGAGAATAAATTTCCACTGTTTTATACCACTCAGTTTGTGATTTGTTACAGCTGCCACAGAGAAACTAATACAACTACCATGAAAAAAATTATGCAGGAAGGTTAGAGGGAAGCGGCAGCTATTTTGGATAGGACAGCCAGGGAGAGTCTGGGGACGGGAGAGCCCAGGGCTAACGCTAAGAAGACCAAGCAGTACAGTTTCTTGGGCAACAGGAGGTCATGGCTCTCCTGATAAGCACCACCTTAGTGGAAAGGTGACCCCTGTTTGGAGTGAGTTCAGGAAAGAATGGGAGGTAATGAACTGAGGACAGAAACACAACATTTTTGAATCGTTTTGCTGTGGGGCTACTGGTTGGCTTAGTCGGTAAAGCTTTTGACTCCAGCTGAGGTCATGATCTCACGGTTGGTGAGTTCGAGCCCCACATCAGGCTCTCTGCTGTGAGCACGGAGCCTGCTTCGGATCCTCTGTCCTCTTCTTTCTCCACCCTTCCCCAGCTCCTTCTCGGTCTCAAAACTTAAAAAAATTTAAAAATTAAAAGAAAAAAGAAACCTTTAAAAAATATATGGTTTTGCTGTAAAAGGAAGGGACAAAAGGGACAGTAACTATAAGGAAGCATGGGGCCAAAGGCCCATTTACATACCATGTTTTATACAGTGATCCTAAAAGAAAGATCCACTTAAACTGACATTTATCAGAGGTTCTATGATTTGCTCACAGTCATATAGCAGGAAAATGAGCAAACCCTACAAAGAATTGTTTTTGAATTGAACCCTTAGTTACAAAATTCTGTAACACAGAAGGTAAAAATGACTTAGACGTGGATAAAGGGGAGGTGCACCTGGGCAGACCAGCATGTCCCCTGAGCCACCACACTCAACATAGAGCTTCCCAGCACCAGCTCTGCTGCTCCAAGTCCCAGTGGAAACCTGGGACGATCCAAACGTGTTCAGTGAATCCAGGTCCAAGGAATGAATGGAAAAATCAGACTATTCATCCTTGTGTATTACATGAGCAACTCCAAAGATTCTTAGAGAACACTGTTGTCAATAATAAAAAGAAAATATTTTGATTATGAATGTTAACGGACTAGGCAGAATACACAAGCGGGAGATCTGTAGCATATGTTCTACCGTCAAAGAAGAGTGAAGGTTCTCCGAGGACCACCAGGAAAGCTAGACTGAAGAGAAATGTAAGAATAATAACTTGACACAGTCAGTCCCAAGCAGCCAGTAGGTGTTTTGATCACATGGTACGTGAATTCAGCTGGGTTTGCCAGCGTTCTGCGGTCAACTTTAAAATGCTCCAGAAAGGGGTTGCTCCTTGGGGCTCTTGCAGTCCCTGCTTCCCAGAGACATTGGGAGGATTAAATGAGATAAGTATGTATCAACCTCTGGCCATCACACACATAGGATCTGCCTCCCCTTGCTCTTCATCAGCCAAGAGCCACAGGCTCTCAGATCTCTCTGTGACCTCGTTTCCACCCACTCTTCGTCCTGCTGATTACGCTCTAGCCACACTGACTTTCTTTCTTTCCCTTGAACACACCCTGATTTTCCTCACCTTAGGGCTTCTGCTCCAGTTGCAAAGTTCTTCCTCCAGATCTTGGCATGAGGGATTCTCTCTCTTCATTCAGGTCTGAACTCAAAAATCTCCCAAGGACACATTCCACAACCACAGTATGAAACCCCCTCCCAGGAGTTCATCCTAAAGCACAGCACCGATTTCATTTTCTTCCTAACACTCATTTTCTGGGATGACCTTATGGATCTATGTCCTGTCTCTCCCCGCTGATGGCAAAGACCTAGTCGGTCCTATTTCTTGCTTCTCACCCAGCACCTGGAACAGTACCTGGCACAGAGTAGTGGCAGTCAATCCACATCTGATGGAGTGAATCATTATCTACAAATGGAGTATGTACACACAGCTACTTTATATACAGATAATTTCTGTATGTGTATGTAGATCTATATATAGGAGAGAGAGAGAGAATGAAAATGAATTGGGGAGAACAGAGGAAACATCAAATCAGATGGCAATGGTTTAAACCCAGCTTTGCAACTCAAGCTGTGTGATTGCAGGTAAGATACCTAGGCTGTCTATCTTGTTTCCCTGGCTGTCAAGGCAAAGTGATCATGATCTCCCTGAGATCACGAGTATCAAAGGAAGTGCTCCAAGTCGAGCACGTAATATAATGCTCAATACACTATAGTAAGCTCTTAGTAACTGTTCACATGTATTTCCTGTCAAAATTGTTATCAGATGGCACCTACCGTAATACCCCACCTACTCATAGAAAGCTATCATGACTACTCTAGCAAAATCTTTAAAAGTCAACCTATTCCAGGATACTCACTAGCAAAGATGAACGGTCATCAGGGCCCGGAGGTTTATCAAAGTTAAAGGTTATATCTAGTCTCATGCCAAAGATTATTTGGAATTATTTCTAATCTGGATTACAAAAGGAGGAGTAAAAAAAAAGACACATTCAAAATATCGTGAAAACTTCCCCTGGAGAGCTATTTAATAGAAAAGTATCAGTGAACCCCAAGTTCCGGTGGCCTAACTGCCCACTTGGCTCTACTGTTCAGCGAGTTGCACAAAGTCAAGACTCTTTGTACAGCAGGGCTGTGGGTCAAGTCCCAGCCACTGATTTTCCCAAGTCAGAGAAAATACAAGTTACCAAGAAAGGAGATCCAACAGCCATTTTAGGAGAACTAAAACTAATTTCCAGTCCTCGGGACCTGGGCACCCAGGTGCAGACCAGACATGAAGAAAACACCCTGCTGGAAATGAATCAGAGGGCTAGGATATGTGGAGCTTCTCACAAATACAAAAGCCAGACAGAGCCTTGCCACTGAAGTGTTTACATGGAGCCAAATACAAACCTCTAAAGACAGATGAGTCTAAGTCTGTGAAGCTGCTTTCTCTACCTATTAAGTGTCTTTTGAAGTCTGGCTTTGAAATTAGGAAAACCTGCAGGAAAATGGAAAATTTCAGCAGCAGCTCATGTCCTTATAGACATGTGGATTCCCTCCGTGCTGTGGTTCCTGCCCAGCGCTCTATCAGATAGAAGGTGCCTCACGAACATCTCATGGAATCTTGGGGCCTCAGAAGGAGCCAAGGCCTGGCAAAATGGTATGACTTGCTTAAGGCAGAACCATAGCTACAAATCGGCTTCCTGTTTCTCGATGCAGCGTGAAGTTCACTTTAGTAACTAGCAATTAGGATGTGAACCATTCATGATCCACTGCACTAGGGGATGAAACACAAAAAAACCATCCAGTTCTTTGGCCTAAGTTTCTTGGCGTGTCTACACCGTCATTTGTAACAGGATAACTCAGCCCAAACTCAGGTGTGAAAACGCAGCACAAAATTCTGTTTTCTTTAAATCCTTCTGAATCCTACTTAGCTGTTCTTCAGGCTCAATAAATATCGGGGTTTCCTCCCCCTTATTCCCACCACATGGTTGCACCAAGTTCTTGGGAGTTTTATACACCACCAAAGCTTTCCCAATGCCCCTCTACTAATTACTCCACACTGGTTATCACCAGAGCAGGAGCTTGTCTGCCAAGACTAAAAACCTTCATGCCTGGGACCCAGGCTCCCTAAGCTGTGCATCTCCCTGGGGCAATGCCACAAAGCACTGCTCCTGGCCTTGCTCTTCACCCATCTACCTGCCAACTGTCTACTGTCTCCTGGCCTCTGGGACACCTCACCTCCCCAGCAGTCCCTCTTCTCCCCTCACCTCTGGGGTCCCCGGCATCATCTTTTCAAGAGGCGTGGCATGTTAAGAAAACGAGAGGCAGAGGCATGGACTTCAAGCGGCTTCTGCTTTTTGTTCTTGCAAAAATCCCTCAGGCAGAAAATACTAGGGGGTGTATCTACCTAATTAAAATTCAGGAGAGGAAAAAAATATTCAGCAAACAAAATCTAAGTGAGCATCTCAAAACATTACCCTGCTTCACCATCATAGGCCATGCTGATGCTGGCTCCCTGGTGTTAGCATATTAAAAAAATGTTTTTGTTTTTTTTTTTTTTTAAGTTATGGGAAAGAGCTTTAGGTTTAGACACCCAAGACGGCTCAGTTTAAAGTCTGCATGCTTTGACGATGTGCGCACACACACGATTTTAGAACATTTGTATATGTACAAAACCTTGGAAGATCTGTCTCACGGCTCTTTAGAACAGTTTCCAAAATAATGGCAGTATAAAATTACGTTGAAAATACTGTCTATTAGAATAAACTCTGCACTGTAACTTTAAGTCTCACTCAGGGGCAGTTAGTTGCGCTCGTCAGGAATATGCATCCCAGTTGCTGTCGGCTGAACGTTTCATCAAAAATGTCTATCCCCAAAGTAGCTACTACAAGCTTTTCAGTTATTCCTTTCTCATCAATATCAGACATTTTGCTAACACAATGGATGTTCAAACTGGGTTCTCGTTAGCGAACATAATAGTATGTGCAGTGGCTAAACTATTTTAGAGACATTCCCAACCCTTAAAATGAACAGTGTTTAAGAATCTGGAACCGTGCTGTCCAATATGGTAGGCACATGTGGCTATTGAGCAACTGAAATGTAGGTAGTTCCAATGTTAACATAATATGTTGGATACACTTAGTTATATAAAATTTATTATTCACATCATATTTTTTTAAGTATGGTTCACATTATATTTCCATTGGATGCCACTGGTCTTCAAGGTCGTTTATTTTAAAGATGGTGTGCACAGTTTGATCCTTAATTGATACTGGGTGCTGCCAGAGGTTTAGTAGATTCTAGGCCCCCCAGTAAAACTGACATAATTGGCTCAATCCTGATGCTGGACTAGGGATTCATTTAATTTAGGTATCAAGCGCCATTATAGGTACTGAGGCAGATAGAACAGAGCAAAATAATCAAAATATCAACTTTTGACACAGACGATAGATGAGGCGCTTTTGTTTCAATTTACTAAGAAGCGACCATCTGACACAATTTGATCAGAAAACTTGCTTTCATTATAACCTGTTGGTCAACTTGCAGAGGAATAACTAAATCTCTCCTGTTCCAGAACACTGCCATTAGACTGGAAATTCTGGCCCTGGGCCCAGCTCTTTGCAGGGTCCTCATCTGGACTCTTCCAAAGACCCCGCACCCACACACACATACACAAGGCAGCCATATGGGCCAGAGCCCTGCAGCCTGGTGGGTAGTGCCACTGTAAGCTGATGGGAGCAGTGATGTAATGTAGGGGCCAGAAAACGGAGGTGACCAAGCTACATTATGGTACAGACCATTGCCCTGGTGACTGATCAGCATGGCTGCAGAATTGTCAATGGGCTGTGTCTTTTTACACTAAGCCAAACTATTCTCAGTGGGTTGGGTCTTGAAGGCCATATATCAGTCTTCCCCATCGTACTAAAATAAAGGTGCAGCAATTCCAGGAAATTGTATTTATATTACATATATTAGCTAGAAGATTTATAGTCATCTTTAGTGATACATAAATTATATTTATAATGCACATCTATTCTGTATCCTGTGGAAGATTCTTATAGTAATGACCTCCAATGAATCACACCTCCTAGTGTTCATACCCTTGCCAGTCCCTTCCCACCTCGACTCTGGCCTTGGCCGTGTGACTTGATTTGGTCAACATAACATCAGCAAATGCGACACAAGCAGGGGGTAGGTAAAGTTCGTGCACTCTTCAGTTTGTTGTCTTGCAACCCCAAGGCCACCATGCTGTGAAGTAGCCCAGATTTTTGGAAAGAAAGACATAGATTGTCTCAAGTGCCTACCTCCCAGCTCACCCACCAGCTGAATGCAGCTGCATGAGTGTTAAACATTGTTGTTTAAACGTTTAAGGCCACTAGGCTTGGGGGGGTGTTGTTATGCATCAACAGAAATCGGATACAATCCCCAAATTAGGTAAAGATACGTTCCCACACTCAGGGGCTTCTCTGTACCCCGATAACCCTGGCGTAGCATAGGTTAGTTTAAGCATTTGTCAACAAAAATATTGTTTATGAAAATCTCTATTTTAATATAAAATGGGTTGATAATCTGCTTTATGTAAAGATTTTCCTCTGTTAAGATTAAAAATGTGATTCTAAGTGTAAAGCATTCGATTTGTAGACTAGTTCTCATTACTACTGGATGAGGTAGCCACGACCTGAGTTTAGAGCCTATGTGAATTGATACACCAATATATGAAATTTGTCAAATCCTAATTACTTTTAAAATTTGGTTACTTATGGGGTGCCTGGGTGGCGCAGTCGGTTAAGCATCCGACTTCAGCCAGATCACGATCTCACAGTCCGTGAGTTCGAGCCCCGGGTCAGGCTCTGGGCTGATGGCTCAGAGCCTGGAGCCTGTTTCTGATTCTGTGTCTCCCTCTCTCTCTGCCCCTCCCTCGTTCATGCTCTGTCTCTCTCTGTCCCAAAAATAAAATAAACGTTGAAAAAAAAAGTTTAAAATTTGGTTACTTCTAAGATACAAAAATCCTTACTTCATGAAAATCTAAAACTCATTTAAGTCAACTTAATATTTTGGCATAAAACAGAAGATCTACATTTTAGTTAGGGAAGCAAGGTCTCCATGCACAAAACTGTAAGAAACCCTTAAGAGAGTATGAATAAATGCAAAATTAATGCACACAGTCAGTAAGTACTCAGAGTTTAGAAAAAGAAAAGATTCATCTGGAATGGAATCTCATAGAAAAGTCTTAGAGAAAAGAAGCTCCCAGTTAAATACGGCAAACTGAACACATTCATTCCTTTCTGATACTGCCTCAAATGGCACAAAATAATAAGGACAAAGAAGAGAAAAGGTAACAGCAACAAAAGTTTTGAACAAATAGTATCTGACTTAGCAGACTAGATAGTTAAAATGTGACCTGGAAATGAAAGGAACTCAGAAGCAAGCCAATTCTCTTTGTAGGACCACTGCCCTCAAAAATATACTCAGCAAAGTGAAGGCACGAAGTATCTCTCAAAGTGCAGTGTAGCATACAGAGTTGAAGGCAGGAATGCTTCGCGAGCTGCATGTTAACTGCAGCAGCCTGACCCCGCCCTCAGTACTGACCACATGCGACTGTCCCTCCCTAATCCTGTAAGGTCAGAAGCACTCAACTCAGGCACACTAAGCACAGCTGAGGTAAGAGGTGGCATTATGATAACAAGTGTATTACATGAAAATCTTCTGTCAAATCAGATACCTCACGTTCCCTTTTTCCACATCTCTAAGATCACTAGCAGCTAAATGCGTATTTTAAAGGCAAGAGATTAACCGTATCCTCCAGGAAAAAATGGCCACTCAATAGAAAAGACCTAAGAAAAAGAGTACAACCTGCAAATAAAGCTTCTGACAGATCTGAAGGACTTTACTCTTAGATAGGAAGAGAAAGCCCAAGAAACAGCAGATAGTTCAGGATGACTTCTATCTAAAAGAAAGATAGTGACCCAAGCAAGAAGAGACTGGGAAGAACAAGAGACCATGCAAGGAGCTATGGGGGGGGGGGGGGGGGGCGGGAATCTATAGTTGTATAGTTACAATCCTCAGACAACCTCAGAAAACATTTCACATTCATTGAACTATTAAAAGATGCTATAAAAAAAATCCAGAACCCTCAAAGAAAATGAAAATTACGTGATAGGAGAAATTTATAAGTCCAACAGGAGCTTTGGAAGCCAAAGTGGACACAATGTCCCAGCAAACAGAACAAAATTAAATGAGATGAAAAGTGAGAAAAGCAGAACTTGAAATTAGTGTCAGAAGTCAGTCATCCACATAAAAGGTATGGAAAAGGGGAGGCAATGATGAAAGGAATAAGAAAATGTTCAATAAAGAAGGAGTTTTCAAACAGTAAATGTACACCAAGTTCCAACAGAATGGATGAAAAAAGATACAATGTGAGATTTTAGAAAAACTTTGGACAAAATCACCTTGAAAAGCTTCTAGGGATGGAAGGGAAAGATCAAAACAGACAATTAGAAATTAAAATGGCAGCTATTTAACATGCAAGTGAAAATAACAGGAAGTGATGCCTTTAAAATTCTGCGGAAGGAGGACTTCCAGCCTCAAATACCCAGATCAAAAATAAATTAATTAACAAACAAACAAACAAATTCGGAGGGCTGAATACAACTTTTTTTCAGACAAGTGAGTTCTTCAAAAGTCAACCTAACCTCCCTTGTAATTTTTCTCAGGAAGTTTCTAGAGTCTGTGCTTCTGCAAAACAAGGGAGCAAGCCAAAAAAGAAGTGTAGAATCTAGGAAGCAAAGGATCCCGCTCAGGGGAGAAGCACAGGGAATCCTCAGGTCAGAGGTAGAAGGAGATTGAGCATCCAAGGCTGTTCTCTGTGCCGCGGCCCCCAAGAGCAACCAGTCCAGGTCAGAGTCAAAGCACCACACCTTTCAGAAAGTCTGTCTCTAAGACAATAATGATCACTTCAGTATGTTCAGACACTTTGAGAGCAGAGTTATCCTTCTGGAGGATTGTTTAGAGGTTCATAGAAAAATAAAAGTAGCATATTAACCTTAAGGGAAAGCAGTTATACAAGCGTGAAAATGCAATCACAGAATACTGCACAGCTTGTCTCAAAAAACATTTCCATAGGCTTAATAATTAAAACATTGAACATTAGGCTAATCAAAAGGCATGGTATAAATTTATTCAGAGGGTGGGGGAAGGGGTATAATGGCGACAGTTGGTAGTGGGGAAGGAGCAGGATATAAATCTTCAGGGTTTTTTTTTTTTAATTTTTTAATGTTTATTTATTTTTGAGAGAGACAGTGAGAGAGTGCAGGGGAGGAGCAGAGAGAAAGGGAGACACAGAATCCAAAGCAGACTCCAGGCTCTGTACTGTCAGCACAGAACCCAATGTGGGGTTCGAACTCATGAACCCTGAGACCATGGCCTGAGCCCCAGTTGTATGCTCAACCAACTAAGCCCCTAAATCTTCAGTTTTTCAAGTACGAAGGCAACAACATTCCAAACTTAAATCAAATAGGAAATGGCAGTATAAACATGCCATCTGGAAATCTAAAAGTAAATATCCAAAGGAACAGCTTTAAAAGTCAAAAGAAAAAATGATTACCTGTTGTAATTGTGAATGGGGAAGGAGGATTCTTTGACCAAAAGCCACATCTATATAATCAATTAAATGTAGTTCTGTTTTAAAACAAAACACAAAAAACCTAAGGGAAGCTGAGCAAGCTAGGATCTGGAGAGGGGAAAGGAAGACAGTTCTGCTCAACTCTGCTATGTTTCAAGTAACATGATGGACCACAGAGCTTACAACCCAGTGGGAGAGATGTAGCCCAGCTAGGAATGATGCTTTTGAAAAACCACAGAGAGATCCATTGTTTATAGCCTTAACAACATAGTTGTATTTCAGAAGGCTGATAAGGGGGGGGGGGGGGGGGGGGCGGAAATCAAGCAACTCTGAAAGAAAGAACAGCATGAGAAAAGAAATGGCTTAGCAATGCACATGGCAATTAGCCAGACCCTGAGGATTTCAGCCTGGCTGGAGGACTATGGAGTTGGGGGCTAACATTACACAGGGGGAGCCAGATTCTGCTTTGAGGAGTTTGCCAGCTCCAGGCCTTTCAGGCAACATCCAATCTGTGGCTCCTGTGGATGTTGCTATCTTGGAGCCATGCACTAACCAGAAACTTAATCATGAAGCCTCTGACTATTACAGACACCCCATCTGAACTTCCAACACCCTTACTTTTTTCTGTGGTCTCTCTGCCCCCCAAATCTGGAATTAAGTCTAAGACCACCAAAAGACAGTAAGACCATCCAGCAGGATGAATTCTAGAGCCCTAGCAAGTTTAGATAATTGTATCAAATTAATGTCAATTTTCTGATTTTGATCATTGTACTATGGCTATATATGAGAATTCCTGGTTTTTAGAAAATACACACTGAAGTGTTTAGAAATAAAAGGGAATCATGGTGCTAGCCTTAATCAATTCAGAAAAAAATATGTGCATGTTTGTATATATACACATTTACACACACACACACACACACACACACACACACACAATCTATCTGTGTATACAGAAAAGGATATAGCAAATGTAGAATGTTAACATATGGGGGATCTGGGTAAAAGATATCCAGAATTTTTTTGTTTTCTTCCAACTTTTCTGTAAGTTTTAAATGATGTAAAAATTATATTAAGAGGAAACAATGCTTCAATATCACAACAAACGTATATAGTAGTGATTCCCAAAGTCCTTCCTAAAAGAGGCATATAATCATTTAGTCAGATAACCATTATTGGGAAGAAGTCGAGGAGCCAGATCTTTAAAGGGCTGCTGTGCACAGGGTCCCTAATACCCAGAAAACTAAAGCACCTTTCTGATCTCCTGTTACAGCAGAGATATTTGCCATGAGGTAATAAATGGATTTCAGACCCAATCCTACTTATGTCACAATGGGTCTACTGAATCCATAGACCTACCTAGTGGTGATTACTGCAATTCTTAAATATCTAAATGGAATAGACATACTAATCCATGAAGCTCTCACAATAGACATTGATTCATTCCTTAAACAGTAGAGTAAAAGAATTGTAATCAGAAAGGCCAAATGAGAGCCCCTGAAGGTATCCCTAGCTTTAGAAAAACTAATAAATTAAAAACCAAGATTGCTTCCCAGAGAAAATTAGATTAGGGCCACTCTTAGACTTAAATGATGCAGTGGTGATGATCCACATTCCCATTTTTATTCTAGTTTACCAGTATGCCCCCTATAAAAACCTGATGAATTATGGTGGATAGCAGCACACTACCACAAATCTAACCAAGCAGTAGCCCCAATTGCAGTTATTATGCCAGATGTGGTCAGCTTTTCCAGGTAAGATTAACACAGCCTACAGAACGTGGCATGCAGGTATTGATCTGGCTAATGCGTTCTTTCTCATACCTATCAAGAGGAAAGGTCAGAATCTCATTGTATTCCCATATGATGGACAACAATGTATATTCATAGTCTTGTCCTAGATTATTAATTCTCCTGCTTTCACATCATATTCCCAAAGCAACCTAAAATATCTGGACATTCTGTAGAACATCACATTGATCTGGCATATTGATGACATCATGTTAACCATTCTTGATGAGCTACAAGTATCAAGGATTCTTGATGTCTTTGTAAGATATATGAGGTTTATGGGGTGAGATGTAAATCCTACCAACATTCAGAGTCTTGTTACCTCCAAAGTTTCGAGGTCTAATGCTCCAGAGCATTCTAGGATTCCACCCTCAAAGTAAAGGACAATATATTATATCTTGTGTCTCCTACATACAATGCTTGATAGCCCATTGGATTTTTGTGGGCAGTATGATCCATACTTGAGAATACTGCTCTCTTTTATCAAATGATTCTGAAGGCCTACAGTTTTGACTGGGGCCCAGAATAGATCCAGACTACAGGAACTCTGACACTTGGGTCACACTTTTGGGCAAATTTAATGTATTAGAGGTAGACAAAATGATCCTGTGGAGTCTAGGCAATCTCCAAGTAGAGAACACAGCACAGATCATTAGCATTCTATATGTACAAGGAGCAGAGGGAATCATGTACTATTTGAAAAATAGCTCCTGGCATGCTAGAGATGGAGCATCTCATCAGAGGACATCGAGTGACCATGTACCATGAATGCCCATCATGGCCCACATAGTCTCAGAAGCAATCCACCATACAATTAAAGTGGGACATCTGGGATCAGTCTCAAAGCAGGCCCAAAGGTCACAAAGAATCTGCAAAAATAGCCCAGATTTCCATGACACCTACCAGTCACGAACAGATGCTTTCCCTTGGCTTATACCTAAGGACCGTATGGTGGCAGTTCCCTATGATCAGCTAACAAACAAAACAAGGAAAACATGACTTTGATTCTTGGGCTCAGACCCTTCAGGGATGAGAGTCTGGGTCATCCCATCAAACAAGACATCTAAACCAGCAAAAGTGATAGCTGAGGGTATGAACAATCTAGAACAAATGATTAAAAAAGAGAGATGATGAGTATTAGTTGTGACTTCAGGACTAGCTGACCAACAGAGCTATACTATTTAGTGGTCCTAGAAATTGTGACCAACCAGAATCCTGGAGAATCTTCATTTTAGTGAAATGAATTAATGTGAGAAGCAGTGAATCTGAATAGGGTGGGCTGTAGTGCTGTCAGTGTCCCACACAAATCATTTTTACGGGGTTGTATACCCATTCTCTCAGCTGCTGTGAGTATGGTCTGATAATAGCTCATAGGCATGCCATTTATGCAAACTTGTCCTCAGCCCAAGGAAACTATCTTTCTCAGAAGGAGTGAGGAGCTGGGAATTGTATCCTATCAAATTGGCAAGGAATAACAGGGTGCTGGGTACAAAAGACAATGCCATTTACCCTCCAGACCTTCCCTCTCCCACCCCAGTGAGGGGTTACACTTTATCTGAAAGTATATTTCTTCCTCTGCCTCTTTCCCTTCCTTATCCCATGGGCCTCCTTTGCTATTTCCTTTTTTTGAAATATGTGCACCTAAATCCTTGTTTCATGATCTGTTTCTAGGATAGTCAACCTCACACATCTGTGATACTGATATGACTCTTATTTGAAAATCTGTGGACTGACGGAAATTTGCTACCAATTTTTACTAAGCTATACGTTACTTAAGAAGCTAGCTGTTAAAATAATGTTCCTTCAGGATTTCTCCCAGTGCTAATGCATATTTTTAATGAGCTTAAAAAAAAGAACAAAGGTAGGGTTGAGCTCAAACAGCATACCAGGATGTTTATGAAAGTCATATTCGGTGTTACACGTTTGTGAGGTAATGGTGAAGAAGGGATTGGAGAACAGGAGGGGAAAGGTCTCCTGCTCCCCTAGATCATCGCTGAGCTCTCCGTCACTCCTGCCTGGAAGCTCCAGTGAGTGTGTTTATCTCCTTTTTTCCAGTGTTTCTAACACTATGACAAAAGCATCATTTTAGAGAGACTAATTTGGCAGTGGACCAGAATGGATTGGAGCTGGCTAGGCAACCCATAGAGAACCTGTTACAGAGAGAAGAGTGTAGATATAAAATGGCAGAGGCCTATGTTTTCATAGTGGCCACAGAAATGGAAAGGAAGGAGTAGAAATTAGATTTATTTTAACCCAAGTGTCCTCAGCCCCAACCACCCTGTGGACTCAACATTGAGGCAACATTAATACCCCAGATTCCCTGGATCATTACCCCCACCTGCTGGTGTCAACCTCATCTTCCCCATTCATTCGTGGCTTACCCAAAGGGAGCCTTGTACTGCTCATGTCCTTCTGCCTCAGCCTCCCCCTGGATGCTGGCTGGAAGACAGTGAAGACTATCTGTCTCCCAACCCCAATTTGTTCTTTTCATGAAGACTTACAGCATAATGAGCACTGATCAAGAGTTTCTTTAGATAATATTGATTCATATCCCACTATCATGTATCACTGAGTATTTCATATGGATATACATTGCCTAATCAATTAGATGGGACATTTCTTCGGGGAACATACTTTTTCTGTATAATCAATGGTGTGTTGTGTGTATGATGGTATAAGGCATATTGTTCACACACAAAGTAGACGATACTGTGGTGGAGCCCTTCCCTAAAGAATAGGTGAAAACCTCACAAAGGAAGGCAACCTGTATGTGTGTGCATGTGACCTTCCTCATGACTCTGTAACACAGACTACCCATTCAGACTGGATGTTACCATATGTGGGAGACAAAGGAGCAAAAATTGTACAAAAGGCAACCACCCCCTGCCCCACCCCACACGGTGCTCGGGGCTCAGCCTTTTCGGTCTTAGCCCCCTGAGCCCATGCCGGCACAAATAAAGCTGATTTCTGGAAAGAAAAGCCTTGGTGTCCCTACTCTGTGTGTGCGACTCACGGCTACAGTACAAGTGAGTAACCTGAACAAGGTTTCCAAGCCACTGCCTAAAGAGAAGAAAAACTTTCATTCTATATATGATAGTAGAAAAGACTGTAAGTGAAAAGTACCATCTATTAATGTGATATGATTATGTTATTAATCGGGGCTGTAGTACACTAGCAGCTAAGACCTTTGAGAGAGTTAAACTAGAAATTAAAAATGGCTGAGACAGGTGGTCAAAGAAATAGAATGGCTCTTGGGTCTGTAGGAAGGGATTACATACAGTCAGTAGGTACTTACAACTCAACATGCCACTAGTCCATCAAAAGAAGGGAAGCCACGGCAAAGAGAAGAGGAAGAGTGGCAGAGGCCAATATTGGCAGTACCTCCTCCCAAGCCTTCTGACACCAGGGAAAGGTACCCCCAATCATGTTTAAAACAAAACAGAACAAAATGCAGTTTGCTACATGCACACACAAGGCCTACGAGGGAAGCTAATGGAAATACACTATTTTGCTCAGGTGGGGACACCACTTTACTAAACGGCAACAATACTCTAGATCTGATCACTGTAACCCTGTGATCTATAGTAAGAAATGTGTGTTCGCCCTTCTTCCTGTTCCTGGCAATGAGCTCCCAAAACCCTTGGAATTTCCTGTGATGAGAGCAATAAAGGTAGCTTGTGTTACATTAATGAAGCAACTCAGGGAAAGCACCTATGGAAGGGGGCTGGTGGCCAGTGGAGCCAACAAGCAGTTAAGAGTTAGAATTTTCACTCCCACTGCATCACCACCCCCTCCATCTCCTAGAAGGGGAGAGGCTGAAGATTGACCAATGGCAGAAGATTTAATCAACTATGCCTGAGTAATAAAGCCTCCATGAGAACCCAAAAGGAGAGGATTTGGAGAGGATTTGCCCTATACATCTCTCCCATCAGGCTGTTCCTGAGTTATACCCTTTTATAAGAAACTGGCGATTTAATAAGTAAAATGATTCTCTGAATTCTAGGAGCTGTTCCAGCCAATCAATCAAACCCAAGGAAGCGATTGTTGCAACTCCTAACTCAACTGTTCAGAAGCCCAAGTGACAACATGGATTCATTGGTGACTGAAGTTGGGGCTTAGTGGGGACAGTCTTGTAGGACTGAGCCCTCAGTCTGTGGGATCTGACACTATCTCCAGATAGTGTCAGAATTGAGTGCAATTCTAAGACACCCAACTGGTGTCAGAGAATAGCTCACTGGTGTGTTAAGAAAACACAAACACATTAGAATTGGTGTCAGAATCATAGCTGGCAATCAGAGATGGAACCAGAATGAGAATCGTAATGACTCAGTTATGCAACTGCTATTACGCAACTGCTTTCTGAAAGCTAATTCGGCCGGGTACTTCGCTTCCCCAAAGGTGTATACAGAACCAAATGAAATCAAACATGCTCATTAGGAGCTACAAATGCAGTTTGTGAGGAGTTCCTTGAAATTCATAGCATAGTGTAATGGGAAATTAAGACCAAGGATAAAAATGGAGTAGTATTTAATTTTGTCTTGAATAGCTAAGACAGGTAAAAAGACAGGTGAGTCAAGATTTTTCCCCCTATACTATAATTGTTTTTCAGATATACTCTAGTTCCAAGGTAAAAAGACAAACCCATCGCCACGATTGGATCAACAGTTCAAAAACAAAACACAAATCCAGCTGACAGTGGACCAAGGAGGTCATCCTTGTGCAAAAAAACCCCAAACCAAACCAAACCAAAACAAAACAAAAAACAATGCCCACGTAGGAATAAAAGTTCAGAGCTGTGAAAGAAAAAGTCGGCCAGTAAAATCAACTCCTTTTCCTGGTTCAATACCAAACCCTGCACTGAGCAACCTTGAAAGTCCTTCGATTCAAGGGGAAGGCATTCAAGGCAGGAGGTTCGGCACGGGTAGTTAAATGCAGAGGTTGTGCTTCCTTGATTTTGTAGCCTTAGAAAACAGGGCCCTTCCATTACTGCTAATAATGGAGGCCGAGAAGCAGACAAGAATGCTTTGCTTTTGAAGCTAAATCCCCACAGGAGAGCTGCTTTGCTCTGTGTAGGTAGAAAGAGACAAAGAGTTGCAAGAAAACAGTCACATCCTCAGCACTTTTATCTCCTTGCTGCCTAGCTACTTTCACAGGTTAGAGTGTGGAGAGGGAAATTCTTACAGAAGCCCGAGAATAAGCAGGCGCCTCTCTCTCCTGAGCTTCAGGAACACAACCTGCGCAGAGGCACCCCAAGAGACAGCGGGCTGCCCTTGACCAATAAGGTTTGGGAAAATGTTCTTACCTCTTCTTGTCTCTTCACATAGAATCTTTTTTTCCATTGGTTCTTTGGGCTTCCTCCTCAGGCTCCAAGAGGAAGAGAAAGATTGCTGTATTATTTCAAGCCAAAGATATAGTATGGTTTAAAAATAAGCAAGGGTGAGAAGCTTAATAGCATCCGTTTCCACCACCTTCTCACTTCAGTATCTCAATGTGGTAATGCCCATTTCTGCTGATGACAAGCCAGTGAGTGCTTGCTCAGTCCATCATGGGCTCCTCTGGCTCCTGAAAACAGCTTTCAAATCTTAAGCCCGAATTTGACTTTCAGGTATTCTGAGAGAACAGTAAGGAAAGGGAAGAAAAGGGATACCTGAATAGGAAAATATTTCCCTGAGCAGAGGGGAGAAAAATCCACTAACTACAGAGCAGTATTTAAAAGAGACACAGACGGGGTGCCTGGGTGGGTGGCTCAGTTGGTTAAGCGCCAACTTTGGCTCAGGTCATGATATCACAGTTTGTGGGTTTGAGCCCCACATCGAGCTCTGTGCTGACAGTGCAGAGCCTGGAGCTGTTTCAGATTCTGCGTCTCCCTCTCTCTCTGCCCCTCCCCTGCGCATGCTCTCTCTCTCTCAAAAACAAATAAGCATTAAAAATAAATACATAAAAATTTTAAAAAATAAAAGAGAGAGAAACAGAGACAGACCGAAACCCAAACTACGTATATCTAGAGATTTTGTGGAGAATTTGATTTTCAGATCTAGTAGACTAAAAAGTTTAAAAACTTAACATGAACAAAGAGGATTTAATAGAGATATGTATGTATACTACTTTGTATTCTGAAAACAGACATTCTCAAATACTTCTGGAACAAAATTTGTTTGGATAGTACATTACTAAAAGCCTTTTAAGACGTCTAATATGCAATAAAACCGGAAATAAGCAAAAACAAAATATGCACTTATCAACCACGAGAAAATTTTAACAAAATTCTTGGTTAAGAACAAAAAAATAAGCCCTCAAGTTACAGACTGTTCAGAAATAATAGAACTATTAACTATTAGCATTTGTTACTTGTGTGTCACTTTTTCTTAACACTACTTTATACTTAATCCTCATCACTCTATGAGGTAGATGCCTGTATCTCCATGTTTCAGGTGAGGAAACAGACACACAGAGCTCAAATAGCTTGCCCCAGGTCACAGAGGTATTTAGTGGCAAACTCAGAATTTGAACCCAGACATCCTAGTTCTAAGGCCCACATCTCTAACCACTAGACTGTAAAATTTCATAAAACCCCACAGGAACGGCCCAAGTCAAAGAGGAAAATTCATGGCCTCAATAGCTTTTTTTTTTTAAAAAACAGATTGCATAACACAAGATTCCAGTATGATGGCACTCTTAGCAAATGAGCCTATTTCCTCCTTCTGCACTAAATGCATAGGGAAAGAAAGAACCAAAACCAAAGTAGAAATGGTGTTGCCCTGAAGATTGACCTGGTCTGAGTTACTGTGTTGAGGTAAGACCCACAGACCTGTGAACATTACATAGACTCAAGCCAAGGATTGAGAAGAATCATGACTTTGACTAACAATGCCATCAACATTACAGGATCTATACATACGGAGTCAGAATTGTTTCTGTGTATACAAAGTCAAAATTGAGTTCTGTGATGACAATTGTAATGATTTTGATTACAGTAACTTGCTAAATTGCTATAAATGGGGACCTTTCAGGATGAAGTGGTTAGGAGCCCAGGCTGTGGCATCAGACCTTGGCTTGAGGCTATGGCTTGGCCACCTGCTAGTTTGAGGACCTTGGTAAAGTTACTGAACCTCATTTTCCTCTTATATAAAGTGGGAAAAACAATAGCTACCACCACCCCATCTCCTGAAGTTGTTGTAAGAACTAATTATAAAGCACTCAGTAAGGTACCTGGCACAGAATAGCTTCATTCTCTCACTTTATATACGTTCTAGACACACGCAGCACTGGAAAATAAAGTGCTACCAGCAGACCAAAAATTCAAGAATATCCACCCTCCAAAAGTCAGAGTAGACAAATAAATTGTCAAAGGAAACCGTAAGACTTCAGAGCCTCTGTAATAACAGGCTAGGGTATTTGGACAAGCCCTCTTGATAACAAAACAAACACAAACCTAAAATCTCTTGGCAAAATGTTAAAAAAAAAAAACCCACACGTTTCTTAAAAGAAAGAGGTGCTAACAACACAGTTAGAAATAACCAGAACAAAGGGAACTCCAGAGATAAATGAACACAGAAGCCACTTTTGTCCTGAGGAAAGCTTTGCTCTCATTAGACTTGAACTTGCATTGTTAAAGAATTTGGGTCACAAAAGGGCCATATGTCAAAGCTAAGACTCACACAAAATGGAATGTCTAATGGGAGACTGTCACCTCAATAAGCTAGGACCCAAACAGAAGGAAGAACCAGAGGAATCCAGGCCTTCTGTGAGATCTTATAACCGAGATAGACCCAGAACTCAAGGCTTGAAGTAGGATTAGAGTGGGCCTGGACTGCAATCACCCTCAGGGGCCAAGCAGAAGCCAACTCAAATGCTCTCTGGAAGACTAGAGATAGTTCCGAGTACAATAGTCTGGAATTGATGATGAGGATGTATGCTAAAAACAAGTTATCTTCAGGGAGAAAAGCAGAAACAGTCATGTATGCATGCATGTGTGCACTTGCACACACACACACACACACACACACACACACACACACACACACACACCCTGGGACACAAACCCACACAAGATTTGGCCTGACTATAAGAATTCTGATTATGTTTAACGAAACATGTAAGCTATGCATCTGCAGGGAACAGGAAATTTTTATCCAGTGATCTTGCAAATGAGAAAGAGAATCAAGTAGAACTTCTGGATTTAAAAAATGTGATCACCAAAGTGAAGAATTCAGTGGATGAGTCAACAGAAGATCATGAATAGGGTTAAAAATCAAAACAAGTTATCCAGATTGTAGCCCAGGGAGACAAACAGGAAAACCAGGAAGAAGTAAAAGGTACAGATGTTAAAGTCAAGGGTATTCAGGGTCCCCAAAGAAAAGGGTAGCACAGAGACCACATTCAAAGAGATATGGCTGAGAATTTTCCTTCACCAATCCAGACTCAAGAAGCTCAGTGAATTCTAATTGTGATAAATAAAAATCAGTCCATACCTAGACACAGCATAAACTTCTAAATACCAGAGACAAGGAGGATACTCTGATATCAAATCTGAGAAAAAACAATAGATTTTCTTAAAAAGAATGTTGGACTGACAGCAACACGACAGAAAACAGAATAATCTTTTAGTATGTTGAAGATCATGATCAACCTAAAATTCAGAGTGAAAATATTTCTAGAACCAAGGTGAAATAAAGACATTTTCAGAAAACAAAAAGCTTATCACCCAAACAAAGGAAAATCTAACAAATGCCCATTGGGTAGCAGCAAATACGATCCAAAATTGATGATCAGAGAAGTGAAAAGGATTTGTGAAGTCATGTAAAAAAACCTTGAACACATAAACTAGGTCTCGTGGGTTCTAACTATAGAAAGGTCATTACTTTTCTGAAAGGAGGGTACAGTTACCAATTAACTTTAGATTTGTTATGTTGATACCACAACTTGATAGGTTGTGATTTTTAGGATAAGATGTAAAAGGAATAGAAAAAGTGTATAATGCCTAAACTAGTAGAGGAAAAATGGAATTTTAAAAAAATTAACAGACGCAGGAAACAGTTCCACAACACAGGAGAACAAAGCACAAAGTAAAGTTAGATTTAAGCCAGATGAAAAAGTGATCACACTTTATTTAATTGAAACATACAGAAGAATGAGGAAAATCTCTATAAGCTTAAAAATATATATCCTGAAAATCGGGGTGCCTGAGTGGCTCAGTTGGCTGAGCATCCAACTTTGGCTTAGGTCATGATCTCACAGCTTGTGAATTCAAGCCCCACGTCAGGCTCTGTGCTGATAGCTCAGAGCCTGGAGCCTGCTTTGGATTCTGTGTCTCCCTCTCTCTCTGCCCCTCCCCAACCTGTGCCATGTCTCTCTCTGTCCCTCAAAAATAAACATTAAAAAAATTATATATATATATATATATATATATATATATGTATTATATATATATATATGTATTATATATATATATATACATACATACATATACGTGTATACACACACACACACACACACACACACATATAATCACCTTATACATGAAAAAAAAGCAAGAGGCAAGAAAATTACCTATCACCTTTTGTGGAAGAAAGAAAGAATAGAAATGAGCATGCTTATTTCTGAAAAATAAAGCATAAATGAGAAATAAAATCAGTGTCCTATGGGGGTACAGGGGGTTGGTATCTATGAAGTAGAAGTGATAGAGAAAGGAACGAGACTTGTAAGTGTACCTTTTCATATAGTTTTGACTTTTGAACCATGTTAATATTTTATGCATTCAAAAAATAAATTTAAACATGAATGGGGAAAACATGAAAGTTGAATGCAAATAGAAACAAAAGAACCCAACCATCTATCACATTGGCCATATTCATAATTATACACCTAATTACACAGAAGGAAAAATAATAATCCAAACAATTTCTGAGCACAGTACTCTGACAATACACCCTCAATAGAATACAGTTTAGTCTAAGGACAAGAAGAAAGCTGCAAAGAAATTTTTTAAGTGACTTAGTTTGTTGTTGATGAAGCCATTTTGAAATATTCTGAATGAATCACAGGGCTGAACAAATATATTGATGGGAACCCAGGTTCTCATTGTGGGAGAAGAAATGTACAAGTATCAAAGGTGGACAGAAGAAAAAAAAAATCCTGTAGTATTAGGATAGAATTAGAAACCTCATTAGTATAGGGTCACCTGGCTTAGTAAGTTAAACATCCAACTCTTGATTTCGGCTCAGGTCAGGATCTCGAGGTTTGTGAGATGGATCCCCCATCGGGCTCCATGTTGACAGCATGGAGCCTGTTTGGGATTCCTTCTCTCCCTCTCTCTGTGCCCCTCCCAACTTCATATTCTCTCTCTCTCTCTCTCTCTCTCTCTCTCTCAAATAAATAAAACGTTAAAAAAAAAAAAGAAACTGCATTAGTATAACTTGAGATTTCTTAGCTTTCCACAGAAGGAGCGGGAAGCAACCTCATCTCTGTACCCAAAGTGCCTCTAGCATCCAGACCTCGGTTGAACATTATGACATCTTGGAGAAAAGAAGGATTTCAGGGCTGAGACAGGGTAAGTTAAAAGAGAAGCTCTGAAGATCTTGACCAGAGAGTAAAGAAGTGCTCTCACACCTGGTGGGTAATGTCACAGAATGGGCCCCCCTGATACTGGGAGCTTGAAAGAGCTCAAGATGGCCAGACCATGGGTAATTTAACTTCAAAATGAGTAATGACAGGAATTGATCACAATACTGAATCAACAACTCATCCACAAATCCACCCTGATCCTGAACCCTTTTTTTGGGGGGGGGGGGGGGAGGACAGAGAGACAGGATGCATATGCACATGGGGGTGGGGCAGGGGAAGAGGGAGAGAATCTCAAGCAAACTCACCCAGGGTGGATCCCCACATGGGGCTCCAGCTCATGACCTCAGCTAAAATCAAGAATCGGGTGCTTTACCAACTGGGCCACCCAGGCACCTCCTAAAACTTTATTTTAAAAGGGATGGGGCAAGAGAAGAGAGAAAGGGAAAGCTTTTCTTTAGAATGCCAACAACCAGGTGGAGAAGGAAAGATAGAAATTGAAAACCATTGTTTTGCAACAGTAAAAATCACCAACGGAAGATGAAATGTGGGGTAAGAGATTGCTGGGGACCACAATGTAGAGAAACCCGACAGACACCTACCTTAACCAAGGGATCAAACATATTATAACGGGATAAACTATACTATTCGCCCCTAAC
The DNA here is from genome assembly GCF_022837055.1 of Prionailurus viverrinus. NCBI lineage: Eukaryota > Metazoa > Chordata > Mammalia > Carnivora > Felidae > Prionailurus > Prionailurus viverrinus. Next base: position 78,962,291 of record NC_062566.1, read on the forward strand.
ACACTCACTGATGAGAACACAGCATCATCTGTGTAGTATTCCTGCCAGAACTATTTACCCAGACCTAAAGAGGGAAGGAGTCAGACAAATACAAATAGAGCAATATCCTGCAAAACCACCACGCTGGATTCTTGAAAAAAGAGATCAACAACAGACAGACACACAGACACTGAGATGGAAAAACAAAACAAAACAAAACAAAACAAAAAAAGTCTGGGTCTCTCTTCTATATTAGTGAAAACTAAATGGAGTTCAAGACCCTTCGTTGGATCCTGAGTGGAGGAAAATTTTTAAAAGACCTCATTGGGACAATTGAGGATATCTAAATATGAACTATTAGATGATAATGTTGTATCAGTGTTAAAATTCCAAAGTGGATCATTATATTGTGGTAGGAGAAGGTCCATGGTTCTTCAGAAATAAAGGCTCAGCTCTCATCAAGTTTAAAAAATACTTAGGTGTATGTATTTATGAATTTGCATACACACAAATTCATACACACAAATTCATTTGCATACACACAAATTCATACACAGAATTTAGCAGAGTACCAATGATTGGTGAATCTAATTGGTAGTTTTCCTTGCAAATTTTCTGTAGATTTGAAATTTTCCAAAATCAAATGTTGGGGAAAAGTTAACTGAAATATACATTTAAAGCACATATGATTATATTAGATGTAAACAAGGAAAATATCCAACTATATGCAGTATATAAGAGAGCCATATTCAACATGAAGATTATTTTTAATGTTTATTTTTTTTTTTGAGAGAAAGATACAGAGCGTGAGTGGTAGAGGGGGCAGAGAGAGAGGGAGACACAGAATCCAAAGCAGGCTTCAGGCTCTGAGCTGTCAGCCCGGAGCCCTACGTGGGGCTCGAACTCACCGACTGCGAGACCATGACTTGAGCTGAAGTCAGACGCTCAACCGACCAAGCACACAGGCACCCCTGGAAATGAAGATTTTTTAAAAAGGTAGTTCTGGTGGCTCTATAAACACCAGACAAGATAAATTGTAAGCAAAAAGCATTACCAGAAAAATTAATCTCAATGATTTTTCAAAAAGTTCAATTCACAAATATATTTAAAAATTCCAAAACTGTATGTCTAATAAAATGGCCTCAATATACAAAGCCACAGCAACACAGTACAAGGAGAAATAGAAAAATCTACATTTTTAACGAGAGGTCTTAACCTAAATCTCAGTTGTTGATGGACCAAGCAGCCAAAGCAGAACTCAAATGAGTGGAAATACCCACATACGCAAGAATCTAAAGTTTAGCATCCATAAACACCTTCTGTAATACTAGGAGATATTCTCTCACTAAAGAAAAAAATAAATCCAGAAAGAAGACCTCAAATATAGAAAGCAAGGGTAATCAAAGCAATTAAAAAACAAAATAAAAAAGCTCTAAAACTTCTTCTTTACAGAAAAAAAATAACCCTAGAACTATTGTCTTTATATATATATATAATTTTATATATATGTGTGTGTATGTACACACACACACACACACACACATATATATATATTTGGGGGGGGGGAGGGGCAGAGAGAGAGGGAGACAGAATCTGAAGCAAGCCTCAGGCTCTGAGCTATCAGCACAGAACCTAACAGGGGGCTCAAAGTCATGATTGGTGAGATTATGACCTGGGCCAAAGTAGAAAGCTTAACCAACTGAGCCACCCAGGTGCCCCCGAGATTATCTTAATAGGAGAAGTGGATGAAATTGAGAAGGAACTAAAAGCATGGAGACATGGTTATTTTGTACAATAGGAAGCTATATATTCTGATTAAGTCTGGAAGATAGAAAAATATTTAGATGCATATCAAAAATGTAAGATTAACTACTAGAAAAATACAGTGTATTTTTCCTAAATGACCTCAGTAAAAAAAAAAAAAAAAAAAACCAGGAACAGGAACAAAAGCAAACAAATAAGAAGTTAATCAAAGACAGGAAAAGTAACAAATCAAGAAAATAAGAAGCATGGTAAAATATGGTATGTCAATCCAAACATGTCTGTGACTCCAACAGATGGCTTGTAGGAGGAGAAACAAAGCTAGGAGCTATTTACAAGAGATACCCCTAAAATAAAATGGCACCACAAAGTTGAAAATAAGGAGATGAAAAAAATACATACCAGAAAAATACCAAGAGGAGCACAATAATAATGTCAGACAATACAGTTTGAGGCAGACATCACTAACAGAAGACAAAGAGGTGTATTTTTATTTTTAAAACATTATAATCCACAAAGATCATAATAGTCACACACAGATGTGCAGTATCCCCAGAATTTCAAAATACAGAATGCAAAAAAGCCTCATAAAAATATAAAAAAGGAAAATTTATAACCATGGTAGGTCTAACACCCTTAGAATCCATTCCTATGCAACTTCTCCAAGTTTCTCCTGATTAGCAAAATCTTACTATTTGTTTAGTGTCTAGGTTACTTTTTCTCAGGTCTCAGTATATCTCCATCCCTAGAGCATGCTAAGAATTGACCCTAGTGATACAGCGAATGGTAACAAGGATGGCTGTGGTGGGTCTTGAGGAGAAGGACATCCCATTTCAAGACATCTGCCCTGGTTGAGGTGAGCACGTAGGTTTCAAGCAAAGGAAGGCACCTCTCTTCAGATTTTGGCAGACAAGATACTTCCACTGACGAGGGAAGCTTGGGGTGACTTGGGCTTCAAGATCCTTAGTTTTCTCAGTCTAACCAGACATTTCTATTCCAAGTTTTGGGATCCCATTCTTTCCTATTAATGCCCTAAACTTTAATGAAAGAAACTTGCCACACTGTGAAGTTAGCACTCACAACTCTACAGTCCACACAATTAAATTTTGTACCTGATTTTTAACAGTATCAGCCCCGTGACTACAAGAAGTAATCATTCTTGCAGGGCTATAATAGGTCTCTGACTTCCTATAGTCACATGGTGATTTGAGCTGAGAGCTAACGAGCCTGAACTTGGCCTTTCCTCTCTGTAAATATTCTAGTATATTCAGGGCAATCCACCTCCACAGTTCTGTTTTTTAGTCCTCATTACTGCTCTAACAGTCAAGTCCAGCACTTGCTTGAGATCTCAAGGCATTTGCATCCAGTGACATTGCATCACAATTAACCACAAGTGATAGCTTGATTAATTGGGATTCCATGGCATGCCAGATATTACCAGCATCCCATTTTCCATTAGCAAGGAGCAGAGCACTGCACTTAAGCCTAGACAAATCCCCAAATGCCATTGGTGTGTGTGTGTGTGTGTGTGTGTGTGTGTGTGTTTGCGTGTGGTATTTATCTTCTGGGACCACTTCCAGTGCCAATTCTATCACTCAGGGTCCAGGCAAGAGACAGAAACTACATAGGAATTTGATCAGGGAAGATTAATACAAGGAGTTACCTACAAGAATATATACTAATAGAGAACAGGGCAGAGGGAGAGCAGCCGACGAAGGAACAAACTTGGAAGGGCAGCCGCTTCCCCGTAGTGGGATTCAGATCTCCTAGAGGACAAGTCTCCAGCCTACTAGATAGTGGAGAAGCACTCCAGATGCCTAGGGCCAGACCTGGTCCAAAGTGGGTGAGCTGAGGCGGGTCCACTGTGAGGCCTCCTGCTGGGTGCCCGCAAGCAAATCAGCCAGGCTGGGCACTGGCAACACAACTTGCTGGAGGGTAAGCGCCACTCTGTGTCCTATATATTCCACAGACAACCAAACGGGAGTTCACTTCAAACAGGAAGGTGCCCCTGCTTCCTGCCATGTCCCTCCAGCACCCTCTACCGGCAAAGGCTGGCATTGCGCCGGACGGCAAAGGAGAAAGGTTTACAGTGTGGCTCCGCTATCAAGGCAGTGAAGGGCCCATTTGGAGCTGAGGGGCAGTAAACTGGTAACTAAAGTATTCACTCGCTATTGCACCCCCTTTTCCTTCACCCAGCCCATTAGCTGTCTGGGGCTCTTTACCTGGCTCAGTACCCTAAACCCTTATTCCCAATGGGGTTAGCCCTGGGTAACACTGCCTAGGGAGTGCCACTTGAGCACTTTGCTAACCTTGATTATGGACACAGTAGTCCCAAGACAGGACGGAACCCAAGGGAAGCCCTAGACATCTGCCATCCATATTTCTCTACATCCTCCTTGGGCAAGGAAACGTTCCCTTGATAGTTTCATCAGTCACTCCGGTCTTACATGTGGGTCGTGTTGTTTTTCATTTTTGTCCATTTGCCTGGTAGTGACTCCTGCAGCTCTAAGTGTCCAGGTGGCTCTGTCAATATCCACACTCAATAGACATATCACCGTGCCTCCTGGAGGAAGCATTTGTCCTTTGGGCACTAAAACCTCTAAACTAGCCAAGCCCAGATTCACAGGGACAGGAAACACTTCGGAAGTGAGTTATGCTATAATCATTAGAGGGAATGGAGACAAGGTTCCAGAGGAGAAAGCTGAAGCACATAGAGGTTAGATACCTCACAGAGGTTTCACGGTTACAAACAGCTAATCTGGAATTCAAAATCATGCCTGACTCCAAAGTCCACATTGTTTCCAATCTACCGTGTGGCCTCCCGACTATCTGCCAGGCAGCTGTGAAGTATTAATGATAAACACAACATCGGGCCCCAAACCTCCAGTGCTGTCTCAGCCTCTAAGAGAATCGCCTCCATCTCACAGACACACAACGCCTTGAGCTGTGCTTACCTGCTTCCAGCTCTCCCTGCCTGTCTGTGCTGTGCATCACCCAAAACCCAGCATCGTTCACCCAAGAATGTTGAAACCAAGGGTCCTACCTTTGTGGCTAGAGTTTTCTTCCCTTATGTCAGAGCTGCTGCACTTTTTCCAAGCTCGAAAACATTACAGCAGCACTAGCTCATGGGTCCAGACCTTCGGCAGTTGTCCTACCACACTTTTTACCCTGCGGGCGGTGGACAGGTAGTCTGGCTCAAGGGCGGCCATAGGAGTTTTGCGGCGGGGCGGTGCGGGGGGGAAACACAACTGACCATGAGTGGTGGAAATTTTAAGCTGCTGAGGGAGGAACAGCTGACCTTTAAGAACGCCTCCAAGCATGAGCGTGGCTGTTAGGAAAAGGAGCAGCAGCTGCAAAGGAACGAAGGCGCCCTTACAGGTGATTAACCACCACTAATGCCTCTCCTTCGAGATGGTGGGCGTGGCTGCCCCAGCCTCAAGATATGTGTTTTATGATGAGCTCTCCCTTCATGGCACCCTAATGGGAACACGTGGCTCAGATTTGGGGAAAATATTAACTAAAACCTACATTAATACAGAGTCTAATAGAGTCCTTTTTTTTTTTCTTTCTTAAAGAAGCAGCTGGCCATAACCTAACAGGGAAAGAAATGATCATGATGTAGCTGTTCTCCTTGCAGATGAAACTTCATAATAATATAACTTTCATGCATATAGGTCACCCCCAAGACCAGGCTCCACTGTGGGTTTTAGAAACATGATCTAATTTGTGTAGCTCTAAGTGCTCAGTCAGGGTCAGGCATTATTCATCCACGTATCCCATTTTACCACTGAGTCAGGTGAGGGATGAGGTAGAGCCCACCTTGGGAAATGGTGTGAAATGAGGAAAAGTATCTTCAGCTCTGGGCCAGCAGGGCACCACCCTCCACCCCCCTACCCTCCTTCCTCCAAGTTCCTGGAGCCTGGCCTCCCTCTGCTCTGCTCTCCACTAACCGAAACCTATTTCCTGTGTCTCATGCTCTCAGACCTCAGACGTCAGGCAGTGAATCTGATTCACAAATCAGTGCTCGTGTGAAGAGACAAACAGGCAGTGTACCATCATTTAAGTAGATTTTTAGTAAAATCTAGCTTTCACCTCTTAAGGGACAAGTAACAGCAATCACTTTGCTTCTGCTTTTTAAAAAGACGAAAAGAGTGAGTGTGACCCTGTGTGATTTGGAAGGGCCTGCACTGCCCACATCCCCTTTCTGAAGAAACAGCCTTATAGGGAACTATGTGATTCTACCCCATGCCCTCCATCCACAGCACTGGCAAATGCCTGACCAAAGGGTGGTCAGTCTAGACTTCTGGTCTGGCCCCAAAAGATGAACTTTGCAACTCGCGTTTTTTTCTTCGGAATTGGAAAACCGAAAGCAGCTGGAATGGCACATAGCCAGGGTATCATGGTCCAGAAGAGACTCTCCAGCCAAGAGAAGGGGGAGCAGGAGAGAGATGGTGAGGGGTGTGGCTGCCTTGAGAGTTTCCTTAGTCCCTGGCTACTTTCTAGGCTTCCACAGCTAGTCCAATGAGACTTCCACTCCTCTTAGCCTGTTCTTGGATGTCCATGACACTTGCTCTTGAATTTCAACACCAATGAGACTGCTACCTAGAGGGTGAACAATTGTCCACCAGTTAACAGCAGAATATAGAGCAAAATCCTGGCCTCCAAACCCGAACTGATGTATCTGTCCCCAAAAGTAGGGGTGATCCTGAAAACACCCAACAGTTGTACGGCAGAGGCCCCACTCATCGGAATGGTCTGCCCTGTCAGATACCAGCGCATGTGTCCCGGCCTCTAGCTTCAGTCAGGATGGTCGTGGCAGTTGGAAGAAAGCCATCAGAAATGCCTTCACACCCCTCCCTCGCTGAGATGACGCTGCAAGAGCTTACCATAAGTTATCGTCACATGTTTCCCACCCAGACTTGGTGCCTCCGGCATCCCTGCGATTCCCATGGTGCCTGAAAGGGGTGGGGTGGGCCCTTCTGAAAGGGAAAGTCACCCTGGTCTGGCACACGTTCCAAATCCTTAGGTGGAACCAATCCTTGGTTGGTCTGTATCCACACGAGTTAGAATGAGTCAGGGTGTGGCCATCAGAGCTGGGAGAAAATCTCTCTGAAGCTCTTGGGGGAGATTTTATAGGTCCCTGTGGAGAAAGACACACAGCATTGGCGGCCATGGTAAAAAGCACAGGCATGCTGCCTCTGTATACAGGCAGAGGACCACTCACTCCTTCACACAACTCCCGTTGAGCCCGTGGGCACTACCAGTCCTGCCCACTTTTACACAGACTCAGATGGAATTTGTAAAACATGGGTACCCCGTGCATATTTTTAAGCTAATATCTAAATTTTTCATTTTGAGTTTAAACAAACAGTGTCACAATGCAAATATTGACATTAAAAAAAAAAAAAACCTGTTCCATTATTCTCTTAAATGTAAAAATAGAAATGGCTAGTGAGATAGACTATGACTTGAGGGTGAGACAGAAGGGTGAGAAATCCTCTTTAAGCAGCTGAGATCATCAGTATCCAGGCAAAGCTGTAGGGCCAGAATGTTCTAAGCAGAGGACACAAGTGCAAAGGCCCTGAGGCGGGAACAGACCTGATTTATTTGAAGAACAGGAGAACGTTAGTGTTGCAGAAACACAGAAAACAAAGAGTAGTAAGACACAGGCCGTAAGAGAGAGGGGTAGGCAGGGGCTGGATCGTGCAGAACTCTGGAGGCCATTTGTGTTTACTTCTTTTTGTCCCTCCACACTCTCCACCCCTATGTCCCTCCCTGCCTGGGCCGCAGGAGCCTGACCCGTGCCTCCGTCAGTAGGCTTTGTTGACTGCTGACTTCCAGATGTGCTTAGCCAAGGGTGTGCTCCAGCAGGTGTGAAGAGGAAAAAGCAGCATTGCAGGGCTTATTCCCCTGGCTCCCTTCTTGCAGAGTCTCACGAGCCAGCTGGGTTCCTCCAGTGAAGATCCCAGCCCCTGTCAGGGAGCCTCTCTACCCTGCCTCTGGTTCTGGTCACCACTTTCTTTCCCCGCCTCCCCACACCCCTTCATGCCTGGGGTGATCCCACTTGCTGTTATAGCAAGGGAAACTCTTCTGGTTTCCCTAACACCCTCTCCACCTTGGTAAAAAGTGCCTCCATTCAACTCTTCTCCAATTATCCTAACTTGTGTGGGTCATCTATTTCCTCCCGGGACCCCGCTTGGCACGCCATGATAAAGTGCTTACATTTTATTAGCAGTATTCTTAAATCCTTTGGTAATCGTCTTCCATCCTGTGAAATTATAAAGTCGTATCACAGATCTTTTTTATTCTGGCTTTCATTTCCAGTGCTTCCATGGCGTTACAGGAAATGCAGTGACTCTATACACGATGCATGACAGAGCTACGCGACACTTGAGAGACAACTGGTCCATTGAGAACAAAATACAGTTGGAGGCCATGAAGTTCAAGTCTTGAGCGGCATTCCCATGCACAACCCTCTCTGGGGAATGCAGCCACAGTAACTGCAAAGTCCATTCCCCTCTCCAGGTTAAAAACTTCCTCTTCACCCTCGTGTTGTTATGTGGAAGACTTTCAGCCATAACCATATTTAGTCCTATTTGGGGAGGGGTGGGGAGTGGTGGGCCAAAAGCTAAAAAGAAAAATAAAGTCTGTGTCTATGCTTCCATAGCTGAGATCGGTTTACTCCTAGCATACTTGCTTGGGAAAGCCTCCATCAGAGGCCGCGTGACCAATAAACCAGGACGAAAACCTTTCCTTTCAACCGGGTGGACCCTGCCTGCTTTCATTCATCTCAATCCAAGGACCATCGTGTCAAGTCATGGCTCCGTTACACTGTGGGACCCATAAGTGGCTGCAAGGCCACTGCGGACGGAAGACGGTCCACGCTAATCACGGCAAGTCACAGCTGTCTTTTTTTGTTTGTTTGTTTAAAGCATGTTTCCTTCATCAAGATAACATAAATGTACTGACAAAGGGAAACGTACAGACAGCCCAGAGAGGAAGCAGAAGGTAAGAGTGGATGGCCCAGTTAAAAACAGGAACATGTGCAGAGGAGACAGTTTCCCTCCCCTTGCAGGCTGAGCCAGGTCCCCAGCACCCTGAGCGGCTGCTCCAGGATGGAAAACCCCCGGTGCCGTATATTGTAACCAGACGTTCGGCTCACACCTTCTGAGAACACCAGGGAAGGCCAAGAAGCGTGGGGGCTCCTGAAAATAAGAAGCGAAGAAGAAAGGATGTAGGGGTTGGTTAAAAATAAAACTTATCAGATGAGAATTAAGTCCGCAGAATGTTATCTCTCTTGGCAGGAGGGCTGGGGGGGGCGGGGGGGGGGGGAAGGTGGGAAATAGGCACGTCAAGGAGAACGCAGGCCACAGGATGAATAAGCATAAAAATAGGAGGAAATGACCAAGCAAAGGAGCCAACCCTGCTGGGGGAGGGCCTTTCTAGGACAGGCGAGGCGATAGCCCTCAAGGGCCGCATGAGAAACCAGCCAATGCACTGTTTCTCCTGCAGGGATCTATTTTTTTTTCCCCTCTGTACCTTTTTCAAATGGGTTATTCTTTGTCGCCTCCCAGGTGCATTTATTATACTTTCAGAAAAAAATAAAGGTCTGTGGAAGAGGTTCTTGGGGAATTCCTACTTCCCGGCATTTTTTACGGCAGGTAACCTTGTCCCCAGTGAATTTTTCAAAATCCAGACTGTGGGCAAGTACTTAAGCCCTCGCACCGCTGGGAACAGCTGCCCGCCTCCCTACCCCCACCCACCTACAGCTCATCTGAGATCTGGCAGGAATTTGGGCTATCCCCAAAGCTGCCTTCCCAACAGGCCTACCACACCCAGACCCTGTTCTCTTTCAACTTCCATTTCCCTGGAAGTTCACGAATGATAAAATGCTTCTTCTGCTTCTCAATCCCAAGTCACCTTCCTCCTGTACATCCGCCAGGCATCTGTCATGAGGGATATGCTGTTCTCCCTCAAAGAACAGGCACAAAACAATGTCTACTTGTTAAATTAATGTTTAATGACCCAGTGTTGATCTGCTCCTAAAATGATGAATTTCATTCCGCAACTGCTCTTAAATCTGCAAGGCAAAACTGTGGCAATAAAACACAACAGCCGTTCTGAGATGTTGCTCTAGTTTTAAAAAAAGACCCACAAAATCATCTTCATACATTTTCTGAAAAAAATCTCAGCACTCAGGAGCACGAGCAGCAACCACTTCCAAAAAAGCTGACTTTTCTAAGGGCTAAGTTTATCAAAGGTCAAACAAACAGGATTCAAGAAAGAAATCTGGTGCTTTTTCAGCGCGCACAGCATTTAAGTAAGCAAAAGAGCTGGGTTAAGGAAATTAAAATGACATCCTTTTAGAGGCCACCTTAAAAAGATTCGGCAGAGACTGTCCAAGGGCCTTTGAGAATTAAAAATGTTTATAAATTTCCACTCCATGTCACTCAGAGGTGATGAAAGCATTCCTAAGATGACAGAGCCTTGCTCAGTCTCTTCCCTTAGTTTCTATTTCTCAGATGGAGAATTGTCAGGAACAGAATTACACTGACATCTCAGCTCTACCTCAACCCCAGAGTGGGAAGCTAGGTGTGTGAAAAAGAAAACTCGGCTTTCCTCCCCCAGAGTGCATCAAAACAGGGACAGGAGGGTAACAGTTTACACGCTGCCCAAATGTCACGATGATGCACTGTGGCCCGCTGGGAAGCCTCCACATGGCAACCCAGGAACTCCATTCTGTTTTCCCTCCCAGTGGCCCACCCTGCATAACTCTGCTATGTGGGTGATGGCACGCCCATCCTGCCCACGCCCAGCGTGAGCCCGAGGGGCCAACATTGGACATATACCCAAAGTTCCTCCACGATCCTGAGAGGCAGGCAGGAAAGAACCCATTACAAAGTCAAGGGAGAATTCAACTATGAAGTTGGCGATTTCTGTTCACGTGGTTTACACTGAGTAACTGACATTCCTTTGGGAGGCTGGGCACTAGACCCCTGTGGATAACCAAATACTTACGTAAATATGCAAGCAGCTAGCATTGAAAGCTCCCCTTCTCCCTACTCCACTCATTCCTCTCTTGTTTTACCATCTCCTCTGCGGGAAGGAGACACCAAAGACAACAAATACTGAGGAGCTGGAAGTCCCAAGTCAAACCCAACCACGTTGTGCTACTCCATTACCCTGTGACCTTGGACAAGCCACCTAACTGTCCTGAGGACATTTTCTCACGTGTAGAGAAGAGCTGTATCCCATTGGCTGCAAAGAAGAAACACGTGAGAGTGTGCAGCACAGGCCTGGCATATAGGTATTCTTGAGTATGAAGTCATTTTACCGATTGTTCTGTGTCAAGACTCGTTAACCGCTGACCGTGGCCTTGTAAATAAATGTAAAGGAGAGAGGCCATGGTAAATGCAGCCTCTCAAAGGACCTAACCTATCAACATGAAGGATCAGCAATAAAGTAAAAAATCACATTCGGAGAGGAGTGGAGTGGGTCTGAAAGTTGATGGGTTCTTTAATATAAGGCAGCACATACGATCCAACAGAGCTCCACAATACCCAGCTTCATTTTGAGAAGAACTATTTACTCTGTTTTGGCAAGTCTCTAACCACTTTGTTAACCAGTAGTATTCTCTTCATGTCATTCAAAGGATTTAAGACTGAAGCTAAGTCGATCTGGGATGATTTTTATTTAAAATAACTTGACCAAGAACATCCTTTGGGCCAGTCCTCATAGTTAATCAAATAGAAAAGCACCTGACATGTCCAAACTCCTATTTCATACAAACTGCTGACCCAGCATGGCATTTCCCATCATGGCTTTCTAAAACACAGGAAATTTCAGGACTGAATGACAGAAAGAAAGTAGGATGACCCAACCTCTAAAAAACCGGAGTTATTTAAAGAAGAAAAACAAAATCATGTCTGAGTGGATAATTCATGATTCGGACAGCCTAGCATTTAATTGGTATTAACTACTCTACTAAAGATCTATTTAATGCACTTAGGTAAGACTTTTTATTTCCACGAAGTCGGATCTTTGGTTCAAAATTTAATCTCCTGCCAAGGGCTCTGTACTATATAGGTGACGTAACACTGAGGTAGGCTCTTAACATTTCATTGCCAGGAATATAAAGGAAATTGATCAAATTATTTGCCAAATAATGTTTCTTCAGCAGGGTTAAGTCTTCCCCTAAGTGGGCTGTCAAAGACAGGAGCAAAAAGCAGACCCTCTTAAAGTTTTATTTTCCAGGTTAAATCTTCCAGGGCTCAAATTCAACCATGAAAAAAATCAGTGCATTAAAAATTGATTTCATTTATAGTTTATTAGTTTATAGGACCTTTGTCTGAAGGAAATAAGCAAGGCCTAAGGGGTCAGATCTTCTGGCAAATCAAAATATTGACTAAAATGAAAGATACAAGACATACTATTGGAATGACAGGATATTCCTTCAGAATCTTGTCACTAGCATCCTCATGACATTAGCAACCATGGAAAAAAGTTACAATTTTATAGAATATAAAATTCCTAGTAGATGACGTTCTTTCTTTTCTCCTACTGATGTATTTCACCAAAAGTGTTGAAGGATGCATCCTGTCCTATCTGAAGTTATTCTTTTTGTTTAATTTTTTTTTTAACGTTTATTTATTTTTGAGACAGAGAGAGACAGAGCATGAATGGGGGAGGGGCAGAGAGAGAGGGAGACACAGAATCTGAAACAGGCTCCAGGCTCTGAGCCATCAGCCCAGAGCCCAACGCGGGGCTCGAACTCACGGACCGCGAGATCGTGACCTGAGTCGAACTCGGACGCTTAACCGACTGAGCCACCCAGGCGCCCCTGAAGTTATTCTTATGTTACTCCCATAGTCCCAGGCTATTAAAGGGCAGAATTCTTCTTTGTTCAATTTTCAGATTCAGAGTGTTCAACGACCTATTCCAACAGGTAAACAAATATAGAATGACACTATGACCAAAGCTTTCTAAAACTCTTAGCCTCGATTTGTAGGTCAACGAGAGAAAGATATGCACAAAAAAACTCTAGCGAGCCCTTTCTGCCAAAAGTGGAGGAAATGAATCAAACCATTAAGACACTAAAGTAGGAGACCAAGTTTATTCAACAAGTATTTACTGAGCCCTTAATGTGCCAGGCACTATTTTAGGTTCTGGGAATACATTCCATTGATTAAAAACATACAAAAATCCCTGTCTTCATTGTGCTTATACTCTAGAGAAAAGATATAAGACAGTAAACATAATAAATAAGTAAATTACATAGTAAGTTAGAAGATGATAAGTACTATGAAAAAAAAATAGAGCAGTTGTGAGAATGAAGACAAGCCTTATCTGGAAATTTTCCAAAACCAGAAACGGAAAAAAAAAAAATAAGCTTCTTTCTTGGAAAGTGTATATATCTGTAAATGACAAAAGAAGATATTTCTGGCTCTTTAATGTTCAAGAGATTTGCAAGCAAGAAACGAAAGGGATTTTAAAATATGAAAATGGAATTGAAAACCAGGAAGAGTAACTTTCGTAACATAGGTGCACAATACAGGGTTCTTGAGACGGTGGAATCTGTGGCTCTACTGTAGTGGAATCTTCCACATTTCTAGCAAATTCCATGATTCTGGACATACTGCCAACCACAGTGGATCTGAAGAGTCAATTCTGTTGAAGAAAGGCTACTAGGAACAGAAAATGTGGACAAACTCAAATAGCTTTTCAGGATTTTTTTGTTTTATTTCCATTTCAATTTTAAAATACAATGCCCCGTTTTTTGTTATTTTCTCATTCTGTTAAAGAAGGGTGAGCTCATTAAAAAGGAAAACTGAAACATGGGAAGGCCTACATTTCTAACACCACTGCCATTCTCAAATTGTTCACGATGCATACTTGAGGAATATTGTGTATCGGCAGACGCACGTCTTTTGATACCGTTTTTAGAGGTTGTGGTCTCCGAACTACCTTCCAGGTAGGTTCTTTTCCCCTTTGATTTAAATTCAAAATCCACTTCAACAAAGTAACCCGAACAATTGATGCCTGGTTTTTGCCTCTGGGGAATTAGGTCCTCCAAGTAAGAAGTGAAAATAAAAAATAAATGGTGTATCATCTTTGATCAGAAAGTCCTAATGTCAGAAAAATGGGGCAGAGGCAGAAAAGTCCAGGTTGCAGGACCAGGAAAAAAAGAATGTCCACCCACAGGATACTTACAAATTGATGACTATGACAGCAGCCCTTTCTAGAGTTAATAATGTCATTAGATTGTGATAATTCTCCAGAAACCCCAAAAGCCCTGGATTAAGAACATCTGGAAATTGTTCCGATGACACAAATTTCTCCTTCCTGCTGTTAAGGCTTTGATGATGCCTCTCTGTGGCATCTGTCACCGTTGCTTTTTCTTGGCAAACCTCCTCCTTTCAAATCAGGAAGTGTACATAAAGTGCAAGTAAGATTCACTCCCTTGCCCATGCTTCCATGATCTTGTTTTGATAGCTAGTATTACCAAATCTATCAGTTAAACCGCTGGCCAGCTAGGTCGTCTGCAGGCATTTCTGGCGTTAGCAAATGAGTTCATCTTGCAAGGAGAGTGTCTGAAGGTGGATGCCATCTCGGCAAGAAAACACAAAGTACCATACGTCAGACAGGGTTGTGAATGATGCAAGCAGGAGGTGGATTTCTTGTCACTGAGTCACCGAAGAGGCCTTCTTTGGATCTCAACTCTTAAAGAGAATTCGGGAACCATTACTAAAATGAATGAGGCCAGTGGATTCAGAGCACAGTCAGTCTTCAGTGAGGGCAGATTCAGTTTTCCCTGCGTTGGGGACAGGAAAGAAAATAAAGAGGGGAAGGAGCCAAATCTGATGAGTTTAATGTCCCAAGTGTCATCAAAATAGCTTCCAGTGAAAACTTCCCATCTTATAATACAAAGTTGAACACAGTGCCCCATGACAGCACTTAGCAAAATGTGTTTTCTTTGGTTTTTGATAGAACTACAGTCCAAATGGGTCATGGGTTAGGCAATGTTACATATATCTTTATTTTAATCTTATATTGGCTTGTCTTGATTAATATGCCAATGACCACTGTGACTCTTCAAGAGAGGAATATAGTATGTAATACATTTAAGGGGCCAGAAATTTACCTTTCGAAAACCAACTTGGCCAGACTAGCAGAATGTACAACAGATTTTGCGAAATGCTGGCCTACAACTGGAGGCAGGACAGGAATGGTGCTAAGTCACATTCGGTTTGTATTACATGAGCCCAGTGTCTGTAGACAGAGTCACAGTCTCACACCAATAGAATAAATCAACCATTCTAACTGGCCTCCACAGGATCCCCTATGAAATGTGCCAAAATCAGGGGCCAAATTGAATGTTATGTTTGATGGGTGAACATTAACGAAAAAAGTTAACTATTTCCCATGTATTATAACCTGTCACACAATCAGTGGACATTCATGGGAGATGAATGCCCTTTGCATTTTTTCTGATTTTTTCCAGCAGAGCCCAGGCCAGGGGTTCAGGATTAAGCCCATCAAGATGTCATTACCTCTGAAGCTAAGCCAAGGCTGAGACAGAACAGAGTACAGCTGACCCTTGAACAATATGGGTTCAAGGTTTGTTTTTGTTTTTTTTTTTTTTTATTTTAAATTTTTTTTTTTTCAACGTTTATTTATTTTTGGGACAGAGAGAGACAGAGCATGAATGGGGGAGGGGCAGAGAGAGAGGGAGACACAGAATCGGAAACAGGCTCCAGGCTCTGAGCCGTCAGCTCAGAGCCCGACGCGGGGCTCGAACTCCCGGACCGCGAGATCGTGACCTGGCTGAAGTCGGACGCTTAACCGACTGCGCCACCCAGGCGCCCCAGGTTCAAGGTTTGTTGAACCCATACACAGATTTGTTTCAACAAATACAGCACCGTACTGTAAATGCATTTTCTCTTCCCTAGGATTTTTCTTTTTTTTTTTAATTTAATTTTTTAATTTAGTTTTGAGAGAGAGAGAGAGACAGAGCACAAGCAGGGGAGGGGCAGAGAGAGAGGGAGACACAGAATCAGAAGCAGCCTCTAGGCTCGGAGCTGTCAGCACAGAGCCCGACACGGGGCTCAAACTCACGAAGGGCGAGCTCATGACCTGAACTGAAGTCAGAGGCTCAACCGACTGAGCCACCCACCGGGCGCCCCCCCTTGGATTTTTCTTATTGGCATTTTCTTTCCCCTAGCTTTTCCTTTGTTGTAAGAATACAGCACATAAATACATAAAGCATACAAAATATGTGTTGACTTCATGTTTAATGCTTCCTGTCAACAGTAGGCAATTAGTAGCTAAGTTCTGGAGAGTCAAAAGTTATATGCAGATTTTCAACTGCAGGGAGGTCGGCACCCCTAACACCCGCCCCCACCCCCACCCCCACCCCCGCCCCGTTGTTCAAGGGTCAACTGTACATTAGAATATATACAAAAAATCGTAAATAAAAGTCAAAGACTGACTTGATGAAAAGTCACAGAAAATTTTCGCACACGTACTGGTTAAATTCCTGAATTTCTTTTTGGCTTCTGCCCTTTCTTCAGCATCAAAGTACCATACAGTCATAGCGTATCTGTGAAAGATAAGCAGATATAATAAGAAGCTTAAAAACACTACCAAAAAATTAAAATGCTATGAATCTCACATCAGAGTCCTTTATAAAGCCAGCGTTTAAAGTTGTCCCTATTATTAGAAGTCCATCCCAATTTTAATTTAAAATAAACTTCTCTGGTTTCAATTCTATTTAAATGTAATAAAGCACGTGAGGAATTCCAAGTATGCACCAGGCATTATCCTGAGCAATGGGAATTCAAATGATCATGAGAATATATCTGTCCCTTTCTCAAGGAGCGCAGGCTTTCACAGGGGAGGCAGGCCACTTTACAAATAATGTATCGGGTCAAGATGATCTACACAGAAAAGGACTAGAAGGGTGTCATTCTGCTAAAGACTGGGAGACCCAAGATGTTGGAGACAGCGCAAAGAGGAGGTGACAGTTGAGTAAACCTTTGAAGAGCAATTTATTTAAATGACAGAACACTTAAAGCTCTTGGCTGGCTTTCTCTAGTTTTGGATACTAAGGCAAAGATACAAGGGAATAATGATGCCCTCAAGCTTTCTACTGTGTTCCCATTAATTTGCTTTATCCCATCTATGGGTTAGACTGTAACAGGAGTCATTTCATTCACGAGTTTTCAAAAAGTTTCACTTTATAATTACTATTAGCTACTGGAATTTCTAGAATAGCATTCGAAATTTTTTCAGGTGCTTCCCATCAACGTCTAATGTTTCTCCTGTGACTTTGGTCATCTAGGGATTGGGGAATGACGAGGGAATTCTGGCAGAAATGACAGGGTCCAATTATCATACCCCATTAAACAAGCCACAAGCAGGCTCTGGTGGTAGAATTAGTTACCTGCTCACCTAGGGCACATTCCAATTTGACATTTAATATGCAACTCTGTGTGAGGCTCAGATCGGTGATTTCTGGAGGGGCACAGCTATAAATCTTAAATACTTTACACATGTGATTCTAATTTAATTAGGCTTGTTAGGGTTCAGTCATTACCCTACCCAAGTTCTCTCCCCCTGCCCCCAACTGCGACTCCCCGTGCAAACTGCACCCCCACAGCACTCCAGCTGCACCTGGTTAACAGCTCTGGCCACGAGACAAAGGTAATAAGAGGCAGAATCCGAAGTTAGGATTATGTCAAGAGTTTCTAGATTAATACTAAACAATACAAGTTTATTTACTTATTTATTTATTTTTGAATTTTTTTTTCCACGTTTGTTTTGAAAGAGAAAAGAGAGCACAAGCCAGGGAGGGGCAGAGACAGAGGAGAACAGAGGATCTGAAGCAGGCTCTGTGCTGACAGCAGAGAGCCCAAGGTGGGGTGCGAACCTGCAAACCGTGAGACCTGAGCCTAAGTCAGCCGCTTAACCGACTGAGCCACCCAGGCGCCCCCTAAATGATACAAGTTCAGTTATTCAGTTACTCTGAAAATCTCAATGCTTGATCTAAAGATGGGGCTTTTAAAAATCCAATTATTGGGACAGGATGGGTATAGTGGGCCCACACCAATTTTCAGCAAAGGAAAGGGTAAAAAGGAAAAGAAGTAGGAACAAATTCCTCTTTCTTCTTCAAGGTTCCTTCTCTGTTTGCGATTGGCAACGTGTAAATTCACCCCGAGTTAACCATGAGAATTTCTGATATGAGATAGCCAGCATTCTCCAGGGACAGTTCAATGTTAAATTTGTTTAAGGTAGAAGTGGCAAAGAAAGAAGAGAAAAGCACTGTGGGAAATCTGGAATCCACAACGCTCACCTAATGGAAAACAATTTGTTAACAGTTCAAATTGGCATTAGGTTTTGTAAAGAACCTAAGGAATCTAGTTTCCCCTTTAACTGTTATTGCCTCCAAAGAGGTATGCTGTCAGCTTTGGGGTGTGCTTGGTCCCTCAAATGCACAGGACACAAGTTTAGGGAATTCTGTGGGAACCGAGTTGTACAAAAAGCTTCTAAGGAGGAATCATGGCCTTGGCTGTTACCTGGTCGCATAGGAAGGCTGGACTTCATGTGGGTTCCTGCGGTCTGACCAGAAGAACAAGAGTCTGTCAAAAATGGGCTCCACATCCGCTATGAATGATTTCCCTTCTGGAAATATCCGCAGGACCCCACCGTGTAGCTGAAGGCCACAAAGGAGATGGATTATTTCCTAGCCTCACACATAATTAACTAACAATGGTATTTCAGCCGCATCTAGAAACAATGCCATCTTCCAACCTCCACTCCCGGTGTATATTACTCCCCAGATTCTCTTCAACCTTACATCATGTACTAAATTTTACTTCAGACTTATCTGGTCATACCTCTTGCACCACCTCATACCAAATGAAGCCTTCCTACCCCCATCACAAAATCCACGGATACAAAGTGGGGGTGTGGTTAGGTCCAATCACACAAAATTGCCAACATTTGACAGGTTTTGACCTACAAAAACCCACCAGCAATTTCATACGGTTCAACTTAATATTACGAACTTCCTAGGAGAGTCATCACACAGAACATCTCATTCAGTTAGAATTTATAGTTTTCGGGGCGCCTGGGTGGCTCAGTCGGTTGAGGTCCGACTTCGGCTCAGGTCATGATCTCACGGTCTGTGAGTTCGAGCCCCGCGTCGGGCTCTGTGCTGACAGCTCGGAGCCTGGAGCCTGCTTCGGATTCTGTGTCTCCCTCTCTCTCTGCCCCTCCCCCACTCACGCTCTGTCTCTCTCTGTCAAAAATAAATAAACATTAAAAAAATTAAAAAAAAAAGAATTTATAGTTTTCTTTTGAAATCCTCCAACTCCTAGGTGATCTCATCAGTTGGAACTTCCATGCTCTTTTTTCTGAACGCAGACCGCCTCATCTGCACCTTGTATTAAATGTATCGCTCTCTTCCTCGGACTACTTTTTAAAAATACATACACCCAAATCTCCTGTTAGGATAACCATATCAAAGTAGAATTCAGGTCTCACACATCAATGTCTCCGCACAGCACAATGCCTGGCATTAACAGGCACTCAAATATTTGTTGAATGATTTCATACTCTGTGATTTATTATCACTGACGTGATCACTCCCTTGCCTGTAACACTACCTTTCACGATTTTAAAAGACAACTAAGGGACATATTCCAGTCATGTTACCAAATAGGGAGAAGAGATGAGCCTTGTCTCTTCTGATTCACTGGTTTCCCAAGTTTTGTTTTCCTGAAGCCAGATAAAATATCTTTGCTTTAGGACAACCAATATCTGCCCTAATGAACAGGAAACGGAGATGCAGAAGGTTCAAAAGCCAAATGAGCTTGAAAAGTTCTCTGACTTCTCAGACTCCTAAATCATCCTTAGCTTTCAGAAAGCATACAAATTCCAGACAAATGTTTGTAAGCGTGGAACCAGCTTTCATATCTCTATCTATCTATATGTTCAAAAAAAAAAAAAAAAAAAAAGCCAGAAAGCCTTTGGCATTCACAAACCAAGGACAGCCATGGCAAGTGGCCACCAATGAAACATATCACCCCAAGAGGACTGTGTGGGAAACCTCGCTTGGGGCTGGTTTTATATCCTACAGTTAGTTCTATTTTTGTGGAATTCTCTCAATGTTGCTGCTGGAAGGGAAAAGTATATATCTTACTGTGTGCACTGAAAATCCTATCAGCTCTGGAGTAGACGAAAAAAAAGAACTGATCCCCATTCTTAAAATACTAAATTACCTTCTCTTTATCAACCACCCTTCCCATAACCTAGTAATGACCCTCCCCTACGCCCTTTCCCATCAAATTAATTTGATATCTGTTATTTTCATCTCGTCAACTTAAGTACGAATACCACAGTAGGAGAAAAAAGGGAAATGGTGATGTAGAAAAGATTCATTCATGGGAATTATGAATTCCAAACCCTTCTCTAAGTCATCTGAATTAGCTTCCTATAGTTTCTAACCCCACACTCTACTCCCTTTAGTTCAAAAGTACCTTGGCGTCCCAATTCTTGTTCAGATAGTAGATACAGGTGATGCAGCGACCGTCACCGTTGGGGTTGTCTACGTGTCGAACATAACCCGTTCCATTTCCTGGGTAGCAAGCCACCATTGCCTATGGAGAAATCCCAAGAAAGCTGGTTAACAAAGCT
Organism: Prionailurus viverrinus; assembly: GCF_022837055.1. Taxonomy (NCBI): domain Eukaryota; kingdom Metazoa; phylum Chordata; class Mammalia; order Carnivora; family Felidae; genus Prionailurus; species Prionailurus viverrinus. The sequence continues at coordinate 78,982,727 of NC_062566.1, forward strand.
GAGACAATCCACTCCTATTGGGGAACAGCTGAGTAACAGAAGTCTCCTTGGGTGCTATGTGACATTTACAGGCGGCTGCTGGCTCCTTAACTGCATGCACAGTACGTACATTTAGATTCTTCATCATATAAGATTAACAGCCAAGTCATACCTTAGGCTCAGCCCAAGTGGAAAGTGGTTCAGCCATATTCCCACAGTTCTAGAACGTTTCAGACCGTAATCCAGCTACATCATCAGGATGCCCTGCTTTTCTCCAATCTTTCTTTTGGCAAAAGCAGGTTCTGGGCTCCCACCCTAGACCCACAAAATCAGAATCGCTAGGTAATGGAGTTTAGGGATTATGCCTGGTGTAATAAGTGCTCCTGAATCACCAAATCACCCGCTGTCTTAGAACAATGGTGATGGTTGCATTGACAAAGAGACAGGAACCAACCACAAAGGGTGAAAAGATCAGGCTTGCTCAATAAAATGCTTAGGACAGAAAGAACAGGAAAGGAAGGGTCAATCAGAAGGAAGCTATGCCCCAATTTGTTAGGACAGGCAGTGTGATCAGGTGCAATTCACAAAAAAGCCACAGACACGTCTTAGTGTGTTTCTCAATACTCTCCTACTGTCTTCTCGCCTACTGATAATTATCACATCAGATGACATCCTGAAGTTTTCTTCCTTTGTCCAAGCACTACCTGTATCAGCCAGGTGGAGGGATAAAGTAGAAAGCCATACAGACAAATCCTACTGAAAATTACTATTAAAGAATTACTATTACTAGGGTACCAACCCTCTAATTGTCCCATGGGAAAATTATAGCAAGGAGTAGAAAAAAATGGGCAAAGTGCAAAAGCTAGTTCTTTCCACAGGACACTGCCTTATTTCTAAAATACTTTCATAGGGATGGAAACAGATAAATAAGTAAAACATTTTCATAGGGATGAGATATATGCAGGGAAGATATGGGAACTGACAACATAAAATGAAGAAAGGGATATTTTTCCTGTTTTGTTGGCCAATGCATCTTAGTGCCCAGAACAGTACGTGACACATGGAAGGTGTCTGTTTAAAATTTGATAAGGGGTGTGTGTGTGTGTGTGTGTGTGTGTGTGCGCACAGTGCATGGGCGGCTCAGTCAGTTAAGCATCCTACTTCAGTTCAGGTCATGATCTCACAGTTTGTGGGTTCGAGCCCTACATCAGGCTCTGTGCTCAGAGTTCAGAGCCTGGAGCCTGCTTCAGATTCTGTGTCTCCCTCTCTTTCTCTGCCCCTCCCCCACTCGTTCTCTCTCTCTCTCTCCCTCTCTCTCTCTCTCTCTCTCTCAAAAGTGAATATTTTAAAAATTTAAAAATTAAAGGGGTGCCTGGGTGGCTCAGTCGGTTAAGCGTCCGACTTCAGCTCAGGTCACGATCTCGCGGTCCGTGAGTTCGAGCCCCGCATCGGGCTCTGGGCTGATGGCTCAGAGCCTGGAGCCTGTTTCTGATTCTGTGTCTCCCTCTCTCTCTCTGCCCCTCCTCCGTTCATGCTCTGTCTCTCTCTGTCTCAAAAATAAATTAAAAAAAAAAGTTAAAAAAAATTTAAAAAAAAATTTAAAAATTAAAAAATAATAAAATTTGATAAGTGAATTAGCAAGTGGCTCTCTCCTCTGAAGAGTAAGTTTACATTCTACCTAGATCAATAGAGATTTCTGTCATTTTTTTTTAAGTTTATTTATTTTCAGAGAGAGAGAGAGAGAGAGAGAGAGAGAGAGAGAATCTAAGCAGGCTCCATGCTCACAGCACAGAGCCTGATGTAGGACTCGGTACCACGAACCGTGAAATCATGACCTGAGCCTAAATCAAGAGTTGGATGCTTAACTGACAGCCACCCAGGCGTCCTGAGATTTTTGTCATTTTAAAAACCTATCTCCAAACATACATGTAGTGATCCAGTTGGTATTTTTCCTCATCAAGGGCAGGGTTGTTTCACTGGTAAAATGATCAGTCACGTAGAGAGGCCCAAACTAATGCACTAGTGGCTCGAAGGATCAGCTTCAGTGCTGTGGGGCCAAGTCACTCCCAGCTGTAGCACGAAAACATGAACGAAGCGTGTAGCTTCAAAGGCTTCACGCACACTACATACTAGAACAACGATAAGGCTGAAGAGTAACTCGGCTTTACAATGATCTTAACGCTTAAATCACCGTCCCCCGCGTGCAGCTATCAATCCCCATATCCTGCCTCTGAACATCTAAAATGTCAATGCAATGTCATCTTGGAGCTGAAGTTAGGCTGTTAGCCCTAACCTCGTTCAGAAAGTGGAATTCTGAGGCTCCTGCAATCAAGATTTAACAAATGTGGTACCATCAGGCAAAGGATGGCTTGGAGAAAGCTAACTGGCAGCAGGCAGAAATGATGGGCCTGGCTGGGAAGAAGAGATAAATGAAGTCCCCTATAATGACTAGGGAATTACTCATCCCTGGAAGCAGCTATTAGGATTATAAGAGCCACCACTGAGCCAATAATGAAAGTCACTTAAGCCACAAACAATTATAGGCTAGATTCCCCACCATCTCAGCCTCTCCCCACTGTGAAGTCTTGAAAGGAAGAAGCGCTCCATCAATGCTATATAATCTTATATTCTTAAACAGCTCTACTCTAAGGAAAAGGTCAGTGGTCTGGATGCCTGCCATCTGGTTCACTCAGCAACTAATTGTGTGATCCCAGGCTCAGTGTCTTTTCTATAAAGAGGGGCTTGGGTTGGAGGGCCTCTGAAGGTCTAAGACTCTATCTAAGCAGCAACCCCAGAAGGAGCCACAGGGTTCTTCAGGGCATCATGAAGCACTCATCTGCCTCAGAATTCAGTTTGTATTAAATACTGGAAAAAAAATAGACACAAACGCACAGAAGTACATCCTTTACGAATTGCTGCATCTATAAAACATATACACTGAAAAAGAGCTAGCACATCCCAGGGACTTGGGACACCAGGCATAATCCCTAAACTCCATTAGGCACAAAACCCCTAAGTGCCAGAAAAGTATCTGATTGCTTAAGGAAGGGGAATGGAGGACATTTTTCTGGCCAGGGTGAATCTTCACCCTCTCTCCTGGTTTCTGAAGCCACAGCATCAAGTTTGAAACAATGGAAGGAAATTATTGTGGGCCTCAGTGGGCCTGTCGAAACTACATAGGCCAATTTTATCAGTGTTTTCTGGACAAGAGCCATTGGAGATAGGTCTTGGCTTGGGCACACTCCCAACTATTTGCTGGTCTCTGATACAGTCTAGAACCAGGAGGCTAAGGATATGCTGAGAAGCAAGGCTCACTTCAACAACTAGTCGTGCATTTCTGTGCCAATTTGTGCACGGGGCAGAAACAAACCCCGGAAACTGACCGGTTCAACTGCATTGCTATCTAAACCTCATCAAGCCTGGGAAGGGATTTATAATGTATAAAGGAGGAGAATGCTTCCGAACAGTGAAGAACAGGGCCAGAGTACTTGAATTATTGTGTGACCAACATGCCAAGCAGTAACACGGACACTGATCAGGAGGATGACTCATTTATTGTGGACCTTTTATTTGCCAACACTTCCTGAACGGATTAATATTTGAAATTTATAGAAGTATAATAACATATTAGTGTGGTCCACAATAGCATGTACAATATAGCCCTAGAGTTGTATTCTTGGATGTGTAAATAAACCCACATGTCCCCTTATGCACTTACCATTCCTTCTTCTGACCCCACTGTGCCCCCCCCCAGCCCCCAACCACTCCAGGAGGCCTTTCCAGAGCTCTGTAGCAAAAGGAAATGAGCAGAGGGGTGAACCCCACCCAAGCTGGCTCTAGACCAGAGATAAGTGCTCTAGGCCATCTAGGCGGCCATGTTCAGGCAGGAACTGTGTATGCATTCTTTGAAGATGCACACAGATACACAGAACTTTAATAGCCAAATCCAACTAACAAAATCTGTTCCCCGAATGCCACGGGCAGAAAAGAGAACAGTGGTTCTCTTGGGAGTTATCATTGAGCTGGCTTCATAAAAAGCCATATCTCATCAATCCAAAAGGCAAGGTTGAAAACTGAAAGTCAAAGATTTCCATTCTGATGCCTACACAGAACACTCTTGACTGAAATCAGCCACAGCTTGATTGTACGTATAAACCATTTTCAAAAAGTGCCATCATCAACACCCACTGTCCATTCAGCAATGATGATCATTTTAGACCCACAGGTGGGAAGGGGGTGCGTCTGCCCCATCTAGCCTCCAGTAAGACTCATCACTTTTCTAATAACAACCAACGGCCTAGATTTTCATGGAAACATATTTCACATTGCTCATGACTTTGAAGTCCGATTCGCCAGTCTGACTTGATCTTAAGTAATAAAGGGGCCTTTTATGTAATTTTAACTTCACAAATTAAAATATTAATCAGCTCATTTTATTTATAAAATTTGCAATAGGGGCGCCTGGGTGGCGCAGTCGGTTAAGCGTCCGACTTCGGCCGGGTCACGATCTCGTGGTCCGGGAGTTCGAGCCCCGCGTCAGGCTCTGGGCTGATGGCTCGGAGCCTGGAGCCAGTTTCCGATTCTGTGTCTCCCTCTCTCTCTGCCCCTCGCCCGTTCATGCTCTGTCTCTCTCTGTCCCAAAAATAAATAAACGTTGAAAAAAAAAATTAAAAAAAAAAATTTTCAATGGATGTGAATCCGTTTTTTAAAAAAATTGGCAAGAATAGCATAAATTCGAAGCTACCTGGCTGAGTGACCTTTATATTGGTATTTTGGTCCACTGCTAGACCCCCCCTAACTAGCAGGCAGAAATACCAGTCAGTCTTTGTAAGGATTTGTTTTGAATTATGAATGGTCTTAAGCACAGCATACTTTGAATAAAATGCCACCTAAGTACAGGATAACCTGTGCTTAACCTCTTCATGCCTCAGTTTTCTCATCTGTCAAATTGGCTTATGAGGATTAAAGGAGTTAATCCATGTAAAATGCTAGCACAAGGCCTGGCATACACTAAACACTGCTTCTTTAGCTATTTTTAATTCTTTTAATGTTTATTTATTTTTGAGAGAGAGAGAGAGAGAGAGAGAGCATGAGCAGGAGAGGGGCAGAGAGAGGCGGAGACACAGAATCTGAAGCAGGTTCCAGGCTCTGAGCTGTCAGCACAGAGCCTGATGCAGGGCTCGAATCCACGAACCATGAGATCATGACCCGAGCAGAAGTCAGATGCTTAAACGACTGAGTCACCCAGGGTCCCCTTTAGCTATTTTTAAAGTTGATGGCGTGCACAGTTGTCTTCCCCTCAACTGGGGCTTCTGAGTATCTACCTCTTCTTCAGGGATCCAATTCTACTTAAGCGTTTTGTAGCTTCAAATCCAGGACTGGCTAACTCAAATAGCTTCTGGCGCTTCCAAGTAACATAAATGATTGAAGCCAATCAGGCATATATGTGTCAGAACTCCGGAGCGTGTGCTATGCTGCCTACAGCCAGGGAATCTGCTGTCCTTTGCAATGAAGGCTCCCTCTTCCAAATCTTCAGATTTTCAGAGGGATGCAAGCAACTGAACCAGATTTGCGCATAAACTCTCCTGAATAGCTTTTATCCCAATTGTAAAATCGGGGCCACAAAAAACTACATCAGGCTGTACTATGAGGTCACTGTCTGCGGTCTCCTAAGAGGTCAAGCTGCTCGGGGCACCTGGGTGGCTCAGCTGGTTGAGCATCCAACTTTTGACCTTGGCTCAGGTTATGATCTCACGGTACAACATGGAGAACTCAATGTGTAAAGACTTGAGAAGAAATACACGAGACCATGCACCTTCTTCAGCTTGGAAAAACAGCCAAGCAGCTCACCACAGTAGAGAACACAATAGCTCAAACCTTCTGGCTAGAAATGGGCCCAGTTTATAGTTGGGTGACAACAACCGAGGCAATAAACTTGCCCATTTTTCTAGTCAGCTATGGGTAGAGGAGTTGAAGGCTATACCTACTCCCAGGGTTATTTTTCTGGGTGGTTTGTGGTCAGCACATATTTTAACATACACATGTGATGAGGACACAGAGCAGAGGAGCCCCGTGTCTGTACATTTTATGTCCTGTATTGACTAACACATCCTCTGAGAAAGGGGACCCATCTGGTAATTTGGGGGGTGGTGAGGGGATTGTTAACCACTGCAACAAAGGCACTAGCCCTAAAACTGGACTCCTATTTAAACTGAACTCCTCCCTTAAAGCAAGGCCACCTGGGTGGCTCCGTGGGTTAAGCGTCTGACTCTTGATTTCAGTTCAGGTCATGATCTCATGGTCCTGAGACTGAGTCCGGCATCAGGTTCTGCGCTGACAGTGTGGAGCCTGCTTGGGATTCTCTCTCCTTCTCTCTCTGCCTGTCCCCCAGCTCAAGCAGACTCATGTACCCCCCCTCTCTCTCAGAAATAAACTTTAAAAAGAAAAGCAAAAATTTTTTAAAGAAGTCTTCAAACTGCTCTAGGTATACCATAAGGAAGGCTAGAGAGAAAAACTGGAAGAGGCATGATCTTTGCAAGTTTTGTTCCAAAAGAAAGAAAGAAAGAAAGAAGGAAATAAAGAAAAACTAAGGATAAATTAAGCCAAAATGTCATTTTCCATTTGGCTCTGACAAGGACTAGAGGAGAGAACCACAAAAATCCTTTTCAAGGGCAAGTCACTTAAATCCGGAGGAAGAAAGCAAACTGGGATTATTGCTTTAGACTTTCTCAGTCTTCCTGGTTCCGGGCTAAGTAATCTTTAAGGGTACCTTGTAGGACCCACTCTTGTCACTTAATTTCCCACTGTGCACTATTCATAAAACATCTTGACAAGATAAAGGCAACCGTGCAAAGCTTTCTCCAAGAGTTTCCAACAAATGACACTCTGCAAAGTTCACACTATTGGCCAGTCCCATCCTGTATCTGAAACTGAACAAAAGCTCTCCAGGTGATGATGAGTAGCTCATAAACATAAAAAGTGCTTTAGAATCTTTATACATTCATTCCAACTTCATCCAGATTGACCTAAAGAAATTAGTTGTAGATAATGGAGATACTTTAGAGAAAAAAGTAGGAAACTCTATGCAAACTGTCACTAGTTATCTCGGTATCTTGCCTGTTATCTATCTCATTGGTTAAGAGCAAACCTAGCTACCTCCTTCCTCCTAGTGCCTCTAGTTAAAGAGCGATGTAACAAAACGAGGGGAAAATAGGAAATATGTTTTTGGTGGGCAATAACGTGAGCTGTGGCCAAGCTACCATGTTCCCCTTCCCAAAGTTGTCCGAGCAGACAAATCAGAAGAAGCAAAACACCAGACAGTCCAGACAAATACATCTGTAAGGCAAGTAAACCTTTCAACAAACTTCAAGTTATTCATTAAAATGTTTTCCGTTATTCGACTTGTACACGGAGAACCACTTCTGCCTTCCTCATTTGTTCTAAACCCACACTAAAAATGCCTCTACCTGAACCTATGTACCCAGAACACTGCTACACAAAACCCCCCCTTCAGTTTAGAGCAATAATCATCACACCCCTCGTGCATTAATTTTTTTGGAATGTGACAGCTTCAGTAATTCTGAAAATGAAAAGTAAGAAGGTATAGCCAACTCTTGGTTGCTCTGGTGATGTGGATCTACCCAGCCCTTCAGGTCAGGTGAGAGCATCATGCCTGTAAAGGCTGAAATTTACCATCTTCACTTGAAAACCCAGGCAGACCTTTCCATCAGTGTCCTTGTTCTGCTCTACGAGGAATTCGGTTCTAGTGTGGGGATCATTCAAACCATCAACAACTACCCAGACTTTAGAACCTTCGATTTAGTTCTCCTGGCTCAGCGATGACAGTTTTACCGGATGGCAAAACCCCTTGAGATTCTTACATTAAAGAGTTAGGCTCCCACCCCGACCCCAGAAATATGCACACGTATACACACACACAAGTCTATATAAAATCACAGGGGATTCACAGCCTTGTAAAGTCTAACTGCACTAGATCAAGATTCTATTACAGGGAATCCTGCACTTCGTGCATGAACTTGAGTGAATCATCTTCCCCAGAGAAGCTATTGAAACTCTGCAAGGCCAAGAATTTAAGAAACTATTGTCATTCCTTTCTGAATTGTGGTTAATTCCTCTCCTTGGAGAGGATTCAGCCAGAGCTCTGCAATTAAGCACAGTAAACAGGCCGGGGAACATCGACATATCAATACAGGCTGTTTGGGTTTGGAAAGGCGGCCCTTCCCCCCCCCCCCCCCCCCCCCGGAGGCCTGGCTCTGGGCCAGCAGGGTGACGGCTGAGTGACAGGGCTACGTGCGCTGCGTGAGGGTGGCAGCCAGCCCACACCCGAGCACACCGCAGGGCAGACTGCGGAGGGAACCGGCACAGGACAGCCCTCCCCCAGCACTACTCCAGTCACCAGAGAAATGTTTTGAATAAGGGCTTCCTTGCACTTATGAAATTGGCAAAAGTCAGCCAGACTCAGGGTGAAGGACATTAAGACGGGCGTTTAACCATATCCTTTCCTATACCTTTCCCCATATTGTAACAGCTGCCATTTCCCCGAGGACCTATGTAGCCAGGTGGCACTTTGGGGTGGTGCTTTACACATACCATCCCATTTAGTTTCCTGATTACGGGGAAGGTAAGCAGCAGCTGTCTGTCCTGAGTCACGCTGCTCACAAGTTCTCAGTAGAAGTCATTAACCCTGAAAGTTATCAGGTGAACCTACAAGTTATCTTTGTTGTCTAGAAAAACAAATTCATGCGTGATCCCTGAGGCGATCTGGGGGTAGGGACTCACAATATTTAACTTCTTTTGATGTGAGAAATAGCCTTATCAGAAAAACAAAACTTTACCTGCAGCTCTCTAAAGTCTCTGAAAACATCTGTGGTTGCAGGATTGTCAGAAAATTAAATGCGGCTGTCCTTAAAGTCTTATCTGTAATGAATCCTAACATATTTCAGGGAATCTATGATAACTCAAATGTAACTGGTAAGACAAGATTTTATAAATGGGTAATATACAAAAAAAAAAAGTTACCAGTCAAAACACATCATGAAAAATGCCTTGGAACAATATTGTTAAGCCAAGAAAAACCGGGAAAACACTTCACCTGCAATTCCCACTGGATTTTCAGAGTATTGACTAGGAACACTGCAAATATGCTGGAAAAAATAAAGTCAAAGAACTTTCTAGGAAACCAGATCTTATATTTGTGTGTGCATTTCAGCACCTAGGAAGATATATCTGCTCAATGAAAGAAATGACACATGGCAAATCAGTTAGAATTAGAACGCACGAAATTCAGTAGACACATCTGTTTACCGAACAAACATTTGTATAGTGCTTACAACGTGCCTGGCACTGTTGTATGAGCTCCACGAATAATCTCTCGTTCAATATTCATAATAACCCATAAGGCAGGAACCATCATTATCTCCGTTTTACAGATGAGGAAACTGAGGCACGAGGAGGTTAGGTAACTTTCCTTTTTGAACCCAGTTAGTCTGGCCGCAGAGCATGAGGCCATCATCACCAAGTCATGCTGTATCTGCACAGCTTACTTAATGTCCAACATTAACCAGTTCATCCATTTTTGAGGGAACAGAGATCTTCAGTTCTACCTGAGGCATTTGAAGGCCTTCTCACCCCTGCCTATAACTCTTTCCACAATCATAGAAAATTGTAAAATGCAAAAAAAGAAGAAAATCACCAACTATGAAAAAGCAGCATGCTTGGCACGGAGTCTGGGAACCAAGGCTCCAAGGTGGTGGAGGGTAGGCAGCGGTTAACAAAAAGCACAGAGCCGAGGAAACTGACTCTGTATCTTGCCTCAAAGTACCAGCGGTCCACATGGTCTCTGCTTCAGTTACTCCCACTGGAGGACAAATTCACTCCCATTCTAAACACTTAGCAGCCCTGGCAGGGCCCACATCTACTTAGGATGCAACTGCTCAACAACTAGCCCAAGTCATCCCAGGCTGCTCTTTCCAGGCCCAGGTTCTACGGGAGGAAATGAGCCTCTCAGGACCTTTCCTTGTTAGCTCAGGTCAGCACCAGTCAAGGTTTTCAGACTTGTTCCAAAGTCAGAAGATAAATGACCAATTAAGCAAAAATTTTAGGGGGAGCCTGGGTGGCTCAGTCAGTTAAATGTCCAACCTGGGCTCAAGTCATGATCTCATGGTTCGTGAGTTCAAGCCCCGTCTCGGGCTCTGTGCTGACAGCTCGGACCCCGGAGCCTGCTTCAGATTCTGTGTCTCCCTCTCACTCTGTGCCGCCTTCCCCCGCGCTCACGCTCTCTCTCTCTCTCAAAAATAAGTAAAGATTAAAAAAAAATTTTTTTTAAGAAAAAATGTTAGGGGTTCCTGGGTGGCTCAGTTGGTTGAACATCAACTCGATTTTAGCTCAGGTCATGATCCCAGGGCCGTGACAGACAGGCTCTGTGCTGAGCCCCACATCAGGCTCTGTGCTAAGCATGGAGCCTACTTAAGAGACTCTCTCTCTCTCTCTCTCTCTCTCTCTCTCTCTCTCTCTCTCTCTCTCTCGCCACCCTCACTTGCATGAGCTCTCTTTCTCAAAAATGCAAATAAACAAATTAAAAATATCTTTATAAAAATTTTAACGTAAATATAAAAATGAATTTGTAAAAGGAGCAGCACCTGGTAAACTCAGAGGAATCCCAGGGATGAGATGAATTTTCCTTCCTCATGGCCAAAGCCTGTTTAGGAGACAAACCCACTGCTTCCATGTGAACTGGAACTCACTGAATACAGAACTTCTTAAAATCATGTTAATTAGAATACACTGGACACAGACCTGAGACTTAGAGGGGGGATAAGATCTAGAAGGAGGAACTTAGAGGAGTAGAAAGTAAAAGGCTCCTCTGAGAATAAAGTATAAACCATTTTAGGAGCGGCAAGGGGACTAGAAATAAAGGAGTGCCTGGCTCTGAATTCGGGGGACAGGGGTCATTAATTTAATTCTCCCCATGTTCTCCTGATATATATACAAGCCCCATTTTACAAACATAGAAACCGAATCAGAAACCAAAAGTAACTCATGGAACGTTATAGAACTAAGCGTGACCTTTCCACCACTAAACACTGCTTCTAAAATATCAGGAAACATTTGTTAACTGAAAACAGGTGCTCTTATTTCCAGAGCGCCTGCTTCCACTCCACGATAAAGCAGCAAGGGTGAGCCTCGGATGACTCCCGTGACTTACCAAACGCAGGCTCGAACTTTGAACGGGGAAATTGAAGGCCTCCAAGGCAAGCAATCAGAAGAGGCAAAGAGCTGCTAGTCCCCAACCTCCTCCCGGTGGCACCTTTGATTCCCATCAAGCTGGATTCAGTTGTCCATGTTCCCCTCCCCCACCCCCTTCCCCACCCCCAAAGGGCTCCTCACCGCAGCCTTCCCAGGTCTCCCACGGGACAAGGGCCAGGGACCACCTCAGACTTCTGTGTGGTGTCCACGGGGAGCACAGAAGAGTGAGCACGAAATCAAGGCAGTCTGTGCTTCCAGTCTGTGCTCATCCCAGATCACTAGTATTCTTCCCCCTTCCTCCTGGTGCCTTCAGCTCCCACTTCTCGCAAGACTGTTGGACACAGGAGGGAAAGCAACACCCTGCAGTTCATTCCCAAAGACTCTTCCTTCCGCCTCCGTTCACCGTGAACAGGCGGGAATCGGTTCCCAATTTCGCTCCAATTCTGGCTCTAGAAAATTTAAGGTAACTGATACAAATAATACAAAAACAATGTGTGAACATGTTAATAACATGTGGTGGCTTTTTCTCAAAAATTTCCCGAATAAACTATACATGCTTGTATGTTTTAGTTCTAGCAATGAATTAGCTCACATCTGATCAAATGACTGAACTTTGATTTTCTTACTAAGAAAGTATAAGAAGATATAGCACCACCCCTATTTGGCCTCCTCTTATTTTCTCAGTGCTTCTCCAACTTTAGCACGTGTGAGAAGCACCTGGAAGACTCGTGAGTTTCTGACTCACTAGGTTCGGGGGGAAGGCCCCAAAACTCATATTTATGTAGCAGATTTCCAGGTAATCCTGATGCGGCCGGTCCAACAAGCACACTTCGAGAACCATGGCTGTTCTGTGGCAAAACCAAGAGATTTTGTGCAACACCTCGCCCCGGATGATAAAAGGTAAAGCGTAAGGAGGCGACTGTCACTAGTGAATCTGGGGAGGGTGGTCGTTGGTGGAAGGGGCGGTGCATAGAGCAGGAAGTGAGAGAATTCCTCAGGCAGTTTCTGGCACAGGCTTTGCAGTGTGATTCCTAAAGCTGGCAGGAAACATTCCAATTGTAACTCTGTAGCATTGTTGAGGATTACTGTCATGTCAGCGCTGGAGTGTGACTGCTGGTAGGAGTCTCTTTGGGAATCAAATAAGAGGCACTGAGAGCACCTATTTGCCCTCTCAGATGGAAATTTAGTCTCAATTTTCATTTAACTCCCTATCATCTTGGAGGTAGTTAAATATTGTATCCATGTTCTAGAGGAGGAAAGTAAGGTTCGGAAAACTGATTGGCCCAAGATCACAAAACCAGCCAAGGTTTTCAGACTTGTTTCAAAGTCAGAAGATAAATGACCAATTAAGAAAAAAAATTAGGGGCGCCTGGGTGGCTCAGGCAGTTGAGCGTCTGACTCTTGATTTCGGCTGAGGTCACTGAAATAAAATGTAAAGTACCCATCCTAGGGTCTAGTGGTAGCTCCCAATTAAATTAAATTAAAATATAAAAATAAAAAATCCATCTCGTTCATGAAGAAGTGGAAACTGAGGTCCCGAGACACCACTTGCCAGAGCCAGGATCAGAAGCCAGGGCTCAAACATCACGGTCCTGGGTATTCTTGCTTCTCTGAGCCAGACCCATACGGTATGAGCTGCCAGCATCTGGGTATGACCTGGAGACCTTACCCCCTGGGGCCAAGAAAAAAATTTCAGAACTGAGAAAAAAAAAAAAAAAAAAAAAAAAAAAAAAAAAAAAAAAAAAACCTTATAAAGCCAAAGTCCTTTCTTTGAGATGCTCCTTTGCAGCACATTAACGTAATAAAATATTTAAACACTTTGACATGAAATTAGGGGCCACACTGCAAAATCTTTTTTTTCACCTAACAAAATATTCATAGCTTTTTTGACACCCTGACAGCCTTTGAAATCAAAGTTCCTTTTGAAGATGAAATTAAGTCAAACACTGATGAACTGTAAGAGACTATATATATATATATATATATATATATATATATATATATATATATCAAGTTTACCAGTGTCTGCCGTTGAGGAATTTATAAGTAAATGGACGGCAGGGTAAGCAAGTAAGTAGGTAAATAAATACATTCATGTATGCGTCATGTAGTGGGGAAGCTTGACCTGAGCTACCCACAGAGTTCTAGGCTGCAGAAGGGAAGACTTCATGGAAAAGGCACCTAAGATGCATTCTGAAGAGCACAAGACAATAGGGAGGCTCAGTGGGCCTGGCAAATCAGCTTCTAGTATTTCAGGGACTGGGACTGAAGGTAGTGGGTCAGCAGGAGATTAAGCAGATGGGGTCAGATGGGGTCACATGGAGGGCCTTAAATGACAGGGTAAGAAGTTCACAGCACATACAGTGGACAATGGGGTGAGAGCATGGTTGTTGTTTTTTTTTAATGCATGGAGACTACATGATTAATGTTGAGTTTTACACTACTTACATTCTGGCAAAATCACATTAAAATGGATCACAGGGAGAATGAGAAACAAAGGCAGGTGATCTATGGTTAAAATAAGTCTCTTGAAAATAATTCCCTCCTCAGGGATTTCTACTATGAAAGCAAAAAAAATTTTGTTAAGAGAAAAAAAAAAGACAAACCTTGAGGTTCCACAGCGAACCTAAAACAAAACAAAGACAAAAAGCCAAAACAGTACAAAATAGGCCAAATTTTGACCAATAATACTTACTGCATGTTCCTGCCTGTGTTGAATATTTTGTTTTAAATTTTAAAAAAAATTTTTTTAATGTTTATTTATTTTTAAGACACACACACACACACACACACACACACACACACACACGTGTGAGCAGGGGCAGGGGAGGGGCAGAGAGAGAGGGAGACACAGAATCCGAAGCAGGCTCCAGGCTCTGAGCTGTCAGCACAGAGCCCGATGCGGGGCTCGAACTCACGGACCGTGAGATCATGACCTGAGCCGAAGTCGGATGCTTAACCGACTGCGCCACAGAGGCAGCATCGCCAATATTTTGTGTTTTAAAAAGATTCTATTTAGGGGTGCCTGGCTGGCTGGCTCTGTCCACAGAGCATGTGACTCTTGGTCTCGGGGTTGAGTGTGAGCCCCCAAAATAGGTGTAAAGATGTAAAAACAAAATCTTAGAAAAAAATAAAATAAATAAAATGTTTTGTTTATCCACTCCCATCATTCAAATTAACCTGCAAAACAGTATGAGGCGGAACGAAGCCATCCCAAACACACAGACACACAAAAGACTCACTGTCAATTCTGTGTGGGGCATGAAACTCTGAGTAATAGTCCCTCAGGTTTAACTAGAACGATGAGGTAGAAATAGGAGGGAACGTCGAGGGAGGGGCCCAGGCAGAATCTATGTTCGATGTGTTGCATCCCGAGAACACAGAGCACGCTCCAAGAGATGCTCAGTCTGTTTCAAACAGCCGTGTCCTTACTACTCCCAAACAATGCTCAGAAGAGTAGTACCCTGAATACTTCAAAACAACTTCACGTCCCCCCTCGTAGAACCAAAAAGAGATGTCACTGACAGCTGGAATTGAGTTTTTCATTTTGTTTTCTTCCCAGTGAAGAACTAATCGGGACGACTATCCTATTCTTGGAGTCTTTGTATCTTGGAACTGTTTTTACATGGGAATAGTATTTTGGCCCCATTTTGGAAGGAAAAATAATATCTACTAGGAAACAGGCACTTTTATTCCAGAACTTGAGAAACAGTGATCACTATTATCTCCCCTACAGAATAAAAAGCTGGCTTGGCCTAATAAGGAGGTATATATAATCACATGACACTGATCATGAGGGACGCTCAGTAAGTAGGTACCGAATGAGGGAATCCAGTACAAGATCTGAAAGCCTGCATTATACGACTATAAACCCACATGTCTGGAAGGCTGGGATTGAGTTGGGGAGGGAGTGAAAAATATAACCCTCAATCACTACCAGCACACCAAACCCAAGAATAGGAATGTAACCCACAAATCATTATCAAAAGAAGACACAAAATTAAGGCAAGTCCCATGTTGGTTTAAGATTGAAATAATCGCTGGAAACGGGGTATAAATTGTATGTATAATGAACCAAGCTAACTAATCTTGCTTGGTAAACAGACACATGGCTCTGAATCAGAGCCAAATCAACGGCTCCTGGCAATCTGCCAAAACCGAATTCCTTAGTCTGGCAACATAAAATGATCTGTCTGTCGCATTTACAATTCCAGTGCCTCTGGATTCCACTACCCGCTGGGCACCCCTGGCAGTTGCCCAGCAGAAGACATCTGAGCTATCATTACAGTCAGAACGGCAGCATTTGACAAACACTAGAGAAAAATGACACCCATTTCTTAGAGCAATATTAGTTAACAACTACAAAGTGATACTACAAAGGAATTAGCAAATCTGTTGCTGTAATAATTAACAAAGAATTAATAACCTCCTCTATAGTGCTAACCTGTAAGCTGCTCCTTGGTGCTCAGTAGACTTGGGTCAATATGTCACTTACTGTACCCAAGACCACAAAGGTGATTCAGAAGCAGAGGTCTTGCCAAACTGAGCAAACGTGGCCCACAGGCAAGGTCCTCCAAGTTTTATCCTGGAGTGCATGATGCTGGAAGTGCCTGGAGATGCTTCTCAGATGTGCTCTGCTCATTATGGGTTAACTCCACCCCACTTTGAAGCTTCAGCGGAGAAATCTTCCATACATGGTGTGTTTTCAGAATGCAGTTGTAATATGCAAGACTGCGTGCTATTTACAAATTTGAAATGTTTCTAGCCAGAGTCAGGATACAGGGAGGAATTTACAAATTTGGCTTGAGCTGAGCAAGGTCAGAAAGGGAAATCATTCATGACACCCAAAAGTCAAATGCACATAATTCCACCTAAGGGTGGATGCACATAATTCCACTTAAGGATGTTTATTAACTTAAAGTCGTAATTATATTTAAAATCCCCAAATCATGTGCTGGTGCAGGTGAATTAACCTAACGACCCTGTCTCTTGGTCTACCTGACTCATGGAGCAAGCCTAACCAGGAGAGCCCCTCTCTAAGGCACCTTTGCTCAGGCCCAAGACACGCCCCAATCCCTCCTTCCAGGGCTTGTATAAGGCTTCATCTTTCCAAATATAAAAACACCTTACCTGTGGAACGACTGACAGACCGCACAGGTGTGATTTCTCATACCTCGTTAGCTCAAAAACCTGTATTATTAAAGTTCTGTGTATTTGGGGCCACTTACTTTAAGTGTATTTTGGTCACTTCTCATTTTAGGTAAATAGAGAAGTTGCTGAAAGCCCAAAGAAGAGAAACAAAAATGACAAATCACTGGATGAGTGGACTACTTAACCAGAAAAAGAGAAAGCAAAGTTAGTGACAACTATCTCGCCCCACTCTCGGGGCACCTGGGTGGCTCAGTCGGTTGAGCATCTGGCTTCGGCTCAGGTCATGATCTCATGGTTTGTGGGTTCGAGCCCCACGTCGGGCTCTGTGCTGACAGCTCAGAGCCTGGAGCCTGCTTCGGATTCTGTGTCTCCTTCTCTCTCTGCCCCTCCCCAACTAGCGCTCTGTCTCTGTCCCTCAAAAAATAAAAACATTAAAAAAAACCCACAAAACTATCTCACCTCACTTTCTATTTTCAGCATACTTCTTCAGGTAGTTCTGTAATCACTTTCTACCTCCCTGTGTCAATCCATGCACAGGTCTACCTCAGCACAAGGCATTTAATGATTTGTGAATAAATAAACTCATACCCGCTGATTTGCCACTTCACCGCAAAGCAGGTAAGGTTGTGGTGGAGGAGCCAGTGGCCCAAAATTGAGCAAAAGAAATTATAAGGTAAACGCACACACATGCGCCCCTATTGTCTTTTCTTTGCTCCTAAGTGTCATTCAACAAAATGGACCAGGAACATGATAAAAATTCACCCAATGGGGAAACCTGCTTCACTGTCAACTGAGGCTGTATTTTATAAATTATTTCCTTGAATTAATACCCTGCCTCCAGGAGCTAAGCTATTTTTAAATACAAAACCTTTTATAGAAATTCCTCACATCCTTACAAGAAGATATTCCAGTGCTTCAAACTCCATGCCTCCTCCCCGCTAAAGTACCTTATTCACAGGCAGACTTTTAAGATCTTACTTACAGAGACACCACGCATCGTGTCTCGTCCTCAAACACCATATTCTGAGAACGGGACCTTTCATGGGCCCTGATAACCACTGTCTCACATGATTCTACATGCCCCACTACCACCCTCAAGCCAGGCTGTTAGGTCCCCAGGGCCAAGGTGAAACCATCAAACTTTACTCCAGAGAATGAAAACAGGGATTCCAGAATGTTAGTCAAGCCTCTGTTGATCTCAGACTGAGGCTGAGGTGGCCTCCAAGATGGCTGTGGGGCCGCCATCTTGAGCCATATGCATGGAGAAGCAGCCAAAGCGAGATGGTAAGTAGATTGGGGAAGAAATCCAGAGCGGAGCAAAGACAAAGGCCATAAAGCTCCAGAGAAAAAAACTAATACACCAGCTGGCCTTAGGACTTTCTGGTTCCAAGTTCGTGATTCTGGTCTTCTGTGAACCCTGATGGTGTTTCCTACGCTAGGGTCCTGAGACATATCCTGATTTGTGAAGTATTTTATCCCCTTTTTATTTAAAGCAGCTTTCAACCATGATAATAAGCCCCCTTGAGGAAAAGACATTCCTGATATCACGAGAAGGGTGGGCCACAACTGCTACTGCTCAGCAGCAGACGAACAAACCCACCACCTTGCAACATGTTTTCTTTTATTCGTAACTTATTGCTGAATTACCATTTGTCTGGACCGGCTCGGGACTGATCTATCTGTTCACGGTACAACTTCCTCCCATGACCCCATCCTCCAGAACTACTCCAGTCAGGGATCCTAACAACCAACCTTGTTAACAAATACATGAGCACAGGACTCCATGCTTTCTTCTTCAGTCTTTGGGTTTTGTCTTTTTGCTGTTTTCAGCTTGCAAATTAATCAGGTGTGAACTAGGGAATCCTACCATTCACAAGCCCATGGGCATAGAAGCTCCATGAGGCAGTGTCTATGCCTGTTTACCTCTGTATCCCCACCCCCTGCGGGTCAGATAAATGAAAGGACAAAAAGCAGAAGCATTATAGTCAAGAACACAAACTCTGGAAGATCCAGGTAAGAATTCTCAATCTTAAAAAAAAAAAGAAAAAGAAAGAAAGAAAAGGAAAGAATTCTATCTAAATCTTCCGGTTACAGCTTCGTAACATTTATGGGGGCATGGAATTCTAAGAATTTTATGTACATTATCTTGTTTAATGCTCCTTCCCCCCGAAAAGCTTTAAGGTATTATTATCCCCCATTTCACAGTTGGCGAAAACTAAGCAACTTACCTAAGGCCACAAAGTTACTGAGCTCAAGCCTAAACCCCTAACACCTATAATAAATGGTTTCTTCTGGCTCCCTTTGCGACCTTGGGGAAATGATTTAATCACTCAGTGTGCTGAAGATTGTGGTTCCGAAGACTAAGTCAGATACACAGTGTTTATAAAGTGCTGAGCACAGTGCCAGACAGGGCAAACTGCTCAATAAAAAGTAGTTCTTATTCTTAAAGTTACTAACTAGTGAGTCTGCAGTGAGATGCTTCAAGCAGGAGAACATTTGGTTCCATAAATTACACGTTCTCTGGAAAACAGCCATTTTCAAGATCTAGGCAGCCAAAGCAAAAGGAGCAAATTATGACCAATATTTATCTTGGATATGGTCTAAATTCTCCAAAAGGGAGTAATAGATAAGAAATCTCGATAGCCTGAAAGCAATGACCATGCTTGAAGTTAGGGGGCGCCATGCTGCTGCACATTTTAGGAAACCCGCTTCCCCAGAGGGTCTCCAGCACCCTTGGATTTTTCTCCAACAAACTGGAGGGAGATAAACTCTGACTGGTGACAACTTTTTTGGCAGGGAGGGGGAACCTTTTAGTATTTCTTTCCATACTCTTCCACAATTCCAATTTTAGGTCCAATATATATACCTCTATTTTACTCCCAATGCCTTTGCTTTTGCTTCATTGAGATAAAGGGCACTCTTGCATTATTCAATGACCTTTAAAAGTCCAGGGGAAAAAAAGTATTTAATTAGGATGAATGGGTTAACAGACGAGCCCCAAGAAATATCTAAAAGAAATTGGTGTAAAATAAATGTATAAATTGGCAATTGTTGAAAATGGGTCCTAGGAGCATAATTCATTATACTAACCTCTCCACATTATATACATGTTTGAAATTTTCCTTAATAAAAAGTTGCAAATAAATGTTGAAAATAACTGTATAAACTGTGCCTTTTAAAAATTTAGTTTCTACTGAAAACCTGCTTGGAGGATGCAGCAGGAAACTGGGTCTGTATCGCTAATCTGGGAAATGGCACAGAGTAAGGCACTCGGTTGAGGGAAGAGAAGAAAGTTAAACTAACTTGAAACTAATAAAAATCATGTATTAATGGACTGTTTTTCTACCATGCCTTAATAATGGACATCAAACAAGAGACCCAAGGCCACAAAGCTAAGGAGAATTCCTTATACAGGCAAATCAAACTTTTTTATTTTTTGACTCTTAATAAAATTTGCTCAAGCCTGGTTTACATTGGGCTCCAGTTGACCAGGGAGTATCCCAGTCTAGAGGTGATTTTTCTAAAGGACAGGAATGAAGAGTTTTGTGCCACGACAACCAAAGAAAAGCTGGAAATCTAGGTATGGACAAAAGATGAATTTCTCCTTTCAATTCACAGTCACCTTCTGAAAGGGTTAACTGAGGAGTTACTTGTTCCACCCAGAAGATAATCTATAACTAAAGAATCTTATCTAGAGATCTTTCTTTTTCCTTATCCAGATGTACACAGTGTTTTTCATTCAGTTTGCCTGAAATCTAGCCTAAAACCCAACCACTGTCCTTCAAATCAAAGCCAAATACAAATACTTAACTCTGAAATATGTTAGTGATGTCTTTCTACCAATTAATTCTGACCTCCCTCAGAACACAGTATGCTCCTAGAATGCTGGAGGTAAAACTCTTAGCACCTGAGTTTAAATGAAACTTTAAAACTGATAAGAAGCCATCTGCTCTTCCAGATTAAAGCAACAAGCACTTCTGTGACACTGAGGCTAGCCCTTCCCCCCTCCCCATTCCCAGCCCGGTAAGCAAGGTCAGTCACTGCAAAAACAAAGCTAACCAAGACAAACAGCTTTCTAACACACACCCAAACGACAGACTAAGAGTAAAGAAACACTTGAACGTCAATCTTCTTTACAGTCCAGGTAACTCTGGATTTTCCCCAAATCAAAATAAAATTTAGAAAGCAGCATTTTCTCCTAACATTTACTTTATTTGCGTCCGATTAACAACTGTGGGTTCACACATTCTATTCATGTCCTCCTGGCTTGACAGGCATACAGCAATCTGCTTCTCCCCTACTCTGTTTCCCCCACTCCAACCCCTTCGTTTCTACACATTTCCAGTCTTCACCACTTGCCCTATATTAGCAGTGTCCCGGACACCTATGAGACAAATGTGACAATAAGGGTATGTGTCATCAAAAGGTTAACCTTAAACTGAGATTATACTGCATATATTGTTAAAGAATGGTGCACCTTCCTTCCCGTGCTAGCATGCCTTGCCTCTCTGTGTTACAGTGAAGTTTTCCACAGTTCTGAGTGCCCCTTGACCAGTCCGCAAATTCAAGTGCAAGTCACTCAGAACTGCCACCGGAAAATGGCCGCATTATCATTTGTAGAAAAGACTGAGTAGATGGGACTACCCCAAAGTTATGTACATGGACCAATATCGTGGTGCTACACGTTCCCTATTTCTGCCAATCTACCTGCAAATGTTTCCAAGATAAATTACCACCCAGGGAGTCACTTTGGGTGGTGTGAACAAAAACATGGTTTCTTTCCAGAGGTACTTGACTACTTCTCCCCATCTCTTAATTAGTTCTGAGTGGATTTCTCCATCGATTGATAGTTGGGAAAGGGAAGGTGGTGGTGTAGGGCTCAGGACCAAGAGACTTTTCCCAGCCAAGGAGATGATCCAATAGTGTCCTGGGTGCAATTAGCCAAGGGCAACACTCAAAAGTGAAGAGGAGCTTTCCTCTTTCCCAGGTCAGACTTTTACCACACCTGCCAAACTCCACAAACGAAAGGCTACATTGCAAAATCACAACCGGCTCCAGACTTCTTTAAGAGAGCTTTGGCAGGAATACCCTCTGAACGGGGTGAAGTACAGTATTAGGTGACTTTTGAGTGGACAGAGAATATCAATAACTCACACCTGTCTCAGATCACACACAATGCTCCTAATATCCTGACCCCCATCTGGACCTTTGAGAACCCCCATGTATTAAAATCAGACCAAAATCCCACAGCTTATCCGGTTTGTACGACCCACCAGACCCATTATTTCAGTGAACAGCAGGTCATCGGAATTATACTCCTGAGTCCTCAGCATAGATTTTTCGCTCCGAGGAGGTGTGGGGGAGGGGGAACCAGACCGACTTCTCGCTTCTTGGTTAAAAACTAAAGTTCACTTGCAGCCTCGCGAAGGCAACAGACAACGGGCTCCGAATGTCCCGGGTCCCCGCGGGCTACAGCGGTGGCGGGGAGCCCGCGCGCGTCCTACCTTGGACCTTTCCTTGACGTAGTATTTGCCCAGCCGGCTCCCGCAGTACAGGACAAGCCTGTCAATGAGAGACAGGAGGAAGCTGATGGCCTCGCAGCCCTCCTCATTGCCCCCGATCCACGTGATTTGGTCTCCCCGCAGGTGCCGCTTGGAGACGCCGGCGCGGGGCCCCGCCAACTGGCCGTCCCGCAGGGCCCCGTTGCAGTGCAGCTGCTTGACGCGCTCCAGGACGCAGTCGCCCACCACTTCGCCCAGGAAGTTGTCCAGGTAACAGAAGCCGACCTCGTGCAGACAGGGCACGATGTACTCCAGGGCGATCTTCTCCAGATCCAGCCTCATGATGTGTCCCAGGGGCATCTCGCCCGCAGAGCCGAGCTCGGGGATCCCCAGCGTGCACTGAGACCCGGAGCGACCTACGCGCGCGCGCAGCCGAGGCTCGGGGAGCGTGGCTCGGGGTTCAGCTACCTGCGGCGGCCACGGTCCCCGAGCCACCGCCGCGCCAGGCAGAGGGGAAAGTTGCTCGAAACTCTGGAGGAGAGATCCCTTCAGAAACCGGCGGGAGTTGCGCGGGGTTCCACGACCCAACGCCGGACTGGCCCAGCGAAGAGTCGGAGGGCCCCTTTTGGAGATGCGGAGCCACCCCCGGTGCGGCCGCGGCCCCAGGCGGGGAGAGGCTGAGGTCCAGCCCCCAAGCCGGCCGACTAGGCGCGTCACCGGCCCCGCCCAGGCCCCGCCCCGGGACCGCCTCTGGGACAGCCCTTCCCCGGGCCAGTCACCCACTCCCCGTCTACCACTGCCCGGCGCCAGCCTCACTTGTTTGTGACCCAGGGAGGGGCTGGAGAACACAGGGAATTTTTAGAATGCTATCGATTTGCATATGTTTTACATAAAATCCCATAACAAACTTAGATCCCAACTCTTAAAATGTAAATGAAATTAGCACAGTTTACTGCCACGTTCTGGGCTAGTCACCCCTTGAACAGAACAACCAACCCACGAACAAATATGTATATTAAACAGTGACCTCCTTACAGCTTTACTGGTGCCTTTCCTTATTCCCCTTTCCTCTGCTGTTTGACCGACTTCAGGAGGCTCCAGCCACTGAGAGACTGGGAGAAATCCAGTTTTAACTAAAATTAACAAACATTTCCCTAACCCCTACTATGTGCAAAGCCCTGTGCTCTCTCAACGGGGAGGGGGGCGGGGAGGAGTGGATGTGCACAATGAAAAAATGCTGGGTATTATCTGATTGAACCCTGGAAATGCTGTGTTTTGCTTTGCTGGATGTTTCCATCAACTTCTCTTTAAAGCTTCTTACTGAAATAGGATGCTCTGAAAGCCTGCCTTCAGAATCAATCACATGCTCATGTAACAGCCCTATAGGTAAATCCCCTCAAAAATAGACTAAATTTTAGGTTTCCAATCTCACTTTTTCTACAAGAATCTACACCTACACAGGAGGGACAGACACCACCTGGAAGACTTTTTAGTTACCCAAAGGTAAGCTGACTGCTTTATGGATTTTTCATTCTGTTTCCTGCCAAACACCAGAGATCAGAATCAGGGGAAAGAGATCCATAAATTGCATGCAAAGTCATTTCCATATTTTAAATTTTACATTGGATTGCATTCAGGTTATTCATTTAAGTTGAACAAAAGAATGTACAGGCTTTACAGGTATTGTGTATTTTGTACACAATCCTCTGCATCTTTTTTGTACACCCCTCTCCTCTCTGCATGCCAGAGGTAAGATATGCAAGGGAGCAACAGAGGGAAATCCAGGCCAAGAACAAAGAGTAGGATAGGAAAAGACACCGCTGCTACATGGTGGAAAGAAGCAGACAGAGTGCCTGGTGGCCTAAGAACCTGAGGAATGTTCAGGAGGAGTGGTCCATAAGAAACCGTGGTAAAACTTCTGTTTTACTGAGAGGAGGTTCCCTGCCAGGATAGTGACTGTTGGCACTGTCAGCATGACCTTTCAACAGGAGCTGCACCAACTGGGGTAAAGGCTTGACTTGGCCAGCCTCAAGGAGCTGTTGTGCAAATTTCCACAGCAGCTCCATAATGACAGGAGCCCATCATCCTGGGACCCCCTGCCCCTAGCACCTAATAGGTGCCTAATAACAGTGACTGGGAATCTGGTGTGCAACCCTTAGCCATGGCAACCTCCACGAGGGTCCGGGGCATGTCTGGACTTGTCTGAAAGGCTGCAGGGGGGGTCTATTGGCTTGAGGACCTGGGGGAACCTACCCAAAGAAAAGTCACTGTAATGGGAATGCAAGCTGGTGCAGGCACTCTGGAAAACAGTATGGAGGTTCCTCAAAAAACTAAAAATAGAATTACCCTACAACCCAGCAATTGCACTACTAGGCATTTATCCAAGGGATACAGGCGTGCTGTTTCGAAGGGACACATGCACCCCCATGTTTATAGCAGCACTATCCACAATAGCCAAAGTATGGAAAGAGCCCAAGTGTCCATCGATGGATGAATGGATAAAGAAGATGTGTTATATATATATATATTTATATACAATGGAGTATTACTCGGCAATCAAAAAAAATGAAATCTTGACATTTCCAACTACGTGGATGGAACTGGAGGGTATTATGCTAAATGAAATTAGTCAGCATAAGACAAATTTCATATGACTTCACTCATATGAGGACTTTAAGAGACAAAACAGATAAACATAAGGGAATGGAAGCAAAAATAATATAAAAACAGGGAGGGGGACAAAACAGAAGAGACTCATAAATATGGAGAACAGAAGGTTACTGGAGGGGTTGTGGGTGGGGATGGGATAAATGGGTAAGGGGCACTAAGGAATCTACTCCTGAAATCATTGTTGTACTATATGCTAACTAATTTGGATGTAAATTTAAAAAAATAAAAAATAAAATAAAATAAAGTCACCGTAAGAGTGTCAGGCAGATCTGCCGGTCCAGAACAAAAACCTCTGAGGCCAGTGAAGGAGACGGGCATTCTGCAGGGTATCTGTCTCTTGGCTTTGTCTCCCCATCCAGCCATCGTAAATGTTCAAATCCTGGGAGCAGGAAACCTAAAGTCAAAGCTGAAGGACTGTTCATTTGTGGCAAGGAGTGAAATGGAGATGCGATACCAAAAGGGAGGAAAGCCCTTCTCCCACTTCTGCTTAAACCCCCACTTAGCCAGAAACTGCTTTGGCCCATTCAGTGATCTCCTCCGGGGGCATTACAGATAGTGGGGAAACCAGGAGAAGTGTGGCCGGAGATGACTTGAATATGGGCCCTATTAGGCAGTGGCTTGTAGTGTTTGCAGGTTTGGTGTGTTGTTGACCTTAGGGGTAGATATCCCTGAACAAAAAAAAGAAAG
Source organism: Prionailurus viverrinus (assembly GCF_022837055.1). Lineage (NCBI taxonomy): Eukaryota > Metazoa > Chordata > Mammalia > Carnivora > Felidae > Prionailurus > Prionailurus viverrinus. The sequence continues at coordinate 79,007,980 of NC_062566.1, forward strand.
AAAGAAAAAGGAAAAATGACAGATAATCCTTGGTAGTTGGCTGAAATTTTTCTAGCTAAGGGTTCTTTGACGTTTATTTATTTTTGAGACAGAGAGAGACAGAGCATGAACAGGGGAGGGTCAGAGAGAGACAGGGAGACACAGAATCTGAAACAGGCTCCAGGCGGTCTGCACAGAGCCCAACGCAGGGCTCAAACTCACGGACCGTGAGATCATGGCCTGAGCCGAAGTCGGACGCTTAACCCATTGAGCCACCCAGGAGCCCCTAGCTAAGGGTTCTTTGTAGATACACCTGACGCTCATAGGAATAATTAGGAGGGAATTTATAGAGGACTAGAAATCTGTAGTAGCAGATGGAGGAAGCGGCAGTCAGCAAAATACCGAAAATCGCATACCCATCTCCCGGAATGAACATGTTGACTCAGGACTTGAAATCGCAGGCCTGGGTAAATTTGGCTTATCAGTCAAATAATGTTTCAATAATTTTAGAGTCTAGTTGTAACTAGAGCAATCGTCTATAAACAGGTTATAGTGACTGATAGTCTTAAACTGTTCCAGATGATTCAGTTGCAAAATGTGGGCAGTCTAAAAGGATATTATCCCTTGCCACCCTCCCTGCTCGGCAAGGGCACCTATTAATCAATCAAGCGCCTCCTGATCAACTTGGGGCTGCCAGCACTGCGCTTGGCAAAAGAACCCGAGATACTGTGACTGGCAAAAAGCACAGTGTGTGATTACACAGAGGGGCGCAGACAGGCTGGAGCCGCGTGCGGGCTCAGAGTCCGAGCGTCAGCGTGGCAAACTCCAAACCAATTGTTAAAGCATATTTGTTTTAGTTATTTATCCATTAATTTGTGGCATTATAATAATATTAAAATATGTTCATATTACTAACCAAAACAAATGAATTTCCCTGTCATTTAACTACAATCCTATCGTCTTCCGGGGCACATCCGCAGTACAGATGAATCCATTTTCAAGCAAGTGCCAGAGTCAGGGAGAAAGGAGGATGTTGGATTTCTTTGCCTTAGAATTTGAACTCAAAGGGATCCCAGATGAGAGAAGCAAGGCCCGAAGGGGCTGGACGTCAATCAGCCCCGAAGGAGTCTCTAGTGGGTGGCAGGGGAAGCCTGGAGCACCTCTGTCTTCTCTAGAATAAAGAGAGCACTCACTCTCATCCTGGGCTGTATTTGGGGGCTTTTTTCTAATGAGGTAAAATTGACCAAACATATTACTCTTTTAAAGTGAACAATGCAGTGGCATTTAGTACAGTCATATGTTGTGCAAACCGCCACCTCTCTCTAGCGCCAAAACATTTTCACCACTCCAAATGAAAACCCTGTACTCGCTAAGCAGTTACTCCCCAGTTCCCACCCACCCCCAGCCCCTGACGACCACCAATCTGTTTTCAATCTGGATATTCCCCATAAGTGGAATCATAGAAGATGTAATCTTTTGTGACTCACTTCTTTCCCTTGGCATGTTTTCCAGGTTCATCCGTGTTATGCTGTGTTATCAGTACTTTATGCCTTTCTATGGCTGAATAATATTCCAACGTATGGATATACCCCATGTGTTTACCCGTTCATAAGTTCATGGACATTTGGGTTGTCTCCACTGTGGGGTTATTTTGAGTAATGCTGTTAGAAGCATATATATGTAAGTATTTGGGTGCCTGCTTTCAATTCTTTTGGGTATATACACGTAGGACTGGAATTGCTGGGTCATGTGGCAATCCTATGACTTTTTGAGGAACCACCAAACTGGTTTCTACAGCAGGGGCACCATTTTACATTCCCACCAATAATACGGGAGAGTCCCGTCACACCCTTTTTAAATTTCTGACAGAGACTGGCAACATTTCTCTTGCCCCTTCAGCGTCCCGCTATGCCTGAGGTTCCCTCTCCCCTAGCTGCTACAAATATTCTCTTTTGTGTTTTTGTCATGCCATATCAAGAGGTTGATCATTACATGTGAATGACTTTAATGTGCGCAAGGGCTGTGCTATTTGTTGATTTATCAAACAGTTTTGCAACATTTACCACATTCCAGGCACTGTGTTCAAGTGTTAACATTACTTCTATTAATTCTGATGACATCGCCGAGCAACAGCTACTCGTATATTTCTGCATCATGAGGATGACGAAAATGAGACACAGAGAGGCTAAGGAACTTGTCCCAGTCACGCAGTAAGAGATTATAACAACACTGGACAAAATCAGAGAGATTCCAATGGAGTAAGATCAGGGGAAACACTCATCTTGAGCCACTTGCTTGGCATAGTAATGTTTTTGCCCTTAAGTACTCTCTTTTGTTAGAACTCTTAATTATAACACTCTCACCTGCAATGACAGTTTTAATTATTGGTTCCCTTACCGATAGTTGGTGCAGAAGGGAGATAAGCAAAACTTAGCATAAATTAGTCGCCTACATTACGAGTAATCTTCCAAACTACAAATTAGGAGTTGCTCCTTGCTCCATTCCAATTATGACCCAGTGTTTCCAGAAATCCCACATAAATCCAGTGACAGTCTGTTGCTGGCAGTTGAGTAGTCCTTGGTGAGAAGCCTCACCTCAGTCCATCGGGTTGCCGGGCTCACCCCTCAGGACACAGGAATTGCATTTAATTTAAATGGAGCTGAGAAACAAGAGGAGAGTGCCTGAAGGGAACTTATGTTCCAGCTCACTGCTATGAATCGGGTTTAGAGAAAGATGCATATGATTATGTCCCATTCCCTGTGAGTCAAGCCAACCTACTCCTTTCCAGGTCTAGAGGGATGGCAATGAAAGTGACTTTCTATATGGGCTCTTAATTGTTCTAACATATGGACAAGCTTAAGCCTCTCTCACTTGTTCTTTGATAATTCAGGCCGTGGGCAGATTCTGGAAAGTGACAAATATCAGGAATCTTCATTAATATTTTCCAGTTCAACTCTTGTTTAAGCTGAAAATGTTTTAAAAGCATTTGCTCTGGCTAAAAGCATGATACTGATCATAAAAATACAGCAGGGTCAAGTTTCTATTAACATGGAGTACTTTAAAGAATGTTTTATGCTTCGTTTTATGAAATCTTTTCCAAAAGTGTTCTCATTCATTAGAATTTCACATCTTCGTGTATCGTATTTTTTAAAAATGTTTTATTTGACAATAGTAGATTTACAGGAAAGTCGTGAAGATTTATACAGAGTCCTCATGTGCCCTATGTCCAGCTTCCACTACTAATATCTAATTTAGTACAGATATGGGCACATTGTCACCATTTGTGAACCAATATTGATATATTATTTTTAACAAAAGTCTTTATTGTGTTCAGATTTCCTGTGTTTTTACCTAATGACCTTTTTCTTTTCCAGGATCCTGTTGAAACTGCACCGTGGTTGAAATAAGGTCACAGTGTTTTCAGGAAAGTGTAGACCAAAACAGTCTTTCCAGCCCTTGAGCTCCTACAGAAACTTGAGCTCTTACAGAACATGCCTTCTTCCCGTCCTATTCCCAGTCCACTGTGGTGGCTGAGGCTTGCTGGCACCATTGGGAGACCATCTCTGTAAAACCAGGGGTCTCTGGGGTTCAGGTCACTAATCCTTCCCCTCTCCCCGCTCTTCCAGGCTGACTATGAAAGGAAGGGGTGCTACAGGCTCCAGTGACTTGGGGCTCACTGTTCTCGCAGACCTTGATTTTGTTCACATATTTACCTCCTCCCTAGCTCCACAGAAGGAGCCTGACTGCTCTAAGGCTATGTGCCACAAACCTTAGCGTCCATCAGAATCACCTGCCAAGCTGGCTAAAGCAGAGGTTACTGAGCCCCACTCCCAGGACCGATCAGGTCTGGGTGGGGCCCAATAATTTACATCTCTGACAGGTTCCCAGGGGCTGTTTCTGCTGGTCTAGGTCACACTTTGAGATCCACTTTTCTAAGCCAATCAGTTCATGACATTACCCTGGTAACGGTCAGTCCAGGGGGTGGGCAGGTGACCTAAACCAGCCTTATCCAGTGGTTCTCCGCCCTGGTTGTACATTGGACTCGCTCGGCAGCTCCTAAAAACTACCTCCAGCTGGGAAACTAATATTTCCAGCAATAAGGCCCAGGCATCCAGCAGCTTAAAAATTAAAATAGCAAGTAAATACATACTACATCATAATCACCATCACCATCAGAAATGAGTAATAAATTAATAAAGATCAATTAATTAATCATAATGAAATAACAGCAACAAATAAATAATTAATAAAGCGCTCCTGGTGATGTTAACGTGTAGCAGCATTTGCACTGAAAAGAATTTATATTGGAGGGAGATGTCTCTCTGTTTTTCTCTATGCTAAACGTGCAGCCTCGGTGGCCTCTGGCCGTCATCTAGTCACCACGAAGAGAGCCAGCCTCAGGATGGAGCCAACACGGAGGAAGGTGGAACAGAGTGTTGAAAGAACTTGGGACCTTGGTGACGTCACTGAGCGGCTTATCTTACTGTTCCGGGAGTCTGTCCTACCTCTGGACTTCTAGTTATGTGAGAATGTGAGATAACGCAGTCTCTCATTTTAAAAACCAGTTCAAGTCACGGTTTTCAGCTACTCGTCCTCAGAAACATTCTAACAGGTAACCCCAGAGAAATGGTCATCCTGCACCCGTAATAAAGAGCCTCTACTCTTGAAGGACACATCAGCTCTGTGGCACCCCTTTTGTGCACCCCAGGGCACCAGCTTCCTTGTCAGAAATCTGACTCACGGAGACCAGACAGATGAGGCAAGCACAGTTTTGGTAGAGTGTGGGGCTAAGCACCTCTCCCTCCCCAGACCACGCGTTTCCAGTTCTGCCCTGAGTCCTAGTTTCTTCTCCCCAGCAGGGAGAGAAAGACCTGGCATTCTACCTTCTGTTCAAAATAATTAGTTTTCTCTATCTACCTAAGCAAATAATCTCATAATAGTCAAGTTGGAGATTACAACTGTATTCTTCGTGAACTGTTTTCTTAAATTGCAAATTTGCTTTCAGGCAATAATTCCTTTTTTTATATATTTATAATAGGAAAATGTTAGTAAAACATAAATATTCAACACTGGGAGCTAGTTGGAACAAAGGAAATGTCCAGCAAATGTTTATGGCATATAGTTAGTACAATAGGTTACAAAACCGAAGGTAGGGTAAGAGTCTCTTTTTGAGAGAGAAAAAGAGAGAGATTGAGACCAAGATGTTATTAGTAATTATTTCTGAGTAAGTGGGAATATGAAAGGTTTTTTTTTTATGTTCTATTGTTTCTCTTAATTGCTAATGTTTTTCCAATGGGCACATATTGTTTTTGTAAAAATAAATCCATATTTGTAAAGGATATGGGATTATTTTTTCTACATGAAACAAATCTTTCATTCTTCCATGTGTTGGTCATTGGCCGGTTGGTGCCAAGTACCGTTCCCGCCATTCTGTGCGGTGCTCTGTCGGAGGTGACTAGAATCCTGTGAATTGCACTTCCCAGACTCTCTTGCCAGCTGGCAAAGTTAGATGCTGCCAGTGGGAAGCATTGGTGGGAAACTGGATGAAATGATGGGGAGACACCCTCCCCTTTGTTAAAAGCTTCTGGCAGTGGCTGTGGCAGTGACCAGCGGCTAGGGGCTCCGATAGCCTTTGGCAGCTCCAGCAACAGCATCAGCGGTTGGGGCAGTGGCCGGTCCAACGGCACCAGCGGCTTCCCACAGTGTCAGGTGCCATCACCGCCTCCCTCTTTTCCCTCCAGCATTAGGAATGGTCCTGGCTTCCTGCAGATGCTTACTTACCTCCAGGTTACCACACCTTCCCTTTGTGTTCCTCTAAATCTTTCCAACACTTGTGACCGATTCCTTAAGTTGAATTCCCTCTGTTTGAAATACCTAGAATGATTTGTTTTCCCAATTAGAGACTCACTGATATGCTTAGTACTCTCAGTTCCGGCATCAAATTCACCAATAACTCCTCTACTGCCAAACTGTAACTCTGTCCTCTCCTCCCTATCTCCATTGCCACGGCCCGTCTGGCCCACCTCTGTTTCCCATGTGCATTACGAAGCCTTCTCTCAGGTCTCCTCCCTTCTTTTCGACTTGCCTTAGACATAAATAAGGTGGCATCATTCTCCTTTGGGAAACCCCTGCTTTTAAAGTCCAAACTCATTAACATGGCCTACAAAGCCCCAGGCTGTCATCATGCCTTGTCTTCTTCACTCACTGTGAATCAGCCACACCACTTTTCTTTCAGTTCTTGAAACAAGCTAAGCTCTCCTACCTCAGCGTTAGTGCATATATGGTATCTTCACCTTGGACTACATTTTTCCCTACCCTACGTAAAGCTAGCTTCTTCTGATCATTTCCAACATTTTATTTCTTCACAAAGACCTTTATTATCACCCTAACAAAAGTAAGTTCTGCCCATCTCAGCTCCTTGTTTATTTCCTTCATAGTAACTATCAACACTTGACTTGTTTGTTTGTTTTGCTTTTGGTTTTGGTCTGTTTTACATTCTTTTCTCCCAGAAGTCTGAAGGCAGGGACACGTTCACTGTGGTATTTTCTGATGCCCAGCACAGTGCCTGACACAAATCAGATGCTTGCTATACACTGAATGAATGTGCTTCATATTTAACTGTGTTTCTAAATTCATGTGTAGAACTCAAGGAAATCTGATTTTCTCGATAATTTTTTCATTGTTGGATGTTTACATTATGTTTCTGTAGAGAATAAGCCAAAAGTTAATTAAAATCTAAGAAGTGGAAAGAAAAAAGTAAACATTTTGGGAAAAGAGACCAAATTGACAAAAGATAAATAAAGAGCTGAAAAATCTTCCCATGATGTAGTGGCAAAATGTTCTACCAAAACTGATTTCGTACAAGTTCTTCAGCTGACAGATTTGCTTTTGCCTAAATTGATTTAAGTCCATTAGCTAAAGCTGATCCAGTTATCCAACCTGGGTTCTGAGTCACTTTTAAGGCTCTACGAAGGTCAAGCAGAGAATTTCACTTAGGATCCGATCTCATTCTTGAAACACTTTTACTCTTGCATTCTTATATCCTTCAGGTAGGCATTCATTCATTGAGTCTGTCAGTCAGTCAACAAATATTTTCTTGCATGTTTTCCCTCTGCCACACACTATACTAGGTGCAGGATACAGAGGTACAAGACAGATGGGATTCCTGGGCTTCGGAGGCCTACCAACAAAAGGGAGACAACCAACGAGGAAGCACATAAAAAGCACAATTTCAAAAAAAAGAAAAAAAAATAGTCTAGGAGCTCCTGGCTGGCTCAGTTGGTTCAGCGTCCAACTTCAGCTCAGGTCATGATCTCACAGTTTGTGGGTTCAAGCCCCACGTCGGGCTCTGTGCTGACAACTCAGAGCCTGGAGCCTGCTTTGGATTCTGTGTCTCCCTCTCTCTCTCTGCCCCTCCCCCACTTGTGCTCACTCAAAAAACAAACAAACAAAAAAAACAAAACACAACAATTTCAGGTAGTGATTAAGTGCAATGGGAAAATGTAACAGCAGAATGTGATGGGTGGCAGAGGGGCACCTTCAAGTCACTGGTCGAAGAAACCTTCCCTAAGAACACCCCATGAGCAGGGCCACACCAAGACTTGAACACGTCAAAATTAGGATGTCTCTCTCCTTCCCACTCTCCAGGTCATGAAAACTTTAAAAAGCCAACCAAGTCTTAAAATAAGTGGAAAGAGTGTCAACAAAGCCCCGATCTCTCTACCCCCCACCCTCAATACAACTACTTGAATACTTCATTCCAAAATATTTTCTCATTTTTAGGGATTTTTTTTTTTTTTCTGAGTCTCCGAGCATACTTTTAATCTGTTTAGTGAGTTAGCTACCACTTAGAGCCATCTATGCAAAAATCTTAGGAAAAAGTATCCCAGAAAGAAGGGAGAGTGAACACAGAGACTCTCAGAACTTGGTGCATACAGCCTGTGGGCCAAATACGGTTTTACTGAAACGCGGCGTACCCGTTCTTGGTGGAAGCGTCTACCTCCACATTTGCATGACAGCTTTTTTCCCTTAGGCAATCTGTTTTTTTTCACCCTAGCACAGCCCATCACTGCACAGTAGATATCAGGTCAGACAACACCCAAAATACTGAGTCGCCCACTACAGAAAACGTTTGCCGACCCACAGATTTTTTTTTCTTAATTTATGAAATAAGATCGAGAGCTGGTAGAGACTTTTCAGTTGCGGAGGGAGCACGATTGCATCCTCCCTTTTTATTATTTGTGTCAAATGTTTATTTATTTTGAGAGAGAGAGCATGCACTAGCAGGGGCGGGGCAGAGAGAAAGGGAGAGGACCCCAAGCAGGCTCCAAGCTGGCGGCGCAGAGCCCAATGTGGGGCTCGAACCCAAAACCCGTGAGATTATGACCTGAGCTGAAAATAAGAGTGGGACGCTCAACCGACCGAGCCCCTCGGGCGCCCCTCACTTTCCCTCTTTAAAAGAGGACTATGGCAGCTGTGCAGAGAATGTGGGGGGGAGGCTGGATATAGCAGAGACCAGGTAGAGGCTTTGACAGCGGTTGTGGTGAGTCTGGGGAGCTCGGACTTGCGTGGGAACAGTAGGTATCAAGTGTGCCGAAAAGCCAATCCTTCCATAGCTTCCCACAACAACATGGGCTTATTTTTCTCTTCAAAGGGCTTGAGGTGTCCTCGCCAGTGTCTAGCTCTTATCAGTAGGAAAAGGCACCTTTTGAGACATCCTATTTGATTAATCATCTTACTTGAGAAGCCTTTGATGTTCTTCTGCCCGTTTCGGGCCTTCACAGGAACCTCTGGAACTCTGGTATCCCATTTAGCTCCCAGATGCCTTGGAAGTCCCCCAGGGCCTCTGCCAGCTGAGCCATAAGAAACACACTGTAGATGTTGGTGTCACTCTCCAGCTTCTCCTGGTGGCAAGCTGGTGGGAACCCCCGGAGCTTAATGGCAGGGTTCTGGTGCTGTGACCCCCTCTCTGGTGCTTATCACAGGGCATGGAGTCTTCTGGGGTTCTGTCGATGTGCCTGCCTGCCTGCCTGGGCTTCACTGCTCAAGAGCTGAGACTTTATCCAAAGCAGGCCTGCCTCTCTTTAGTGTGATCCACAGCGGTGTGGCCTCTTTGAGAGCCCCGACTCTGCTGCACCTCTGGCGGCCGCCTGGGTCCTCTCTGGTGTCTGCCTTCTTCTGAGTTGGCTCCTACTGGCAAGGGAAGGAGAGTGGGCTGTGTTTGACAAAACTTCCTGGACTGTCCCAGAGTGGCTGGTTACTGCCCTACCTCACGTGTTCATTCTCAACACAACTGTAGTCAAGGTTCAATTCAATTTTTAAAAACTAAATTGCTTTCCTCAAATTATTTTGTGGATTTGCGTTGAGATCTTCAGCTGGGTACTGCCTGAAGATGCCTTTGTCTTCTACGTCTGAAGCAAAGCAGATGAACACAGAGCCTGGGACGTACCCCCAAAATAATATTAATAACCAAAAAAGGAAATCTTTATAGAGTATTTTTAGCCAATTTTATTCATTCAAAGAAAGGAAGGGAGGGAGGGGGAAAAATTTAGGAAAGTAAATGGAATCATGTCTGACCAAATATGGTAGAGCTACTTCTGAGTGTCCCTCCATTTTTCAAAGTTCTATGCCTCACTTACTTTTTAAAAAAATTGATTAAAAAAAAAAATCCAAGTAGCTTCACTTCTTGATTTACGACACTGTAATCTTTCCTGCCAGCCCCATTTACTCCCCACCCTCCTCAAAATTCTCCAAACCTCCCCAGCAGCAGTGTGCTTTATCTGATAACTGGCAAAAAGAGACAGAAAGGGAATACCCAAGGGCCCCTGGGTAGCTCAGTCAGTTAGGCGGCTGACTTGGGGTCAGGCCATGATCTCATGGTTCGTAGGTTCGATCCCCGCATCGGGCTCCGTGCTGACAGCTCGGAGCCTGGAGCCTGCTTCAGAATCCGTGACTCCCCCTCTCTCTCTGCCCCCTTCCCAGCTCATGCTCTGTCTCTCTCAAAAAATAAACCTTAAAAAAAAAAAAATTAAAAAAAAAAAGAAAGGGAATACCCAGGTGACTTTAAAAAGAACTGTTTAGAGGCTGCTTGCTTCCAAGAAGATTGAGTGGCTTAGAGAATGATCTGGGAACTTCAGTTCTTGCCACCCTTTTGATAAACACGCGGTGAACAGTAGTGGTGTTTCATTCAAATTAGAAATGGAAAAAGCCAGAGAGAGGAAACAACTCTGGTCTGGCTTCTCGGGGCACCTCAAGGGCCTAGAGAACTAGGCTGACCAAGGCAGGGAGGTGCCATGAAATAGAGCTACCTGGGCTTTAACTGCAAGGTTAGTCTTCATCTGAGAGTGAGTGTGGTTTCAGAGCCTTATAGGAGAAGCGCGGGTGGCCGGGCAAGACTGGGGACCTGTGGGTTGAACACACAGCAGTGGTGCATTTGCAAAGGAGGAAGCGTATCAGAATCACCGGTCAAACTTTTTCAACCTCGCCATTTTGATCCAACCGTGTCCACCATGGCCCCCACTCCCACGCCCATATCCTCCTCTTCCTCATCACTGTAGAATGAACCTCTGTTACTCACAGGAGGGTGTTTGTCAACCAACTGTGTTGGGACCAGGAGCACATCCAGATTTTGTGGGGCCTGAAGCTGATACAATTTTAGAGGCTATCCTTAAAAAAAAAAAAAAAAAAAAAAGCAGATATAAAATGCCTGTAAGCTAATATAAAATACACCCAAAGCCCTCCAGTGCCACAAACAGATCTGCCTCATTCTTTTTAATAACTGCATACTATTTTATTGTAAGGATGCACTATAATTTATTTATCCACCCCCCTATTGATAGATCCATATATTGTTTCCAGCCTCTTATTATTATATAAAGCGTTGCCATGAGTACATTTGTACATACATCAATTCCCACATTTGAGAACATATCTGTAGGGCAAATTTCTAGCAGCAAAAATCGCTGGGTGAAAGAAGCATTTGTGTATTTGTAATTTTGATAAATATTATGAAATTACCTTTATAAAAGCTGTTCCAGTTTACAATGTTACCAGCAGCATATGAGGGTACCTGTTTCTCATAGCCTTGCTGGTGTAATACTATTATTTATTTATCTTTGCCAATGTGATAGATGAAACTATCTCTTGCTCTCTCTCTTTTTTTTTTTTTTTGAGTAATTTTGCATGTGTTTGAGCAGCATATGTGGGTTGTTTTTTATTTGAACTGTTCCTATCTTTTGGCTGTTTTCTTTTCTTTTACAGTAGACCAATAACCTAATTGGCCGTTTTCTTTTATTCCATTTTTTTAATGCTTATTCATTTTTGGTGGGGGGGGGGGGGAGAGAAAGACAGAGCACAAGTGGGGGAAGGGCAGAGAGAGGGAGATACAGAATCTGAAGCAGGCTCCAGGCTCCGAGCTGTCAGCACAGAGCCTGACACGGGGCTCGAACCCACGAACTGTGGGATCATGACCTGAGCTGAAGTCGGATGCTCAGCCGACGGAGCCACCCCCAACTGGTCTTTTTCTTACTGAATTGTAGAAATGCTCTCTATTTTAGGGAAATTATCACTGTAACATGTAATATGCAAATATTTTTCCCAGTTTTTTATTGGTCTTTTGATTCACATAGGGCATATAGGAGCTTTGCAATCAGATTTTTTTTTTTTTAATATCACCAAATTTAGCCTTCTAAGATTGTGCTATTTTAGCTACGGCAGTGCGGGCAGGCTCCTCTCAAAAGGTGGCACTGGAGCTGACACCTAAAAGACCTCACATGCATCTATTTGTGCAGGTGTTTCATGCAAAGAGCAGGAGACAGGAGCCCTTGTCAGGAGGCTCTCAGGAAGGAATGTGCTTAGTGTGTTAGAGGAACTGAAAAGAGCCACAGCAAACATGATATACAAGAAGTGCAAGAGCTAGACAGGACCCAAATCACAAAGGTTTCGAAGGCCACAGAAAGAAGTGTGGGTTAGCTTTAAGGCCCCAGAGGGGAACCAAAATCAATGGGGTAAAAAACCATAGGAAGCAATTTTAGATTCTACGTATAATTAGACGAACATTCTAACAGTTATCACTGTCCGGCATGGACTGGGCTCCAGGGGTATTCATCAGTGAGTTGCTGGCCTTGGAATTTTTCAAGCAGAAGTATAACACAGCTGGGAGGAGATGCTAGGGGAAACTGAAGCATTCGACGGGAGTTCAACTCGGTGACATTTCTACCTTTACCAAGAATACCAAGATTCAGACGTTTTCTGTGGTATATCGTATATACACCCACTTTCTCTTCCTTTGTGGTTTCTCCCTCTTTTTCTGTTCTTAAGTCTTTCTTCCTTCCAACCTTCCTTCTTTCCTTCCTTTCCTTTATCCTCTCCCACTTGATAGTACTGCCAATGGTTCATTCTTGGCTCCACTGACAGCATTAAAGGACATGATGTGGTGTTTACATGGAAATAACTTTCTATTTCCAGTGACACCCGTTTATAGAGATGCCATGCACGTACCTGGCACCGGAACCCTCTTTGACCCAGGAGTCCCTGAGGGCAGGAACCACATCTTTTCCCTCCTGTGTTGTATTCTGGTGCAGGGACATGGATATACTATATGCTCAAAAAACAGATGATGTTAATATGCATTCACAGGCCGTGTCTGCAAAGTGGCTAATTGCAAATAATATGGTATCCTCTGAGCAGGTCAGATCTAGAAACGGTGAGGGCAAACACTGGTCTGAAGGGTCAGAGTAGGAGAAGGATTTGAGAGTCTTCCCTATAGATGAGGCACAATTACAGATGGGATCACTAGGTCAGAATGCAGTGGAGAAGGTATAGAGGGGCAAGAAAACAAAGCCTATCCATAGGATTTCTAGCAAAGGGATGCGTGTAAAACTTTAGGCAGGCAATATCATGTGATCCTAGATTTGGAGAAAGGCTGGGGTAGGACTGGAAACTGAGAGGCTGCTCTCAGAACCTGGCCAGAACTGCAGCAGTGCAGCAGGGGGGTCAGGGAGGAAGGACAGAGAGCAGGCTGCACAGAGTCGGTGCCTTTGCTAGGACAGACACTGCTAAGTGATTTACATCTTTAATTTCAGAGCAATTCTCCAAGTTACTAATTAATATCCTAGTTTTACAATTGTGGAAACTGAGGCGAAGAAGAGCCAAGCGATTTCCCCCAGGTGACACAGCTGGTAAGCAACAGTGCTGAGGTTTACGCCCAGTCTACCTCCAAGGCCTCACACACTCAATCAGAGAAGAAGTGAAGTTCCCCTGCTGTCACAAACACTCGCCGGGCAGGGCGAGCACAGAGGGGGAGGTCTCCAGTGAGTGTGGGATGTGTCTGGAGCCAGGTGAGATGGGCCAGCAGATATGCTCTGCTCTTGGCAGTAGAGGGAAAAGAGAACTGTAGTTACAAGCTTTCTCGGCTTCTCTCCCCAGCCAAGTCAACGTCATGTTTGTTCTAGGGCCATCTTTTATCCAAATAATATCTTAGTGTTTCCTCAAAGGAAGATGCACCAAAGTTTGGAAGCACCAACCTCTTTCCAATTTCTTATTTCCCTGGGGCCACATTCTCTTGACACGTCTCCCTTCCACACATAGCAACCACACTAATTTGGAATTGGAATCCTACACAAAGAGGGAAAACACCCAGTAGGAAAATAAATCCTAACATGTTTTTTTTTTTTTTAACCCACCATAGATTGAGCTGGAGATGAGAGGGGTTCTGCTTCAAACACATTGCAGTACAATTAAATACAAAAGCAAAGAACCCTAAATGTTATGATTTGCTTACTGTTTACATGACAAAATTAATTGAATACAAGAACAAAGGCAAACATTTGCAAATGGGGAAGAGGGGTAAGCGGCCAAAAATATACCAGGAAGCAGGAGTTGATTTTCTGCTTTAAAAAAAAAAACTGATGAATCCATTCCACATGATTTCTTACCTACCGCATATTTTTCTTATCAATGGGTACATAAATAAAGTACCCATTGATACATCCAGAAAGCTGTTATTATGGAACAAATTCAAACAAAAAAGAAAAAAAGTTACAGAACACAGAGAATATTCCTTATGCAAATCCTGAATTAGAAAATGCCAAAAACCAGCGGAAAATGAGAGTGTCGGCTGAAGCAGGACTTGGGACTAGGCCCTCAGAGACGTTTCTGCTCCCTAAGACTTCACATTTCAGCCTCTGCCTCACTCCCCGTTGGCCATGGGGGCCCTGGTTCTGCCATTCATTTGGTGAGTGTGTGAGGCTTGGAGCAGCCACTTCTGCTAAGTGTCAGGATTCTCACCTATCAAGTAAGGGGCAAGGGAGTGACAGATTCTCCAGATACCACCTCCCCTGGTTCAACGCAAACTGTACATCCCAGCACCTGGTCCCATTCATTTTCTGATCTAAGCCATTGCTGCTGGAGGTGTTAACACTGGGGAATTCTGTGGGGGGACGAGATGCACCTGGTCCCTCGGTGCTTTTCTTGGAGTAAGACACACTGTGCATGTGTAGCATCCCCCACCCCCAGCACTTTCTCCTTACGGGGCAGGCAGAACTGCTGGTTCTGTAATGTGATCACATAACTCAGGGATCATAAAAGTTAGCTATCTTGTGCACCAAAATACTGTGGCTCCATTTTACTCAAAATCTAGTCTGGCCTGTCCATAAGTAAATCATCTCACATATAAAATTACTTAGAGGGGTTCCTGGGTGGCTCGGTCAGTTGAGCATCTTGACTCTTGATTTCTGCTCAGATCATGGGATCCAGCCCTGCGTCAGGCTCTGAGCTGAGCATGGAACCTACTTGGGTTTCTCTCTCTCTCTCTCTCTCTCTCTCTCTCTCTCTCTCTCCCCCCCCCCCCTGCCCCTTTCCCCTACTCTCTCTCTTTCTCAATAAATAAATAAATAAATAAATAAATAAATAAATAAATAAATAAATAAATATTAAAATTACCTAGAATTTAGTTCATTAAACTAAACTGTTTTTGGTTTATAATTATTTTTATTTGTTCTTTAACATGAATGGTAATAATAGACAGTACACTGTTCACCAAACCTCTGTTTGCATATCTTTGGTAACACATTTTCATTTGATGAACGTTGATACTGGGTTAGGAAACATGTAATCTCATAAGAGCAAGTTTCCTCAAGACAAACCACTCTTGAAAACAAGTGAGAAGTTTTTGTCTTTAATTCCTGTTTTACACATGTTATAAACATGCAAATTTATTTCCCAGTTGATTCAATCTGCCACCTCTAAATCTTTAGGGAGAATTACAGAAATGGAGATAAAATCTTGGTAATTTATTCAATTTTATCACTTCTACTGATCCCATAAAAAGACTCCATCTGTCAAATTATCTTTTCTTTAAAAAAACCCGAAAAACCTTTTATAATTTTCTTTATATGGGAATGCTGAAAACGAGTAGTTTAAGTATCTGTGTCATGAAAACTATTGACGTTCCAATAAAATCTGTTCTTTCTAAATTATCTGTTCCTTAGCCTCTTTTGAGAGGAAACTTCAGCTTCTATCATTTGTTTATAATTTGCTCGTGCAGCTTGGGATTTATTGCTTTGGGTGAATATATTATGGCATGTTTGGGAAGTGGAGAATAAAATATTCTTATGTTAACATATTCTGTGATTTGGATTCCAATCCATAATCAGTACATCTTTCTTTTTAAAATTTCTGCTGCCTTGGTTTTATTGAAAGCACAAATAGTAAGCATAAAAAGATGAGAAACCTAGCTGAATTCCATCTTTTATCATATATTTTAAACCTTGTTTCTGTAATCCTAGGCTGCGTGAATGCCAATGCACCTGAGCCTCTGGGCTCCGTTAGAGAAATACCCCACCACCACCATCATGAGGTTTCTGGTGTCTAATTCTAATCGGGCCCTCATTGTACTAATCTTTGGTTAGCTCTCTCAGTCTCTCAGTGACGATTCCAGAGCCTCACTTTTCTCTTGAAAGGCCCACCTAGGATTGTGAGATAAAATACATAATGCCCAGTTCAATTTGAATTGCAAATAGGCAATGAATAATTTTTAGTGTAAGTATGTCCCTTGCCATATTTAATATGTCCTATATTTTGATTTGCTGGAATCTGGCAACCCTATCCGTAACGTCTTTCTCTCGCAGCCACCTTTGTCTCATGGTGAAATCTGAACTTGGAGGCCCAGGTGACTCCCTTAAGCATCTGACTCTTGATCTTGGCTCAGGTCGTGATTTCACTGTTCCTCTCTCTCTGCCCCTCCCCCACTCATGTGCATGCGCACACTCTCTCTCTCAACATAAATACTTTTACTAAGTAAAATCTGAAGCCATTACCACAAACTCCCTCAACTTCCTGCCATCTCCTCTTCAGATTCTCCAACCTTAAGACATGCACTCACCTGTCTCTCTCCCACCCCGGTGAGTAGCCTGTTCAAGACCAGCCTCCACACTGAGCTCTTGACAACTCCTGTGCGAGGTGTCCTCACACAAAGTCCAGAGCCAGAGCTGTACTGAAATATAAATGCCCCCACAGAGCTCAGCGCTGGATGCATGTGTTTAGTGGAGAAGCAGGTTTGAAATGTATGGAGCCAGAAGCCAGTCTATGGAAAACTCTTCCAAATTTTACAGCTCAAAGAGGAAAAGAAGCCTGACGGTTTTCCCAGATTTGACAATAATCTTAAATATTTGCATGACATATCATCAGTAATGATTGTGAGGCTCAAAGAAACCGTTCTAAACTATCAATTTTTAAAAGTTTAAACAACTATGCTAGAGGAAAGAGAAAATTACCTTTCTATTTACTTTACAAGAAGTGATATTGCAAAATCGTTACCATATGAATCGTTGATTAAAACTATGAAGTCACAAATTTAGGGGAAAAGTATTTTCGAGGTACTTTGTGGAGTTAATTTTTTTTTAAACATCTTATTTATTTTTGAAAGACAGAGACAGCATATGTGGGGGAGGAGCAAAGAGAGAGAAAGAGGGAGACACAGAATGCAAAGCAGGCTCCGGGCTCTGAGCTGCCAGCACAGACCCTGATGTGGGGCTTGAACCCTCGAACTGTGAGATCATGTTCTGAGCCAAAGTCAGTCGCTTAACTGACTGAGCCACACAGGCGCCCCTTAATGGAGTTCATTTTTTAAAACTATGTGAATTTCTAGATTTTGTGATACTGTGGCATTTGTCAACATTAAAAAATGTGTAATTATTGTCATTTCTCTTTTCATACCAGATAAATGTATTTTTTTAAGATTTTATTTTTAAGTAATCTCTACACCCAACGTGGGGCTCAAACCCACATCCCCAAGATCAAGAGTAGTACTCTCCACCTAAGCCAGCCAGGTGCCCCTAAATAAATACTTCTGTGTATTATTTTATATTTATAATTTTGTATTTTCTTTTCTTAAAATGGCCTCCACTATTGTGTGAACTTCAAGGTCCCATTCAAACCTGGATTCATCCCTGTGTGGAGAAATACCAGAACAAAAAGCACAACTGAGTCATTACTGATCAAGGTGGAAAATTTATAAAACCCACACCAAGTGGAAAGGGAAGCAGACAAAGGATCTAGAAAATCCCTTGAGGGAAACAAGCAGTGAACTTGTTAAATTCCAGAAATGAAAAGCAAATGCCTTTGGCAGCTCTTGACACATTCCTGGAGTTCTCTTCACTGACAAGTCAGGTTTAGTTTGGGAGAAATGGTTCCCTTTCCTTTGTTCAGCTTTCAAGTCATATTCTTCAGGATTCTGTGCTTGTCCTTCCCTCCTTACTCCACACAATTAAAAATTAACTAAACCATTTCATCTATTCCCATGTTTATAATCAACTCCTACAATCTAATGGTGTTTGACTATCTCTGGGGCTCACCTCTCTCTCAAGCTTCATGCTCAGAGGGACCTCTTCAGAGCATTTTTCCCAACTCACAGTGACCACTCCAGCCGCTGCCTCCCCCGCAGCCATCTTGTGGGATGTGCTCTGGCCTCCGGGCCACAGCTAGTTGAGGAACGGGGAGTCATCTGAACCCCACTCTATAGATCCTTTTTCTATAGATTTGGAATTGGGAGGCAGAGGGCAAAAATCAGCTGACTTTCCTTCTTGAGAGAGCTGGACATGTAAAGGATAAGTGAGGTTGAGTTGTGGGGCAACAGACTCAGGAGAGGCCGGTGCACAGGCAAAGACAAGGAGCCGGTTGGTAGTGCTGACTCCCAGCCAAAGCAGCCACCCAACTTTCCAGGTCTTTGTGTCAGAACCTCCCCAAGACTCCATTGACACGACACTTCGGCATTCCCATAACATATTTCTCATTTTAGCTTAAGTTAGCCTGAACTGATTTCTGGTACTTGGAACCGGAAAGGTACATCTAACTAATATAGTCACCAGGTCATACACAAACTCAGATTAATCAACCCCGAAACATTAACAGAAAAAATTCTCTTTGCAGAGGAAATCCTGCCATTAGATTTGAGGGCATCTGAGAATTTTTTCTAGATAGAATTTTTGGAGCTCACTTCAATTTAATTACAGAAAACTTTACTGTTAAATATCATCAGCTTCATTACAGTCATTTGGATCATAGTCCAGCTGTTTCTTTATGGACATATAACTTCATGTAAATTGGATTTCCCTGTAGGAGACTGAGATTATTCCAACTTTTCCTGGAGTGATAGAATGAGTTGCAAATTGATAAAAATTATCCTTATGAGGTTTACCAATAATAATTACAGGAAATATTTTCTAACATGGTATATTACATTGGAGCATATGCAAATAAAGCCTTTTTTAAAATTTTTAAAGAGCTGCCTTTACCTAATGATGCAACAACATAGTATTGTTTTGATAACATTTTCATTTTCTAAAATGGCTTTACAACAGCATCTTAAAGAATTTAAGAAAGTGAAGAAAATTAGACTCCCGTAAGCATAAAATGTGTGGTAGAGTGGTTAATTTCAAAAGTTTTCAGGCAAGGAAAACTTTAGAAACTGTCTTCATAAAAGCTATGTACTAGAGCCCTTATTGCTACATGATCTAAAAACTGGAAACAACCTAAATGTCCAACAATAGGGTGTTGGTTAAGTACGCTGCAGAAATCCAGGTAGCTATTAAAAATGATGTGGGCTGGAGTGCCTGGGTGGCTCAGTCGGTTGGGCGTCTGACTTCGGCTCAGGTCATGATCTTGTGGTCCATGAGTTCGAGCCCCGCGTCGGACTCTGTGCTGACAGCTCAGAGCCTGGAGCCTGTTTCCGATTCTGTGTCTCCCTCTCTCTCTGACCCTCCCCCGTTCATGCTCTGTCTCTCTCTGTCTCAAAAATAAATAAACGTTAAAAAAAAAAATTTTTAAAAAAATGATGTGGGCTTAGGGGCACCTGGGTGGGTCAGTTGGTTGAGCGGCCAACTTCGACTCAGGTCATGAATTCACAGTTTGTGAGTTCGAGCCCCACGTCAGAGCCCGATGCCTGCTTCGGATTCTGTGTCTCCCTCTCTCTCTGACCCCCCTATCCCCTGCTCACGCTCTGTCTCTCTCTCTCAAAAATAAACATTAAAGAAAAAAAATTTTTTTTAATGATATGGGTTTATAACTGTTGATGTGGAGCTATATTCACTGGGGAAAAAACAGGTTATAAAGTGGCAGGTTTCAATCCATCTTTATAAAGTAAGTAAATAAATAATACTGTATAAATCTGGAATTTGAAATGATGTATGCCAACATGTAAATGGCAGTGCTTTTCTCTGGGTAAAGGAAATATGGGTAAATTCTTTCAATTTCTATGTTTGTATTATCTGGTTTCTTTAAAACAGTGTGCACTTATTACTTCCATCATTAGAACCAATAGTAATATTATTTTCATTTAAAAATATCTCAAGTTCAAGGGTAGAATCCAAGAGTTTTGATGTAGAAGGAACAGTAAAGTCTTCCCTAATTCAACTTCCCCAACTTTTTACTGCCAGGGCTGGAATCCCTTCTGCATGATTCTGTCAGACCCTCACCCAGACTTAATGAATGGGAAACTCACTACTTTCCAAGTATAACAAGATAATTCTGATGACAGCAGAATTACATCTGGGATGAGAAGAGAGTTGGGAGAAATGCAGAATACTGTGGGGCACTAGGGTGTGGTAAGCCCCCAAAACCATGGGGTATCCCCATGCTCAAGCGCTCTGTATGAGACAAGAATAATTTGTGTTCTCCTGATGGGGATGGAGGAGAGCTTTGCAGAGAAAGATGAGGAGAGAGGGCATATCACAAGTTGGAGAGAGGCTGGGACCATTGCAGCCATCTCTGAGAGGGGCTGGCGGGAGGTCTTTCTACCTAGTGTGCCATGAGAATGTTACTTGGCTTGTTCGGGGTTTTTCCCTCATGATGTTAACAGATCCTGTCTTTTCTGCTTTACTTCCACCCACTCTAATTTTTTAGTGAAAATTAAAGTTGTGGGTGACTTTAAACCTCGAGTGAGACGCTGCGAAACAGACACAGCACAACTGACGGCAGGTACCCAGAGTCAGCATTAACCATAAGACAAGAACTCGCCAAACTCTTGCTCACAGGTCTGGACTCTGGTACAAGCCGAGGGAGGAGGGCAAGTCCATCTTGCTTGGGTTCCACAGGCAGAGGCCCCAGTGGCGTGGGGGTTACGTGGGGCAGCCCCTCCCACTGCTTCACAACTTGGCGTCTGCCTCAGAGCAGCTCCAAATCTGCGTCTGCCTCCGTGCCTTTGGCTCTGCTCTGGAACAACTCAGTCCATTTAAGCTCTGTTCCAAATGAAAGATAAAGGAAAGATGATGCCCTTGAAATATTAAACCAAAGTAATTTTCATTCCCCATAAGTGGTGCTGTCCTATGACCCCCTCACTCATTGAATCAATGGGTTTGACTACTTCAGGGAAAGGCTGAATACTTAAGTAGAACAAAGTCATTACTCAGCTTAGAGTGTCAAACTAAATTTCTTAAGTTCACAGCAAGATAATTCCAGGCTTTGTTAAGAGAAAAAAGGGTTTTGCCTGATTCAAAAAGTTTTCTTTTTCAGTGTTTAAAGAGCAAAGCTCAGGGGTCTAGCACAGAACTTCACACGGCTTCGGTCTTCACACTGGTATGTGTGTATCTCTGGGAGTGCACGAAGATTTGCTAAGGGATGTACGGTCACTGGGAATTTTAAGGGAACTGTTTTCCAAACGGTCCACTTCCATGTGCATTATTTCCTAAAATTAACCCTCTTTTAGAATTTGGAGATTAACCTGCTTTTTCCAAGTATTCTCCTTCTTTACAAAAGAAAATGATACCTCTCATTATCCAGAATCCCAAGGGTACCACAACCTCTGGGTCACCAAATGACTGGACATTTGGAGAATGCACGCCACCAAGGAAGGGATCTCTGGGAGCAGTACCGGGTGAGCTCCCAGGAAAATACTGAGGGCCACGGGGGCCTCATTTCATTCAGGCTGCATCGTCATGCATGGCGGCTAAGTGCCTCATCTATTTATCTTTGTTTTTACATATTAGAATTCAGAAGTGATGTGGTTGTCATGAGGACTTACACTGAAACACTGACTTAAACTGAGAAATAAAATCTAGACTTGTCCTGACAGAAAGCATGGCGGATTTGGCTGACTGGATAGATAACAAAAACTGACTTAGCCGGTTAGGTTCTCTGTGGTTATTTTCCATACGTTGAATGAGCAAAACCTAAGGTTTTAACAAAAATATATTTAGAGCATACATGCAACAGAAAATACATCAGAGACAACATCTTTTGTAACTATTAAATGGAGATAAAAATGTTCAGATGTCAACATAAAAATATGGAAGTTTTTCAGAATTTTTTAAGGGCCTGAGAGGAAAAAGTTTGCTAAACAGTGTACGGAGGCAGGGTAAGGTGGAAACCCATTGGGGTTAAACATGAAGTAGCAGTGAGGTGAAGGGCAAGAGGTCATCTGTCAGTGTGGGAGCTCCCTCTTCCACCCCCCACCCCCAGGCAAACCTTAAGATCCAAGAGCCCGCAGGAAGTAGGAAGTACTTGGAATGAACAGATAAATTTGAGAGAATCCAAAGCACAAGGACTTATTTCTTGCCTTCCAGGACACAGTAGCTCAGGAAAGCCTCAAGCATCTTAGCCCACAACCTGAAGTAACCCCGGGGCAGTGGAAATGGTGGTGAAATATCCTTAGAAAGAGAAAGCACTGAGAGACCACCAGTCCTGACTCCCTGTGGCAGTCACATGATGTGAAAGAAATTCCCACAGCCCTACGGGACCCACCGAGGGATATACAAGGTGCCTAGGAGTTAGGAATGGCCTGATCTTTAGAGGAAGGTGGCTGAACTCCCAAGGTGCAATCATACTCCCTCCCCGCTTCTCCTTTCTGGGCTCTGATATCATCCAGGAAGAAGAAAGGAGACCAGATGTTGGAGGAAACCTGAAGGAGGAGGTTTTTTGTTTTTTTAAGTTTATTTATTTTGAGAGAGTAAGAGTGTAAGCACAAGTCAGGCAGGGGTAGAGAGAGAGGGAAAGGGAATCCCGAGCAGGCTCCACACTGTCAGCACAGAGCTCGACACGGGGCTCGAACTCATGAACCATGAGATCATGACTTGAGGCGAGATTAAGAGTCAGACGCTTAACAGACTGAGTCACCCAGGTGCCCCAAGGAGGCAGTTTTACACCAGGTGTAGGACTCCTAACCTGCATCTGTGAGTCACCAAATAATTTGCACAGGTGACAGTTTTTTCATTAGAGCACTATATATAGTTATTGAGTTTTAAAGCTTGAAGGAACTTGAGAGATCATTGGCCCTTTGCTCTCATTTGATAAATATGGAAAGTAAAGCCCTGACTGATAATATGAGTTGGCCTATGTTTGGGAGCTTGTATCAGAAGTGGTGATTCCCATTGGCTCACCTTAAGACTGAGTCTTTGGTAGTCCTTTATGGTCCCAGCTTTCCAATGTTTTTTAGAATATAAATTCTCCCCACTCAATTTAGATGCTCTGCAATGTGTTTAGAATACCTTCAGTTTGGCTGAGCTGCTGATACCTCCAGAGTAGCCAGGAACACTGGACATTTTACACTGGTTTAACTGTTCCTGAAGAGAACAACAGTGAAACAAACTTCATAAGCACTGGTATTAGGAATCATGAAAACACTTTACAGTAGGACTGGCCAATAGAATCTTCTGCGATTTTGGAATTGTTCTATATTGGCACTGTCCGATTTTGTGGCCACTGTCTATGGAGGCTTTTGAGCACAAGAAATGTGGCTAGTACGACTGAGGAACTGAATTTTACATTTTATTCAGTTATAAATTTTAACTTATCTATGAATAATCGCATGTGGCTAGCGATTCTGTATTGGACAGTATAGCTCTATAATATTCATAAAAATGAGGTTCCTCTTCTTTTTCATCACAATTACAGGAAATTGGTTGAAGCCTTTAAATTTTGGCCTATATAACAATGTTTGCCTCAGATATTTTACTTCCCAATTCTCGAGGAGACAACCCTCATTCTCTGGAAGATCAAACATGTTTCTTTGAAGGTCAAAATTTGAGAATATCTTAGTTACTAGACCAAGACTTATTGGTGTTATTTACTTAATTTTTTATTTACTTTTACTATGCACATGATTTTGAAAACTAAATTGTTTTAATAGGTTTAACTTCTAAATAATGTTTTCCTAATTCCCCTACATTTTCAGATGATATTGGGTCTTCAGTATTACTATCTATTGCTGCATAACAAATCATCCCAAAACTTTGTGGCTTAAAATATCAACATAGTCATTATCACAAGTTTCTGAGGATCTGGAACCAGGTAACAGCTTCGTTGGGTTCCTTGGCTCAGAGTCGCTCAAGAGGCTGCAATCATGTCGTCAGACAAGACTGTAGTCATCTCGAAGCTCGACCAAGGGGAGATGTTCTCCCAAGCCCCCTCCTACAGCTGTGGGCAGGTCTCAGGTCCTGGCTGACTGTTGACCAGAAGCATCAATTCCTTGCCACGCAAGGGTGTTACTCACAACAAGGCAGCTGGCTAGTGGCCGCTCTCCATTCCTTGCCACATGGGCCTCTACACAGGGCAGATCACAACATGGCCTCTTGTTTCATCAGACAGAAAGCAAGAAAAACCAAAGAAAGAATGGGAGCAAAAAGCCTGCTCTTTTGTAATCTACTCTCAGAAGTGACACGCCATCCCTTTGCTGTGTTTTGTTAGAAGCAAGTCATCAGGTACAGCCCACACTCCAGGTGAAGGGATTAGACAAGGGGGTGGACACCAGAAGGCAGGAATCATTGAGAATAATGTGAGGAGCTGGCTTCTGCAACTACTTTAAAGAAGGCTCTTTTTCTTGCTGGTCTAGGCAGTCCTGAATCTTAGCTTCAGGGTCAGCTCTACCCAGAGTCAGAGTGTGGGTGTGTCCAATGTCACCCACCTAGATAGTGGGGGAACTAGACCTAGAATCCAAGTCTCCTAAGAACCTGATCAGTCCTCTCTTTTCTGTCATACATGTTTGGTTAGGACTCCAGCACACCCACATGGAGCCCCACAACAGCAAGCAAAAGTATTTTGACTTTAAAACACAGGCACTAAGGTGTCTAAACAGAAGAGTGCTATGACAGAAATGATTTTTAAAGAAAGACTTTAGTATGATGTAAAGTGGATTGGAGAGGGAAAGACAGGAAATTACATTAATTCCAATTTATTTACACTGAGCATATTTATGGCCTACAGTTTTGTAGTTTGTGATTGTAAAGACATCCCGTGTGTTTTCCTAAGTCCTAATAAAATGGTCTTTGAAAGACTTATTTGGGCCCCAAATTCATCAAGTAAAATGCTACATGGGAAAGTCTATGACCAAGTTTTATAATACACAATATTTCCCCATGTGCACATTGAAATAAACTCTAAAAGTTCTCTGGTGAATTTCCAGAGATGATGTTTTCTATTAACATAGGAAACTCCCGGGAGAGTCAGGACTCAAAAACCTTGAGAAGATATTGTAGCCTGTAAAATGTTTTAAAGTACTGTCCTACGAAGTCTCTACCTCCAGCCATGACAATAACACACAAACTTGCATTTAAATGAGTAGGATGGTGTGGCAAAGTCTCCCACTTATCCATCAATAGTCACCCTCTCCTTCTTTTAATAGTAAACTTTCTGATGTTTAGCTGGGCACATTGCCTAGTCAAGACTACATTTCCCAGCCTCCTTTACAGTTAGGCGCAGCCATTAAGACACAGTTCTGGCCAGTGGGTAGGAGTGGAAGTGACGTAACTCATTCTGGTTGTGTCTTTAACTGGGAAAGGTATGTGCTCCCCTTACTCCTTCTCCCCTCCTGATTAGGTGGTACGCCGATGTGATGACAGGAGCTGGGAGTTGTCAGAGGTGAAAGCTCCCATAACAGCCTTGAACCAAATTTCCAAGACAGTTAACATTTTCTTTCTTGCCTAACTCCCTGTGATTTGGAGTCTCTGTGTTAGAGCAGTTTAAACTATAACTTAACTACTATGATAACTATCCACCTTTCCTCTATCTTGGTTTTCTACCTAAAGTCATGACAGACACCTAGACAAAAGTGATAGACAAAGGTGATAAGGAAAAGGGATGTATTGGATCATATTAAATTCTTGTTATCCTCTCCTAGTTACCTGGGAAGCTACCAGGATCATAGCGGTAGTAGCAAACTCCTAATTATTCTTGCTATTTGACTTTACTCCCCCTCTTTATTAGCAAATAATTAAAGAAGCAATATTATAAGCTCAGACTTGCTAATGAGCCAAGGGTGCCTTTAAGTTTCCCCTTCTCAGGGTTGACTAGGGTCAGAGACTAGAGATCTATACAATTTGGTATTGATAAATGTTTAACACTGGCTCCCTAAGGAAAAACAAGCCCCAGTTGGTAGGGTTTGCCAATTTCCATTGTGTAAATACTCTCACTATGGCTGATTTCAAGCTAGGAATATGAGAAGAGATGTTCACATGTGCACCTTGCAAGGTAAAACTTGCTGGCTCCAGAACGCTGGGATCCATCTATCCATTGCCTCAGCCTGGGACTGCTCCCTGATTTCCTTACACTCTGCAGAAGGATGCTAACTTTACAGTGCTATGCACCAGGAACAGCAAAGACAATGTGGGGTGTGGCTCTGATGCTGTCGGAACTGCATCTGGGGCCTGGCCTTCATCTGATTTATGATGCTCTTGCAGTAACATTTCATCCTTTTGGTTCAAGTCAGTGTTTGGTAAACTTGACTACACACTGGAAACACTGGGGAGCTTTAAAAACTAGCAATGCCTGGGGACCAGCCTTAGAGATTCTGGTTCAATTGATCTGGGCCAGGACTGTTAAAAGCAGATATTTTAATGTGCAGCTAAGGTTGAGAACTGCTGGTTTAAAGTAGTAGACCCCTTATTTACATAGACCCCTTATTTATCCCTTATTTGCTTTTGGCATAAAAAGGAAAAGTCAACCTAGGTAGCCTGGCAAAAAGGGAAGAGGTCAATGGCAAGGCCAGGACTGTTTTCTTAGTGAAAGAGAAACCTGAGCAGAAGAGGTCTGTGTTCTGTCTCCTCTGTGGGTCCTACAAAGAACCTTAAAGGTTATTCTTCTGAACACTTAAAATAAAAAACAAAACATTACTGAGCCTTTCTTTTTAGTTAAAAATTTAAGTAAGCATAGGAAATGCTGAAATCCTGGGAAGCTGTTATAGATCATTTAATAATATCTCTTATGTTTTGAATTTATATAAACTGCTATCTTCATTGTGAAATCTGGTTCCATTTTTTTCCATCCACACTAGGAGTAGATGCTAAACTTCCTGGTATTTAAAAATCAGCAGACATCCAGGTTGTGTAGTTTTTGACCATTAAGTTAACCTCTGCAGTAAGCTGTGATGAGAATTTTACAAATTGATAAAATTGCTAGTTTACTAATGAATCATCTTTCATATAGCATTATTTCATAAAATAATCAATACAAGTCCATGTGTAAATGCACATACAATATAAGCAAGACACTAAGGATCTGTTGGGCCCAGCACCTGGTCAGGAGACGGGCAGCATGAGACGGTGAAAGAACACAGGAGCAGGAAGCCCAGGGCTCAGCTTGGCGCTGTTCATGTCTGATGCAGTTTCCTGAGTCATAAAAAGGAGCACATAGAACAGGATTACTTTGGCCTCTTCAACTTTAATATTTTGATAAGGTATCCTGAGACTGAAATCCATCAGAGTGTCGATCAACCACACAGGTTCAAAGAACCAAAGAGGTTCTTTCCCCTAGGTTT
Source organism: Prionailurus viverrinus (assembly GCF_022837055.1). NCBI lineage: Eukaryota > Metazoa > Chordata > Mammalia > Carnivora > Felidae > Prionailurus > Prionailurus viverrinus. The sequence goes on from NC_062566.1 coordinate 79,035,197, forward strand.
GGCAGACATTGACAAGCTCTGAGAATGCGTGTCTATTTCTAGAGCTTTTCCATCCTGAGCTTATATTCTTGCTAAATCAGGTATTGCAAATAGGTTTCATCTCCAGGTCCAGTCCAGTTGACTAGTAGTGGTCTCCCAAAGCACTCTGTTGGGCAGGATTCTGAAGCTGGGAGCAGAGTCGGTGGGAGTTAAGAGTGCCATGAGAAAGGAAGATGGTCTTGGGTCTGAAAGGAGTAAAACAGCAGTACAGACATATCATGTGCCATCTGTGCTCCCAATCTTTTCATTTAGACCAGTGTTTTCTTCATCTCTCATCAGGTACTTTGGAAGTGAAATGAATCTTGGGACTCTGTACTCTTGCCATCTTTGGCTCGGAAAATTTAGTCCATTATCAAAGCAGAAAGGGATCTGAAAGTAATTCAACCCAAACATTCGGCTACTTACTGAGTCTTTGACAAGCAGCTTCAATTTAGGTAAAATCTTTCTAATAACCAAACAACCAGCAGTTGATTCACTTCAACAACTAATTTATTTAAAGAAAAATAAACGTTATTTAATATTATTTTGGCTAAAACAAAAAAAAAATGCTTTTTGATTCTTTGGCTCTTAAGCTAGTCCCATTAGGCACAGTCTACAAGATAACAGAAATCGTGACCTTCCCTCTCTCCCACCTCCTTAGCCTGGGTGGCAGCATTTTTCCCTTCAGGCTGTGTGACACCACAGCATGATCTGAAAAGTAATTAACTACTTTAGAAGTTAATCCAGCATATACTTTGAAGCAGAAGCAATTCCATTCCTAATAGTTGCTTGGCAGATTGATTCTTACTTCTGGCTCTCGAAACGGTATGTAGTAATTGCCCCAGAATTTAAAAATCATCTGGGGAATCCCTTCTTCCACATCTAGGGTACAAATAGCTAATGACTTTGACATGTAGTGTGTGTGTGCTTGTGTGTGTGTGTGCGTGTGTGTGTGTGTGTGTGTGTGTGTGTGTGTGTGTTGTGGAGGAAGGGGTTCTGCTGCTTTCTAAGCAGTGCCTTGAAAATCACTAGATAATAAGAAAGTTGTCTCTTCTCACTGTAAAGACCTGAAGAATCCTTACTTGACTGGATTGCAAAACTGAGCTTCAAAGCTAGTAAAAAGATCACATGTAGAGAGAAATCTTGACGGGGTAGGTCTTCTCAGAGTGGATGCGCTCTCACTTGGGTACTCTGGTTATAGAGTTGCCTGCTTTCCTGTTGGTTTTGGTGGTGGTGTTACTGCTTGTAGAACAGTGCTGTGACGTCTTCAGAGTAACAACTCAATCACTTTGTAAACTAACCACTCATCTCTGGATCAGAAGATCTTACTTGAACACTGTTCTCATATGCTGACTTCATTTTATGCTCATATTGATTTGATCATTAGACTATGCTCTGCACACTACCCTTCCTAAACTTGCTACATTCCCTGTGATTGGGGGAGTGGGTCAGACCCTCTTTCAATCGTTTCCATCTTCTCCAACTTTAGAGTCTCCTATAGCACTTGACACCCAAGAAAGACCTCACTGAATAGTCTGCGAATCAACTATCATGATGGTTGTGTTTAGTTTATGTTAGTTATTTATACTCTGTCCCTCTTCAAGAACTGAAGATGATTCAGTTGGGATTTTCAGCTATTATCAGTTATCCATCAATCAATATAAATCCTTGAGCTGTCAGGTAGACTTCATTTGAAATATTAAAAGTATGGGGCGCCTGGGTGGCTCAGTCGGTTAAGCGGCCGACTTCGGCTCAGGTCATGATCTCACGGTCCGTGAGTTCGAGCCCCGCTTCAGGCTCTGTGCTGACAGCTCAGAGCCTGGAGCCTGTTTCAGATTCTGTGTCTCCCTCTCTCTGACCCTCCCCCGTTCATGCTCTGTCTCTCTCTGTCTCAAAAATAAATAAACGTTAAAAAAAATTTTTTAAAGAAATATTACAAGTAATTGAACTAATAAATTATTCCCAAACTGGAGATGAATTTCCGATTTGGGGATAATTAAAGGAATCTGTAAGAAAACAGAAAACTCAGGCCTTGCTCTCAAGTTAGGTGCAGTTTGGTTGGAGACAAGACTGATGTGCATGAGACACCATGTACAACAGGAGGCATTTGACTACAAAGTCCTAATCACACTCTGTAAGTTAGAAAGGAGCATGATCTCGGAGGATGGTTAATGAGTGAAGGCTTCAGGGGTGAGGTAAACTGAGTCAGGTATTAAAGGGGAACAAGGTTTGGAAAGGCAAAAGGAGAAGAATAGACATTCTGCGTGAGGCATTGACAGGGGTGAATGCGTGGTGAGAAAAAATAGTATGGCCCGGGAGGTGGTCAGCCTGTCTGCAACAGGGGTTTGGAATACCGTGGTAATTATGTAAACTTGACGGGTAGGGGTCCAATTACAGCGGGGCTTGTGGTCAGTGCAATAGAAAATAAGGAACCCCTGAGGGATTTTGACCCAGGGAGTGACATTATAAAATGGTGTTTTCAGATTCTATTTCTGGCAGTGATACATGGGATGAAGGAAAACTAGGAATAAGGCAGCGGAATTGACTTAGCAGCGAGCGAAAACAGGACATTCTGACTACAGTGGAGGCAATGGGGACAGAGGCAAGAGATAATTCAAAAGAAATTTCAACCAGTCTTGGTGTCTGGCTAGATGTGGGATAAGGATGGAATAGGTCAAGGGTAAATCTGAAGGTGGGTGAGCATTGGGGTAGGGGGTTCAATGACAGAACCTGGGAAGTCAGAGGAGGAATTGTCTTTGAATGTGTGGAATTTGAAATGACAGCGAGCAGGGTGAGGAGGTGACAATGTAGGAGAAAGCAATGCAACTTTGTTTGAAACCTGAGTCTAAGTCATTTAACTTCACTGACAAGGAGAATGGTACCTGACTCACATGGCTGAAGAAATGAGGAACTCTGGTAAGAATGTCAAAGTGTTTTGCAAAGTGCTACCCAAATGTACGCCTTCAGCATTTTACTACGTGTGCATCTTCTCCCCGGCTGCATATGCTAAAGTGGACGCAACACTGAGGCTCATGAATGTCACGCTGGCGTGTTTTGAGGTCTATCGTTTCTGGTGACAGAGAGACTGGTTGGGAGGCCTCAGCAGCGAAACAGGTAAGAGATGAGGAGGGGCATCTGGCCCGGGGCAGTGACCACACAGGTAGAACTCAGTGGACTTACATGCTTTCCAGGAAGAAGAATGGATTGGATGTGGGAACTGAGTAAGAGGGAGGATTCTAGGATGACATCCGGGCTTCTGGTCTGGGCAACTGACAGCCTGTGGTTTAAATCACTGAGGAAGAAAAGATTGGAGGAGGGGCAAACTTGATCAGGGAGGAATATTCTGAGTTTCGTTTGGACACTGTGGTGGGTAAAATAATGCCCCACCCGAAGGAGTCTATATCCTAATTCCCAGAACCTGTGAACATGTTACCTTTCATGGAAAAGGGACTGTGCAGATGTGATTGAAGATTTTGAGATGAGAGTATCCTAGACGGTCTGGGTGGACCCTATGTCCTTCTGAGTGAAAGAGAGAGGCAGGAAAGTGAGAGAGCAGAGGGGAGAAAGATGGGCCATTGCTGGCTTTAAAGATGGAGGGGGCTGCAAGCCAAGGAATGTGGGGGGCCTCTAAAGGCTGGAAAAGATAAGAAATAGCTTCTCACCTAGCACTTCCTAAATGAAACACAGCCCTGCTGAACCTTGATTTTAGCCAAGTGAAACTCGTGTTGGACTCCTGACCTTCAGAACTGTAAAATAATACATTCTTAATACTTAAGCCACTAAAGTTTGTGGAGATTTTTTACAGCATCGATGGGGAACTAATATAAACATATTTGAGATATGTAAGAGTCATCTAAGTAGAAACCTAGGACAGTTTTATATTGAGGTCTGGGCTGGGATTATAGATTTGCCTATAATTAGTCTTTAGCCCAAGTCATATATATATATATATATATATATATATATATATATATATATATATATGTTAACGTCTCTGAAATCAGGATGTATCTTACAATTGATAATATCTTATAATTGTCAGACAACAGATGTGTCATCTGTGCATGTCCAGGTGGCTGGACTAGACAAATGTAACCTCTGGACATTCCAGTCAACAAAACACAAAGACTACTTGAGAAAGGTATGTGAGTCCTGTTGTTGTCGAAAGACTTTCTGTTAATAAGTTTTGGTAAGATCCTAAAGGGCCAATATTAAAATTTTCAGAATGGGTGTCAACGACTTTGAGGAAATTCTTAGAGACATTACTAATTCTTTTAAGCAATGCTGATTTATCAGTATTCATGATAGAACAAGAGACAGAATTGTGATGGAAAAACAAAGATGAATTTGAGTCAAAAAGTAGCTCTGAGGACTTGGATTCTGAAAAATTGTAAATAATACATTAACCAATATACTGCGCTTACATTTCCTTTTTATACATGCACAAAAGTCTAAAAGAACTTTTTTAAAGTTATGAAATTAAAATTTTAAGTGATGAGAGAGCATCATGTCAACCTAATTAACACCATACTTCTGTATTCATAAAATAATGGTGAATCTTACTGAATGGAATCCTAAACTTGACAGTCTTTATAGCTATAGAGATGGGTGAAATGATTCAGAAAATACAGAATAATAAGAGTGGAAGATTCATGGAAAAAGTCTCAGAAATATTACCAGCAAGTAATTTGAAAAGATGTATCTAGAGCCATAAAAATATTTATACTCCTTAATCCCATTTTGGGTAATTCATCCCCAGAAAGTCATCCAAAAGAATAAAAAAATAATTAGACAATGGAAGGTTACTTCCATGAGTCCGGGATGACAGTATCAGAAGCTGGACTATGAACCTGAGTCCCAGCCCTCTGACATTGGCAAGTACACCATGCCTCATGCTAAATGGGAAACACAGTTCACAGTTATTCAGAATATAGTAGTGGCTTTGGTGAATCATAACTTGTATACTGGTAACCTTTTCCCCTTTCCAAAAGGGTATATAGAGCATCTTGATTTCTTTGTGTAATCTAACCTTTATACTTACCAAGATATAGGAGATAATTGGATCAGTTTGACCCCATCCAATATGGTGCCATGCTTTTGAGCAGAATCTCTTACAGAGCCACTTCATGGGCCTTTCTGATACCCAGCCTAAACATATCTGCCTTTTGGTCCAGGCACAGATCCCCCAGTCCACTAGTATCTACAGTATGACAACTTTTTTTTTTTTTTAATGTTTATTCATTTTAGAAAGAGAGACCGAGCGTAAGTGGGAGAGGGACAGAGAGAGAGAGGGAGGCATAGAATACAAAGCAGGCTCCAGGCTCTGAGCTGTCAGCACAGAGCGTGACGCAGGGCTCAGACTCATGAACGGTGAGATCATGACCTGAGCCGAAGTCGAACACTTAACCGACTGAGCTACCCAGGTGCCCCTACAGTATGACAACTTTATGAAGAAAGTATTATCTGTGGCTACTTTCCTCAGAGGCAGGCTATGGGCACGGCAAGCCCTTAGAATTTCACGGACCATCTAGAACTACACAATTTTAGGAAGGGGGAAAGGATACACTGTTGTTACAGAAAAAAGAGATAATCTAAATATCCAAAAATAGTGAAGTAGATTATTCCATTATTTTAGTATGTTCATTCACTCAGTAGATTTTATTCATATTTTAGAGATGACAATTATGAATAAAAAATAATAAGTAGCAACACTGAAAAAAGAGAAATACAATACTAAACATAACTACTGGTGAAACTTCATAAAAATATGTATTAATATTGAAAATGATCATAGTTGTATAGGGAATGGGATTATGAGTGAATATTTTCTCTGTAATTTGAATTTTGTGAGGCATTATTATGTTATTTTATAATCATAATAGAAGTAGGAGAAAACATGCTTTGAACAACGGTAGTTTATGAAATAAAGCCATCAATCCAACTTCATAAAAAATATATAATCTACTAAAATATGAAATAATTAATAGAAACTTTATGACAAGTGACTATTAAAGGTCTGATCTGAGTGAATGATGGTTTAAAAATGGACTCATAAAGCCCCAAAGCAGAATAACCCATTTATTTTTATCTTATTTCATTAGAAGTAAATTTGTTACCAATACAGTGGTTCTTGCAAAATCCAAAATAGATTTTTTAAATTTATTTTTAGTTTTTATTATTTTTTAATGTTTATTTATTTTTGAGAGAGAAAGAAAGGCAGAGTACAAGAGGGCAAAGGGGAAGAGAGAGAGAGGGAGACACAGAATCCAAGCAGGCTCCAGGCTCCAAGCTGTCAGCACAGAGCCCAATGCAGGGCTCGAACCCACAAACCGTGAGATCATGACCTAAGCCAAAGTTGGATGTTTAATCAACTGAGCCACCCAGGAGCCCCTAGAGGCTCTTTTTTTTTTTTAATGTTTATTTATTTTTGAGAGAGAGAGAGAGAGAGAGAGCAAGCCGAGAAGGAGCAGAGAAAAAGGGGGACACAGAATCTGAAGCAGGCTCCAGGCTCTGAGCTGTCAGCACAGAGGCCATCATGGGGCTCAAACTCACAAACAGCAAGATCATGATCTGAGCCAAAGTTGGATTCTTATTCAACTGAGCCACCCAGACACCCCACAGAGGCTCTTTTATGAAGAGATGAGATTGTTGGAAAAAGCCCCTATCAAGGGAAGGTTAAGAAATAGTCATTTGCCAGGGATCTTGTGTTTTATACCTCACTCCTTGATCTCTAGAAAATTCCCGTATTTATCTGGAAGTATCCACCCCTCCATCCACGTACTTATAATGGGAAAAGAAAGGCCTGCTTGGGCACTATGATCTCCTCTCTTCATAGGGTCATGAATGTCTGGCAAAGGAGTGGGCACATGACTGAAGACTGGCCATTCATTTTCTTCCCTGGACATTTGAAATTGGAAGGAAAGGAGGGAAAAAGGGAGAAAGATCTCTCTCTAAGTGGCCAGACCCATCAAGTGAAAATTCTGAGAACTATTAAAAGTCATAATTTCCATCACATAAATACAAAGACAGAGAAGGCAGTAAGAGAGGATGGAGCAGACATACAGAAAAGAAACAGAAGAGGCTGGAGAGCTTCTAAGAGCCTGGATCCAGTGCCTTCCGAGGTCCAGCTGAATCTTTGTCCTTGAGTTCTATGTATCCTAGGTGTGACTTTCAAAATATTTAACAAGGGCAGAGGGAAGAAAAGCAAGACAGGGTCAGATGGCTGCTACCCAGTCCCGAAGTCTGCTCCCCTTCCAGGCCTTATTACCTCTTCTGTTATGGGGCACAGAACCCTGAGAAATCCCCAGCAGATAAACCAATAAACCGGGGTGGCTGAGGCAGTGAGGAGGCCTTGTGGGGGGGGAGGGGGGGTTGGTCTCAGAGCAACAGAAACAGAGCATTTTAGAATGTAAATAACCAGTATCACCGTATAAGTACAACCAACTGTCTATCAGCCCTGTCTGTGTCCTTATAAAAAAATGTTGCTTTTTCACCTCAGCTAGGTTGAGTGGCTTATTCACAACTGTAAATCTAAAAAACTTGTGATTTGTGCTGTATCATGCTTTGCCATCTATTTTGCTGACTGAATTTGATGGTAACTTCATCGAGCCTTAGGGGCTAGAACAAACATTGAAGTAATTTTGTTCAGTCTCCCACCCAAATTTACTTTTTATCCAAATAATTCAGCAGAAGGAAGAAAAACATCTGCACCTTTTAATTTACTCAAAGTACAAGAAATAAACCCACTAATTAATTTTGTTGTTATTATAATATAATACATGGTCACTGCAGAAAAGTTTTTAAAATCTAGATTTAAAAACCACTTATCCAATCATTAATAAAAAATCTGTTAACAGATTTTGTTATTTGTATATCCTTCTTTTTATGCATCTATAGAATTCCCACTTTTTGCAAGAATAGTTTTTCATCACAACCATCCCTTACTTCATATATTATGCTCTTTCTTTCCACAAAACCCAGATTTTTAAATGTCTTGTCCTGTCTTTCATTTCTTGGTGTTTAGGCATTGGGGGGAAGGGAGGAGGACAGATCTTCAGAGTTCTTCGAGGTACAAGGTTTATGTAGCTCTTTGCTCCCTGCTCACAGTGCAGATCTCAGGAGAACAGGGTTGACCTTATTTCCAGGCAGAATTATTCATGTCACCACTTTTACTTTGGAAGCTGCTTAGCGAGTCATGTCTGACTGTATGAGAAAGGATGAATTTACACATTCAGCAGCAGGTGCACTGAAGTCAACGAAGTCCATTATTTAATCTCCAATATTAGCTCCCGAATTGCAAAATGGGAGGAAGACAAATGAGTTATGAAACCTCATATATCACTTAGCTTCCTTACTTTTATCCATTGGGAAGTAAAGTCTTTTCAACTAAGAAAAGCTGTTTGCATTTAATCATTTAGACTTATATCTAGACTATTTTTAAGGTGATGCAAATTGTTGGTGCTAAAGAAGATCTGCCAGACCAAGTAAAGTGACCAGCCAGCGCATGGGGACAGATCACCCACGATGCAGCAGAAATGGAGAGACCTGAGAATTCAAATGGCCACAAAGGAATAGTCAGGGACACTGAAAATAAAGAGCAGCAGTTAAGCTATGTGAGGCAGGGCAGATCTGTGTTCCTAGAAGCCCAATAAAAGGAAACAAGAAAAACTATTGCCATTTTGGTCCACATGGATACCAGTGCAATGCCCAGAATTATGTACTGGTTCACCTGAACTCCACATTCATCATCATCATCATCTGTTTGGATCAGGTGCTCGGTTCTGCAAACCACTTTTGAAGAGGGAGATTGGCAATTTAGCGTATATCCAACAGTAAAACAAGCCAGAGGCAAAAAGGCATATAAGGAGGTTTTAAGGTAACAGATACGATTCATTTGCAGAAGAGAAGACTGAAAGAGAGAATGTTACTCTCTTTATAAATTTGAAAACACCTAAATGTCTATCAACAGGAAAACATTTAAAGATATTATGACATGTCTGTATTACAGGATGCTATACAGCCATTAAGAATCTTACATTTGGGGGGCGCCTGGGTGGCGCAGTCGGTTAAGCGTCCGACTTCAGCCAGGTCACGATCTTGCGGTCGGTGAGTTCGAGCCCCGCGTCAGGCTCTGGGCTGATGGCTCGGAGCCTGGAGCCTGTTTCCGATTCTGTGTCTCCCTCTCCCTCTGCCCCTCCCCCGTTCATGCTCTGTCTCTCTCTGTCCCAAAAATAAATAAACGTTGAAAAAAAAAATTTAAAAAAAAAAAAAAAAAAAAAGAATCTTACATTTGGGGTGCCTGGGTGGTTCAGTTGTTTAAGCAATCAACTTCAGCTCAGGTCACGATCTCACAGTTTGTGAGTTTAAGCCCCACGTAGGGCTCTGTGAGGACAGCTCAGAGCCTGGAACCTGCTTCAGATTCTGTGTCTCCCTCTCTGCCCCTTCTCTGCTTACACTCTGTCTCAGTCACTCAAAAATAAATAAACATTGGGGTGCCTGGGAGGCTTAGTCAGTTAAGCGGCCGACTTCAGCTCAGCTCATGATCTCACGGTTTGTGAGTTCAGTCCCCCTGTCGGGCTGTGTGCCAACAGCTCAGAACCTGGAGCCTGCTCAGAGCCTGTCTCCCTCTGTCTCTGCCCCTCTCCTTCTCTCTCTGTTCCTCCCCTGCTCACTCTCTGTCTCTCTCTCTCTCAAAATAAATAAACATTAAAAACATTTTTTAATAAATAAGATTTTTCTTCTTTAATGTTTATGAATTTTCTACAATAAAAATACGACTTCTGTATTCATATTAAAACCAATAAATTTATATAAAAAAGAGAGAGAAAGAGGAAACAAAAGTCTGGAATGATGAGGTGGAAGGGGATGTGTGAGTGTGTGTGTGTGTGTGTGTGTGTGTACAGAGAGAGAGGTTAGTGGGTTTTTTTCCTCTTTTCATTTTTATTTTAAATTATAAAAACAATATATGACCACTTCCTGTAAATAATTCGATAATAATTTCAATCACTCAACAAATATTTACTGAGCATCATTAAGTACTTTTACTCTTCACGGTTCTAAAGCACAGAACAAGGAGCAGTGGGTGGAAGTGACATGGAGACAGAAGGTGACTCAGCACGAAAAAGAAATATCAGAATTGCCAACAACAGAAGAGATTGCTATATACAGTGGCGAACTTCCACGTCATTGAAAAGTACTCAATCATGTACATTACTGTGGGAAATCTTATGAGAAGATGTATGATTTTGAAGATCTCTTCTGATTCTGAGGATTTATTAATTTCTAAATTAACATTAAGGATCAGGAGATAAGTCCTCACCACTCACCTACCATACAGTATTGGGCAACTCAATTCCCTTCCGATAGTCCTTTTTTTTTTTTTAAGTTTATTTATTTTTGAGAGAGAGAGACAGAGAATGAGTGGGGGAGGGGCAGAGAGAGGGAGACACAGAATCTGAAGCAAACTCCAGGCTCTGAGCTGTCAGCACAGAGCCCGACGCGGGGCTCGAACTCACAGACTGCGAGATCATGACCTGAGCCGAAGTCGGACGCTTAACCGACTGAGCCACCCAGGCGCCCTGATAGTCCTTTCTAAAATAGGAGAAATAAGACTGACTTGGACCGATATAAACTTGACAGATAAGATTCAGAGAATGTTTCTCAAGTACTCAGATCATATTTAGCAGATAAATGAAGACATCTGTTGTAAATGATCTACTGCAATACTCAGGCAGAACTACAGCATTCTCTATAATATAGAATCTTTAAAGAATGTCTTAAACCCAAACTAGGATGGCAAATACTTTAGAAGCCTCTGGTTCTATATGGAGCTCATTGTTCATCTGTTATTTCCACTTTCACAATATAATTATGCCACGATGTGACCTCCTTCACACTGGCATGTTCATACCACAGTGATTCAGAAACCATAATTTTGGAGAGTTGGGCATTTTTAAAAAGTAGAAGAAGAAACATAATTACAAAAGCAAATTAATGCCACAATGAGCTACCTCTTCATATGCACTAGGTTAATCAAAAAGACACAATCAGAGCAGTGAGAAATGGAGAAATTAGAAGCCTCATATAGCGCCAGTGGGAATGTAAAATGCTGTGACCACTCTGAAAAAAAATAGCTTGGCAATTCCTCAAATGTTAAACATGGAGTTACCTACCACATGACCCAACAATTCTACTCCCAGGTATAAACCCAAGAGAAAAGGAAACTACCTTCACACAAAAACTCGTATGTGAACGTCTGTAGCAGTGTTATTCTTAGAGCTAAAAAGTAGAAATAATGTAAATACCCATCAACTGAAAAACAAAAATGTAGTAGTATTCATAAAATGGAATACCATTCAGCAACAAAAAGGAATGAAGTATTGACACATACTACAATATAGAGGAACCTTGAAACATGTGAAGCAAAAGTAGCCAGTCACAAAAGACCACAGACTGCATTGATTCCATTTATATGACATGTTCAGAATAGGCAAATCTATAGAAACAGAAAGTAGATTAATGGTTGCCTAGGACCGGGAGGCTGTGGAAAGGGACCCAACAATGACTGCTAGCGGGCACAGGGTCTCTTTTTGGGGTTGTGAAATGTTCTATAATTAGTTGTGCCAACTGCACAACTCCGAATACGCTACAACCCTGCACTGTATTCTTGGGGTATATTTCAACAATGCCATTTTGGAAAAAGAAAGAAAACTCTGTTTTCTACCAGTTCATTTCAGCTGCCTAAATTTCTCTGGCTGATATCAGGCCTGCTGTAATATTTCCTAGATAAATTTCAACCTTGGGAAAAATACTGCAGATGTAAAATATTAGCTCTAGGACCTCATGACCTAGTTGGACCCAGTTAAAATTACTGTAGATGAGAGTTTCATCGCATGAACAAAAATCTAACCAGATAACAAAGCAGACGTTCCAACGTTTCAAGGTGTGAAAGTGAAAAGCCAGCCCCTGATTTGGGTCAACGTCTTCTAAAGAACCAAAGAGGAGTGATTTTTAAGTCACCAGAAAGGAAAGAAGGAAAGAAATAAAAACCACAATTGAAGATGTTCACCAAAGAATGGGGGTAGTGGCTGAAAGATATCTTTTCTTTTTTTTCTTACTTGCCTTGTCTTTCTAACTGGATTGAAGAAACCCAAGGGTAGGACCCACGTGCCCTTCTTTTGAGTCCCTCCATGACACTTAACACAATATCCTGCCACAGGGAATTGTAGTGGCCTAAGGCCCTATAGTGCCCAGCTTCTGCCCATCCTCCCCTCACCGCATTCCACACCTGCTTCCCACACACTGGTTCCTGCCATTTTCACATCTCAGGCTCTCGCCCACCTTAGGCCCCTGACCATGCTGGTCCTGTGACTGAATGCTCTTCCATACTCTTTTTATGGCTCCCTTTCTTTCATTTTCAGGTCCCTGCTCAAATGTTACCTCCTCAGAGAGGCCCGCCCTCACCACTCACCATAAATTGTCAGTTCCCTTAAGAATCTGTCATCTCATCCAATTTGTTTGCTTCATAGTATTTATTTTTAACGTTTTTTTTAAATTCTTTATTATTGATAGACAGAGAGACACAGAACATGAGCAGGGGAGGGGGAGAGAGAGGGGGAGACACAGAATCTGAAGCAGGCTCCAGGCTCTGAGCTGTCAGCACAGAGCACGACACGGGGCTTGAACTCACAAACTGCGAAATCATGACCTGAGTCGAAGTCGGTCACTTAACTGACTGAGCCACCCAGGCGCCCCTGTTTACTTCATAGTATTAATCCCGAAAGTCTTTCAACAATATTCCACAAATATTTATTCAGTCCCTAGGGTTAGGTGCTGGGGATAGAAGAGTGCAAAAAACAAGCAGTAGCTCAATTTATATATGGAGCTCATTGCATATTCTGTCTTCTCTATCATTACCTATCATATAACCTCTTTGTAAGCAGGGACTAGATAAAGGGAGGCAGCACAGTGTAGAGGTCAAGAGCCAAAGGTCTAGGACAAGGATAGAATCCTGGCTCTAGCACCAAACCAAATTATTTAACTACCCTGAACCTGTTTCCCCAACTGGCATAATAATAGTACCTTATTTGGGAGGTTATTATGGGAACTAACCAAGTAGGATGGTTTAGTCACTTAGAAAAATACTTAGCACACAGTAAACTCTATAAAAATGTTTATTAGAGAAATGTTCTTTGACCTTTGGGCCAATACAGTTCCTGACAAATAGCTGGTTTTAGTTAAATGAATTAATAATTGTGGTGCCTGTGGTTAAACATATTTTAACTGGGCCAACACTTAAAAGAGAGAGCCAATAAGCAAGAGTAAAATGCTCCTTTTCATCTCTCAGCTCCTTGCTGGAAAAAATTCTTTAGTCTTAGAGATAGAATGTGACATCCTTGGTCAATTATTCTCTTTGGAATCTGCTAGAAATATTGTGGTTGTTTTCTACCGTAGGAGGTTCTGGGACTTTCCAGGAAGGAAGCGCTATCAGAATTCGGCTTGGTCTATAGTCTGGCTCCCACTGTTGCATGAAAGAAACCATCTGCCTCCTGGTGGAGCTGCTGGAGGAATCCCAAAGATATCTCTGTACTTGTCACCTGTTTCTCCTATCTTCTTCTCATTACACATGCCCACAACTTCTAATTTTGATATTTTTATCCATTGTAAAACCAAAATAGAGTGATGAAGAGGCTAACTACTAATCACTCCCAATAACTCCTTCCAGTAAAATTCCACATGTACAAATGCAGTGTACCAGTGCCTGAATATTCTGTACGTACAAACTTCCAGGAAAGATAGAATCAAATGGAAGAATCAAAGCCATTAGGAGGGGCTGGTAAGTACTTACCAAGATCCTGTTAAATTCTGGCATTTTTGAAAATGGTATGCAGAAGACCAAAAATGTAGAAAAACAAAATATTTTGTCACAGAGTTGCCTTCAAGAAGTCCACAGTCTACTTAGATCAAAATCTCCATACATCAAACTGGGAAAAAACTTTATAAAGGAGTACCAATATATGGGAGGCACTATATTGGGCAACAGCCCCCCAAAATGTCCACATCCTAATTCCAAGGCCTGTGACTTTGTTAGGCTACATGGCAAAGGGGAATTAAAGTTGCAAATGTAATTAAACGGTTAATCTGATGTCCTTAAAATAGGGAGATTATTCTAGATTATCCAGGTCCAATGTAATCACAAGCGTCCTTCAAAAGGAAGAGGGAGGCAGAGAACACTGGAGAAAGAGATGTGACAACGGAAGGTGCCTCAAAGAGATGTGATGTTGCTCTCTTTGCAGTGAAGGAAGGGGGCCGTGAACCAAGGAATACAGGCAGCCTCTAGAAGTTGGAAAAAGCAAGGAAACACATTCTCCCCTAGAGCTTCCGGAAGGAATGAAATCCCAGCATCTTGATTTTAGCTCCAATGAGACCTCTGTTGGAGTTCTCGCCTATAGAACTCCAACATGATAAATGTGTGCTGTGTTCAGCCACTAAAGTTTAGGGCAATTTGTTACAGCAGCTAGAAAACTAACACGACATGTAATAAAGCACCAAGTAGTATCAGAAAACAAATTAGGAAAGGGACAGAGAACAATGTTGACTAGAGTTATCAGGAAAAGTGATTTTGAGTGAGTGGGCTTTCAGATTGCTCATAGTTTATAGGACGAATGTAAAAAACCAAAGCTGAAAAGGGATATATGTTAAATCTATAAACTCATAAAGGGAGCATGGATTTGTCTGCCAAATCTCAGGTTACTAGAACCAGGAAGGACCTCCCTGAAGCTTGAAAG